>NW_020884905.1:5150398-5348602 GCF_003945725.1 Corapipo altera
CATCACTGATCAGTCCAGGGATGGCAAAATTAATAGTAATGAGCTAATTACTATACCAGCTGCCTACAAAGAGGGGTCCTGTAGGCAGACTCCTTCTGCCCATTTGCCTGCTGGTTAAACCACCACTCTAGAAATTATAAAACAAAACTTTTTTCCCTTTATAAACATCTATCAGCGTCACCTTTATATGGCCCACAGCACCAACACTGCCTGACTTTTAAGTTCTCAAAATCCAGCCAGAATCTCCCCTAGCACATTATAACACATTTTACTGGCTTGAGCAGGGTAAAACACAGCCGCCTTCTCAAACGGATGGCTGCTGAGCTCCAGCAGCCTCTGCACGAGGCTGGGCACACCATCTGTGTGCCCCCCAACGTCCGAAGCCCGTTCACAACTGCCAGCCCTTTGAAAAGCCAGCCTGTTTCTCTGATTGATTCACTTTTTAATGAACTGGGAAAGCCTGTGAACTTAAACCCTGACACCTCCACCTCCCTCCCGTCCTAGCCATCCCTGCAGCAATGTGCTGATTATATTTCAAGTTATTATGGGATTAATACAGCTGCCCCCGGTGCCTCTTTCCCCTGAACTTCATCAATAAAAGTTGTGTACTACTCTTACTCCAGTTAGTTCAGTTTATTCCTGAATCTCTCCCTATAACCTGTGATGTGTCGGCAAGGCTGTATCATATCAGCCCTTCAAAGCTGCCAGTGCTGCCAGCGTTTAAAACCTACTTGTGTCACGGCCTTGCATAAGCTTTGTGTATTTAAGAGGACATCTTGAGCTTTGCTATGCACTGTATCAGCTCTGCAAGTGAGTAGCACATACTTAGCACTATTAAAAATAATGAAATAAGATAATCCACCAAAAAATTAAATAGATTGTGCCACTGTCATCTTTCTTTGAATTCACAGTAGAGCTATAAAAAAATACTCTACACAGACAAGTTCAGTAGAAGAAAAAAAAAGGATGGGGGGAGCAAAAGATCTGGGCCAGCATAATCCACTTTTTCACCAACAGCATGTCTTTATACAGTACAAGCTGTAGGTCTACTTTTTTTTGTTGGTGTTATAGGTTGGGTTTTTTCCCCCCAAGAATCCTATTTTCTAAAAACATCATTAAAAATTTAATTAACTGGCTTATTCTTTGGAAAGTCTGCAATTGTTTACAAAAGAATTGCCACACAAGCTGCCACCTTCGACTGTGTTGAAGCAGGAAGTTATGTTCTTGTTTACAACTGTGCATCAATTCCACAATATATTTAGTTTTGGTACAAGTTACATATAAAAGTCTTACTGAGCTTAATGTTGCAGCAAATAACACATATAGTAAGCAAGTAGGATTTATCACTGGCTGTAATGTCATAGCACATATCCTAAATATATACGGTGAATGATATATACACATGCACATGCAAACAAAATGGTAATATATTTAGGATAGAAGTGATGAATTGTGCTTGCTTTCATTATTGTCATTTTGTGTGCAGGAGAATGGAGATCAAGCACATCCATACAAAGGGCGGCTGGTTGGGATCGCATCCTTTAAGCAGTATAGTCACTCATGAGCAGGTCAGAGAAGAAACAGCACTTTGCTACCCATGGCATGAGACAGGTAGTCCCTCAGGAGTGAGGGACCCAGTGTGGATGGTGGGATACAAACGAATTCCATGGACTCCCAAGATGCTCCCAAAAAGCACAAAACATCTATCCAGCTAAAACACTTTCCCAAGATGTTTTATTCAAGCTTTTTTCTTAAAGAAGGAAGTGGCAATTTTCTCTTTTAAATTCAGTTTTCTTCCCCCCCCCCCCGCCTTGGTCTCTCCCATAAATACAGAGGCCAGAAGGCTATGCTTAAATAATTCATCTACAAATTTGCAATATCTTTTTGAACTATAGCAATTAAACGGAAAATAGAAAAATCAGCTCAGCATCCTGTTTGGATGTAATTAAAGGTATAATCTGTTCCATTTGAATACTTCAGTGCTTACCCTTCTTAAAACAACAAGTAAGAATAGTAGCTCATTTGCAATATGTTTTTTTTCAAGTCAGCTAAAAAGACTAACTGATGAAGCAAGAATAATAATTTTTAAATGTGGCATAAGCACAAAAATACCAACTACAGCTTTTGAATGATTGTTGCAGATCTCGTCTGATGAGAGTTCAGTAACAAGGGGTATAAGCTTTATGGCAAAACACTGAAGTCTTCCACTATTTGGTATCAGCATCTCGATATGGCTGATATAATTACCTATCAAATACATCAGTGGAATGCATATCAGAGGATATCCAAAAATATGTAAGTGGGATGCATATCAGCTCAGTATTTTAGGCACTGTTTGATCTTAAGGTTTTTTTCTCAGAATAAAAGACAAATACCGCATTTGTTGCCCTTTTGTTTTCTATAAGCAGCTGAAGATTTTACAGCACAATAAAGTTAGCCTATTAATGGCTGGGTTATGAGTTTTAGCTGGATTTTTACCCTCCTGCTGGACATTTCTTCACTGCTCAAAGAAATTGAAGTCAGGTGTAAAGTTAATATCTGCCTTGTTCATTTATTCATATTGTAAGCAATCAAGATTTCCCCAAATCACAGGGCAATCTCTTGCCTTTCGAGAATTAATATAGGCCCCGTTCTCTCAATTTAGTTTAACAAAACAACTGGCATAAGTTCAATGGAAGCGATGATTATTCTGAGAGGTTATGGCGAACCACAGAAGTTGTTAGCAAGAAGTTTGCTTGTAAGATCCCCTAAGAGGAAAAGTATATGGATATTTCAAAATGTAATTAACAGCATATCCTAACGATGTGAGAAAGAAACATCCTCTGGTTTAGCTGCAGAGGAACCTGGCTGCAAAGGGAGAGCTTTGGCTTGCCCAGCAGGCACTACTCCCTTAAGAGCAAAGGACAGGATGAGCACCAGAGGGGACCACTCACTGCTGTTGAGAAAGGCACCAGGGCAGGCTCTGTCCATGGGGGCTCCTTTCATGCAGCCAATCTCCCTGTGCTCAGCAGCACAGCTCCCTCATCATGGGCATTTCACTGGGTCCAGGACCCAACCAGAAAGAATAACTTTTTTTCAAAATATCAATTTTCTCTCCACTATACTCTCTCAAAAAAAATTCTTTTGGGGCAGGAATGTCTCAGGCCCCCTTTTGGTCTTAATGCTACGGTTTGTGTGACTGTTTCAACAAAATTGTTGAGGTTTTTTTGGTTTTCTTTGGGTTTTTTAAAGTTAGATATGTAGCAGTGAATAAGAACAATTCTAAAAAGCAAAATGCTCTATTTTTTAAACATTTTGACCATTAAAAAAAATTTTATTTTCAAGCTCAGCATTTGTAAGCTGAGGTGAATAATGTAGCAGAGAACCAATTTAAACGGATAAAATGATCACAAAAATGTATGAGCAATACTACACATGGGAACAAAATGACACAATGGTCTGCAAGGCCTCTATTACAACAGTGAGTATGAGAGAAGTTTAAATTTGTTAAAAGTTAGCACCTATTAAAATTTCCAGCCTTCCTGGGGGCACACGCTTTGCTGTTTGAAAGCCCACGCTCTTTTCAGGACCAGTCCAGGGGCATGAACCCCACATAGTTTTTCTCAAGCATCGCCCTCCTGTGGGGGCCTTCAATGGGCAACATAGACGTGAGTGGGGCAAAAAAAGCCCCAAGGGAGCCACCAAGCAGGACTAAGGCTTACACACCCAGCTACCACCTTACAGCCTATTGCCTCCCCTGAGCTGTGTAGCCTCCTGCATGCCCAAAACATTTCTGTGAACTTAACGCTAGAACTACTGTTAAAAGAAACATAACAACAGAACTTGACTTGCTAAAAATACCCACAGAGGATGAGGGGAAAAAATCCCCCAACATAGTAGCGTCTGCCTCCACTAAGCAGGACTTTTTTCAGGTCTTGGGCTTAGACATTAAGACCACTGTCTTGGGTGAATGAATTACTGCCTGTCAGCTGGGCCATTTTCACTGAGGTTTAAGCACAGGTATTTTACCTGCCATTTGCCAGGAGCCCAAAGCCTGCACAGTTGGCATGTATCATGTTGTATAGTATCGTATTATATCGTATGGTGCAGTATGGTACGGCTGCTCAGCCGGTGGCACAGGCATTTGCTACCCATGTGACACCTGACACAGCAGTTTGCCCTGCAGCAATCACCTACCCCATGGGTCACACTCCAGGACTAGGACCCAAGCCATTTCACTCCCATAAGGAACATTTCTTAGAGACAAGAACCTGTGTCTAAATGAAGCAATGCTTATCTCATGCATACCACAGGTGTGATGTCATCCCCTCTGGCAGAGGAACCAGGATGTCTGCAGCCTCCACTGTACAAAAATGCAGGAACTAAAGTTAACATCTCAGACTTCGTTAAAATGTGGTGATAATTAAGAAATACAATTACCACTACAAAGTTAATTCCTCTTTGAGTTCTTACAAACAAGTTTTTAATTTGCACCGAAAATTTACATTTCAGATTTCAAGTCAACCATGAATGGTACAAGCTTGGCCAGGGACTTCAGGAAGTGGCTGGTAGGTTCTGCAAGGCTTGGGGGCAGGAGCACTGTGGCTTCCCAGGAATGTCACAGGCAAAAAGTCACCAGCAAACCCTAGTGCACACAGGTAAACCGATGGGATTGCTTTAAACTGTCTCATCTGTTGTACAAGTGTGAAAATAATCGCCATGTCAGATAAACTTTTGCTTTTTATTAAAAAACAAAAACCACCAAACTTCTAAGGTAATTGATTGCTTTCTTCTAGTCTTTTATTAGTTGTGATTAAGGAGCTATAGCAGTCCTGTTTACACAGCTCTAACAAGTCGGAACCTGCAGTACGTTATTGGCTTGCGGCCCACAACTTGCCGTCCATTCTCAACAGAATCAATCTGAAGTTGAAAACATCCCCTGTAGGAAGCGTACACATCCCTGCTCATACAGGAACAGAAACAGTAATAACTTCAGGTCCTGTAAGTTGCAAGTTCAACTTACAGAGATCAGCCCTGACTTGTCATTGCTCTCAGCATGTTCGTGATGAGATCAGAGCACTTCTCGAAGGACTCACACTTCCAGCTTGACAAGGGACAGAGGTGAGCGTGTTACACTTCCCTGTTACTCGCCACTCACCGCAGCAATGAATCGAGAGCTCCTTGCTGTTTAACATGCAGTCAAAGCACTGCCAATCTAAAATGGCTGATCAGTAATACTTTAATTGCAGTTTCATAGAAACAAATTGCTATTTAATTGCAATAAGCTTGTCTGTGGCTTAGCTGGACTGACAATAGGCATCCACCTGGTAGTAACAGTAACAAGCAGCAACAAGGGTTATCTGGTACTGCACACACAGGAGGCTCTGGCAGTGCCATCAGACCCAGAACACATAATTTCCCACTGAATGAATATAATACTTAACAAAAAAAATTATATACATAAAATGTTCTAATCTCAATTTTATCTGTTATTTTAATAGAGCTGTTCAGAATGTGGATCCTTGCAAAAAGCCTCACGTTTGACACACAACAACCAGCCAAATAATTTGATAAAATATTTAAATTTAAATGATATTTTGAAATCACAGAATCAGGTTGGAAAAGACCTCTGCGATCATCAAATCCAACCTATGACCTAACACCACCACCATGTCAACTAGACCATGGCACTGAGTGCCACATCCAGTCTTTCCTTAAAACATATTAAGGGACAGTGACTCCACCCCCTTGATAGCCAAAGCATACTATGCCAGTATCTGAGTTGTTTTTTTTTTTTTCAGTATTTACCCTAATATTAGATGATGCAAATTTTATCAGGGTTAACTAACAGGAAAAAAGGGAGACAAACTCAGTGTGGTTAATATTCTAAAGATGTGACTTAATTTCATAGGCTTCATTTTGGTAAGACATTCTCATTTTATATTTCATAAGATACTGCATAACCTGTTAAAATATTTAAAGATAAATCATGTAGGACTGAAAAGACAGTATCTTGTTGCAAACAGAATTTGGTTTGGAAAGGCTTAATGTCCCACTGCCTGCCAGGATGCGTAAATCTCATAACTAGACAGCTGGATAGGTAAAAACATTAAACCCATTTAGAGGGCAATCTTTTTACAAAATTGTTTCATTAATAAGAGTGACAATTTATATGATTGAGACATTTAGATGCAGTATAGACAAAGCATTTTATCCAGGTTCACGAGGATGATTTCAGATTAGTAGTATTTCCTTTGATTCTTTTTTTAACGTTCATTTTTGAAAGCAAGAGAAGCTCTTACTGAATGATTATTTGTATGACTTTTCAGCAGCACTAAATGCAGAGGGTGTATTTCAGCCTCAGTGCAGCAAATACACGTGATAAAAGGTGAACAAGTACACGTTTTTCTTTACAGATCTCCTAAAAAAAAAGTGATTTTTCACATAAGGACAAATCTAAGTGTTTCCAGTAGCCTTCCCTCCACACCTACCATCCCCATTAGAGCCTGTTTTATTGTCTGAAATGCCTCTGGTTTCAAGAAAGTGTTTTACTTAAAGCAAGAATACTACTTAAATATGTTCTATTGTATATTCATAGCTCCATTAGTCCTCCTCCAATTTAGCACATCAAAGCAAAGGCTTCATCACTTGCATGTGGATTATGCTAACATGAGTGACATTTGTAATCTTATAGGTCTGCAACTTAAGAAATGCTTTTAAAGTAAGCTATTAAATAGGTAGCTGTGCTTTACAAATGAGTCATATAATAGTTTATTTAAAGCTGTTAACGAACTTCAACCTCTACATCACTAAATGCAATACTACATTACTTACTAGAAGTTATTAGCTATCTTCTTAGCACTTCTAGGTTATATTGGACAACCAGAAATCTGTACATGTTAGATTTAAACACAGTACCTTGAGTGCTTATAGTGAAAGAATAGAAAAAGATGTCTACAGTCTCACTAATACTTGAATTCTATATTCATATGACTTCAACTGTCTTTTCAAAGATATTGAAGCAGCACAATTTGCAGGACTAGCTGAAGACTTTAATGCCAGATCAAAAAGCTGAGAAACTTATTTAAAATACACATTAGGTGCATTTAATTAAAAAAGTCAGTCAATCATTTATGTTGTGTTTTATGTTATGAAAGTACTCTTTTGTCTGTACTGTCTGATACTGTACATTACTGTATTTTCTTTTCTCTGAAACTGTGCTTCTTCCTCAAGCACTGAAGTGTTAAAAGAAGAAATTCAGCAGCCCACCAACATACTAGAGGTCATGAAGTAAAATTTGAAACAAAAATATCTTCTGTCAGTTGTTTAGACAGACAAATCTATAGATCAGCTTTTTTGTGTACTGGCATCACAACAAAAATAAGTCAAGCTCACTCTGTAACCAAGCATGCTGAGCAGTGAACATCTTCTCAAAAACTGAATTAAAAAAGATAACATAATGATGTGTTCCAACTGTATTAGTTTCCTATAAAAGTAGAGTAGTTGTCAATATTGATTTGCTATTAATTGCAGGAGAGGCACGCTTGGTGCTTGCAGTTTCCTGACTGAAGGCATACAAGGTACAGCCACAGATTCATGTTAAGATTCTTGCTAAAAACATGAAGCGGCAGATTTTTTTTCCTCAAGATTATTCTGCACAGCTCTACTACCAAACAGCTGATGGGAAAAACACAAAAAATGAAGTCTAAGCTTAGAGGTGGCTTTGTTGCTTTGTGGGGAGGTAGTTTTTATTTGTTTGCTTTCAGAGAACAGATGATATTTGAGATCAGCCAGTTCTCAGAAATAGCCCAGGAAACATGTTTTTCTTTCCTTAAGATTATCAGTGTTGCAAAGTTAAGTCTCTTACCACAGCAAACACAACTTTATGCTGTTCAGATCAGAATAGCTATTGTATTCCTTTTTATGAATAATCAATTCTAGTGCTCAGCATGAGGTACAAACCTTTCTCTGTTTTTTACTTTTGACCTCTTATGGTATATACATACCCTCTCGTGCTTGCACGCTCAGAGACAAATGCACACCCTTAACACAAGTGATTCTGAAGGAAGGAATTGAATAGAAAGATATCACAGTACCCATGTGTGTACTGAATTCACTGCAATGTGAATTACAATATACTTGCTGTACCAGAATTAAGAATCTCCATGAAAAATAAATTTGAAATAGTGCTCTGTATCCTTGCCAAAGGTATCGCGGTCAAGTAGTTTAACGTATTCTTTACTGGCATAAGAAAAAAATATCCAAACCAAAAAGCTACTTTTAAAGGTAATTGACAATTAAGGTAACAACTATGTAAGACAGAGTTGTGGAATAATGTTTTGAATGTAATTTAAAAACAAAAAAAAAGGCAAAGTTTCTAAAACCCATACTCAATTCAGTTTTGTTTGTTTTACTTTTTATTATTTAAATACACCATACTAGAGCAAATGTCTCTGAAAATATCACAAATAAAAGATTTTTCTTCATTCAGCAAATTAGAAGTAGGTGAAAATTTCTACACAGTAGCTGCTATGAGCCTGACTTTTTTTTTCTTTTTTTCTTTTCTTTTTTTTGCCATGGGAAGTAGCAACATTAGGACAAAAACACTTACATGCATACATACATTGTATTTTACAGAGATACAATAAAAGTGTTTGTGATAGAATATCACAAAAGCCACATCTTTATCTCATGTTCAGTTTGATTGAAACACATTTCCTTACAACACTTAAATATACAAAGAGCAAATAGAATGTTGTTAAGGTAAAACACAGGGTACAAACTGGCCAGTGCCCTGCTAATTGTTAATGAGGGTAGAAAGCAGATTTCAATGCTTCTTTTAATTAGCTTCATTAGTCATCTTCCCCACCCACCCCCCCCAAAGATGTCCTCCGGTGGATCTTTTTTCATTTTCTCTACAGTCTCCCATTAGCCCAGGTTCATGGAGTCCTTAATGTTCATATTCAGTCATTTTAATACACCAATAAATGTGGGAAGGGCAATCAAGAATAAAGAAGGTGCAATGGTATGGAGCTGGCATTGATGCTAGCTACAAAGGTGACTTGTCTACTTGGAGACATGGGATCCATCTGTGATGAACAAAATTTGAGATGAAGGCACGCATTCTGCATTACTCTGACCTTTTAGCAGACCTGTAAGAAATAAAAATGGGTATCTTAGCTAAATTTGAGATAGGAAACTACAACATGACTGCTTTTGTCTTTTCCTTATTCACTAATCTCTTTTTTATTAGACTACTTTCCAACTGTGACTTGATTAAGGCTTTCTACGCTATCCATTCACACTGCTAATGTTTCAACTTCAAATAGCAAAAAGCAAACATTTTCCACAGTTTCACTACTAAAAAAAGCAGACGGGAAAAAAAGAGTCTACAACAAGAAAGTGTACTTTCTGGTAACAAATTGTACAGTGAATAAGGTGGTTTTTCTGGGCCCCCTTTAAAAGGGAAGAACCATTATGCAATGCCTTTGAAGAAGCAAGTAATATGATCTTATAATTGGAAGAAATAGTGTGTAAAGCAAATACAAAGTACAGCCAATATCCTCCCAAGGCAACTTCGGCTAATATGCTGCATTGCACAAGAGCTAAATATAGATATTTCAAGATTTCCCCCCCATTTAAATTCCTCATCTGGTGCGTTAGTTAATGTTACATAAACATTTTAATATATGAAGTCAAACATGTGCTTTCACACTGGTGTTAATGAATTGTGATAATTAAAAGTGTCTAACTCAATAAAAATCTAAACTTTCATGGGTAAAATAGAAATGATCATCCATAGTCTTCAAATACAATCTGTTTGCAATTACCAAAATGAAATAATATATATTAGATTTTTATGGCTTTTAAATGACATTTTGCGCTTCCCAGGAAGTTCTTTTTCCAGCCTTTCTCTAAGTTACTAAAAGCCTGAGGTCTATTAGTAACTGCAACCCCCCACTTTCAAGCTAATTAAAGTAGTAGAGGCTTGGAGGTTTAATTCCCCAGAGCTGAAGCTCAGTGTGAGAAAGGTAATTTGTCTGTCCAGAACAAAGATTAGGGAGCAGCCAGCAAGCATATTTAATAAATGAGCATCAAATATCTTCTACTATGGACACAGACAACACCAATTATGTAACTACAAGGGAATTGTTGAGTGATATGTAAACTAGGAGATTTTTAAGATCTTCTCAAAGAGACGTAATATAACTCATACTTTATTTAAAAGTACAGAAGCTGAAGGCAAGCATTTGTTATGAACACTGCCAACTGGTGGAAAATTTACACTTTTAGTAGGTGGTAATACTGTTGCAAACACGAAATACTAGAGGAATACTATGAGTACCAAAAAAAGCAAAGAGAATTCTTGACAATACAGCCCCTTCAAATGAAACGGCACACAGGACATCACAAACCAAGTTTTCACCCTGCAGGCAAGCAGTACCAAGTTTAGAGAAAACAGGGTTTTTCCCAAACTACACGGCAAGTAATGGGAAGTTATATTATAACGTGTGAATTGCCTCAGGGAGGCAAAAGGTGGGAATGGCCAACATCAGGGCATTTGCCTCCTTAAAAAGAAGAGCAAGTTTTTAAACCAAGTTAGGCCACGGAACCCTTTCTGCCTGCACCAGTCACCTGTAAATTGTATTAAGACAATAGTAACTTCATAACACATGCACAATGAAAATATGTTTTAATGCTGGGAGATTTCTTTGGTTAAATAAAAAACCCGTGGATGTTCTGCTATGTCTATAATCTCTGGTGGTAAAATAACCCGGAGACTGAATTGATCTTTAATGCTTAATAAAAAGTATCTGTTACAGCCAATTCTGTTACAGAGGAAGAACATTTTTAATCAGCGGCCCTAAAACATGCAGCTTTCTGGAAAACATCTCTGATGTTATAACCTTTAGACTGTTAAAAAAGCAAAATACAAAGCACAACTCTCTTGGCACCTGCCCCTGTAGCTTCCAGAGTTCTAGAAACCTGACAAATCCATGAATTGTCAACTTGTCTCCTCAGCTATATTTCAGTTTTCTGGGGCTTGGGTGTTCTGCAATTCCCTATGAAAACCAGAAGGAGAACTTCGACCAATTTCTAGAGAGATTGTATTATAAAGAAAAAAAAACCTCAAACAATCATCTCCCCCCTCAGTCTTCTCCCTAATACCTGCTCATCTGCCTCAGCAGTGACTGCAGCAACGCCGTTAACAGGCAGTGACAGGAACTCATAAAAACCCGTTCGCACTATTTTCTCTGCATTTAGCTTCTACCAGGTGCCTACAGTCAGGAGCTCTGCAAGCCCAATCCAGTTTCACTTCTCTTTTCCATGTTCTATGTTGCTCATCATGTCTACTGCTTTTATTGCAACTAAATCATTTTTATGTTTTGCTAAGGCATAGTAAGAAACTGATAAAACTAAATGGCAATTTAGACACCTATTTGAAGTTACATTAAACTTTACATTCGTAGAAGACAAGTGGATAAACCACTCTCAGAATGGCGAACCTTTTACTGCAGTGTATAAAGATGAATGGTTTTACCTATATTTTGAAATGGGATACCTATAAATATTCATTTAATAGAATCACTGCTAGCTAGTCTATATTACAGATTTGTTTCATTAAAATTCACAACAGTATAAATCTATGAATCTTTAACTGTATTTGTACTTCCTTGAGATGAGGCTGCACATTCTCCTCCAGTCTTAATTATCTTTGTTCTGCCTAACTATACAGCATTTTTGTCCTCAACTCTCTCATCACCTCGATTGACAAATTAAGTAAACAAAAAAGGTCCACGTTTTATTTTGATGTAATTACATTCACTGTATAAGATTTGAAAGAATACTTAAAATTAATCAGTAAATTTATGCACAGAAAAAAAAAGCAAACACGGATATTGAAATGTAGCAACATAACAAAAAAAAAAAATCATGTAACTTGAAGTTTCTGTTTTCTCAGACATATTTTTCCACTGACTAAAAGCATACAAAATATACTGTATACTAAAGAATACATCAGCCTAGCATTTGTCTCAGATTTTTTTAATCTTTCAAATTCCTACTTGCAGATAAATGTTATTTTTTGTGATCCTTACAGACATTAATGAAGTTCCTATTGTAAATCTATAAAGAATTACCAACTGAAGTGTGCACTTTTTGTTTCATTGCAATAACTCAGTGCTGTGTGATTGCCTGGGTTAATGATGAAAAAGTCAAATATACTATCAGAGCTGATGGAAAAATCTATCACCAATCTGAAATTAAAATTCATCTGTGGTCAATAAGATTTAATATCCATGCAAGTGGCGCTGTAAAGAGTAAATGAATCAATGTCATCAATACATAATCAGTATGAAATATGATGTGAATAAAATTATGTGCAAGAGTCATACATCCACTCTTTTCTGGACCAGGGTGGAATGAACAGTCTCTTAACTCAAGGTTGACAGTAATTGTTACAAATTAGGCACAGCAGTTATCAAAATGCACTCACTTGCATAGCTTTAGGACTTATTAAGGAGATTAAAATAGATCTAAAACTATCTAGTTTCAGAGTTACAAGACAACTGTTGATCAGAAATTTTTTTCTTCTTCTTCGCTATATGATTTGTACAGTCATTATTTACTCATTTAGCTAGAAACCAAGAGCTATCAACCACAGAGATATACAATCTCTAGTTGAGCTATTAGTGTTATGGAGCGATAAGAAAATAGCATTTTGATTTTTAAATCTGAGTTATGACATACAAACCAGACAAGAAAATACTTCTGAAAGAGTATCCCAGCATGCTTCCTCAACTAAAATCTTAGTAATTAGGTAAAATACACTGGTTTAGTCCAGGAACCTTCTCTTTACAAGACATTTATTTCCATATTAAAGGATCTAATTTTCCTCCCTCAGAAACCTGCTCTCTTGTAGCCCTTAATTTCAAGATTATAAAATAAAATACTTCTATTTCTCAGGAGTTTGTATTAATGTATGCTCTCCGTTTCGCTTTGTACATAAGGAGTTCAACAGCTGTACAGATGCACGTGCACAAACCAAAATAAATTGACTCACTCTATATCCCATATTTAAAAGGTTAGTATTTTCTCCCCACGCCCTGTGCCTAAATAACTTAAGGCAAGTTCAGCTACTTAAAGGTCTCCTTGCAGGGGTGGGGAATGTCCACTATTAGAATGAAAAGAAATTGATCTTCATTTAGCTCTAAGAAAGCTTATTAGTAATTGTGGAGTATTCACCTTCTGGTCTGGCAGTAGTGGATTACTCTGAAGTGAATTCAAATGGCCATTGATGAGAGCTGTAGGTCTATCATGTTCACAAAATAAACTGCCATTGATGTAGTGAAACCGATCTCCGGGGACCAGGCGATTCCGGCAGGTAGAGCATGTAAAACACTGAAAAAGGAAAGAGACAGCAAGTGAAACTACAGCACAAATTAAGTATGCTGCAGGTTTGAAAATTACACTTCAGAGACTGCAAGTACAGCTGAGATATGGAGCTGCTTGGTTTCTAGTTCTCCAAATATGGCATTAGTCTTACCTGTTGGGACTATGCAGTACATAACTCACGTATAGTTTTACCGATTATGAGGGAACAAAGCTACACACTAAGAAAAGCTCTATAATAGATACTCATATTTCTAGTTATTGTTTTGCATTTCATTCATAAGCAGATGCAGATTTTACACTGAAGAAGCACAGCAGTCCTAATCAGCTACTAAAAAAATATATACAGCAAAACCCCTCACCTTAAGATGATAGACGTTGCCCTGTGCCCTCATGACCAGCTCACTAGCAGGAATGGACTGTCCACAGGCACTGCAAGCACCACTGTTTCCAAATAACCTGAAACAGAGGTGATGATCGTGAATAATTTAATACACAGAAGACTCTCAGCATTTTTGCACATCACTGCCATGGTTTATTACACAACTATTTTAGACTTCTGACCCCCATCTTCCAACTTGCTTACGTGTCATAATATGAAAAAGTATATTTTTGTGTAACAACTGGTAGCTTCACCCTACCTTGGATGTGGTTACAGAGGATTTAATCAGAAATATTGACTTACACCTCTAGAAACACAAACAATTCTGTACTACACACATTTTATCAGATTACTGGGTTCATCATAAAAAAAAAAGATACAATTCATGACTGGAGTTTAAATGCATTGTGTCCTTGAAATTATATGAAGAACTCTTTTGTACTTTAATCATATCTTGAGATATGAGTCATCAAAAGGGTTAAGAGGATTTGATTGTATATCTAAGAAGACATCATGCTCAGTGTATTGAAACTCCAGTAAACCTCCATCAGTGCAGAGTTTCCATTAGAAACTCTCTGCTATCCAGGTTGATATATAATGTGTATGGGTTAACCTTTTCAATCATGGTGTCAACACTTTAGATTTGCCTCTGCTCATCTCTTTCATCCTAACCTTCTCTCTCTCTTGATAATGAAATGCTTGCTCCAACTTCCCTCTATCTGCTCCTGAGTCCACAATTTAGATTACTTCATCTCTGCTAGCAACAAACTGAATGAAATTTCGATTTGAGCAGAAAGTAATTTACCGGGATCTGGACCCATTTGTCATCATATCTCTCTGGGTGTTTGCTGTATCACTGCAGTTTTCCTATGCAATCAAATGAGACCACAACATCTGCCATTGGGGGGGCACACGCAGTGGGGGGAAGGGGGAATAGGCAGAAGAGTGGTGAAGAAAAATATATACATAATTCTTCAAATTTATTTAAAGGCACAACGCATCGATTCAAAATATAATACAATAATGATTATTGAGTTCTACTTTCACAGGCTGTGTTAGCTAGAATTAGAAAAACCTTTATTTGCTTTTGCGTGAGTCTCTAATAGACACAAATATTTATAAAGACTACCACAATTCATTTCACAGTAAAAAAGGAAACTGAACTAGCTGGCAGGGTCACAGACCCACTTTTCTGCACGATGGAAAACATAGTAATAGGATTTACAAATTAGTGTATTGGTGTCATAATAAATATTAATATTTGCATCTCCTTCCTGTCCAAATAAAGTCATAAAATTCTGTTTGTGTCAACCTAGGACACACATTACAACAGAATACCCGTAATCTGAATGATTGCAGTGTGCCTCCGTATAAAAATAATTGCTTTGAATTTTCAGAATCTGAGCTTACAGAGGAGGCTTGTCATGTTCAAACTACTAATTTGCTGTCGCCACTTTATTGAAAATAGCCTGTAAGTTGTTATTAAATGTATCGACTGAACGACAGAGAGAGTAGTAAAACTGCCCCTTAAGATGGCTTTTAATAGGAAGCTGAGAAACAAATTTTGCAGCAGAATCGATTTGAAGAGTTCAATCAAAACTCCATTTCAAAACTAATTAGTCTGAGATCCACGACACATTGACACGTTCTTGCAGAATCACAGTGGTTACGAAGGGAAAGCTGAACTAATACATTGTCAGGACCTCCTGCCAAAGGGACTAAACTGTCTGGAAACTAAAGGTCCATTATTAGGGCATCTTCCAAAACGGTACCAGTTCCGAGTAGTTACATGATGTATCAAGGTTACTTCCAAAGCTTTGCAATATGCATTTTTCTTCCTTCATGGTTACTCGTAACCAAGTTGGCACTAGAAAAGGTGCACTGGAAGGGCTTCGAGAGGAGGCAGCAAGGCACTCTTGCATTTCTAGAGCACAGATACAAAAATCTAGGGTAAGGGGGTGGCACCAAGGGCACTGCCGGCTAGGGAGAGGAAGAAAGGCAAAGATGGACAGACAATGTAAGTTGTCCAGGAGAATCTGAGCCTGGTAAGCAGTCTCTCACAACCCCCTGTACAACTGCAGCACCCAACTGCAAACACAGCTTTCAGAATGCTGATCTCATTGCACTACTTGTCTTCATTAAGCATTCATTGTTATACTATTCTCTCTGAACTAAAAGTGGTTGAATGTCTGTGAATTCTAATAAACAGAGTCAAACTAACCCAGAGGCTTTCCACACATCCTAGGTTTTCCCCAGGCATGTTTCCAGAAGAATTCTGGTTTGGGAAGCCACTTCAGCTGAATATTCTGCTAAAAGGCCTAAAAATTACTTACAAACTCAGAACGCCTTTTCATTTCTTTGTATTATTTACCAGGAAAATTAAGCTTATTTTTCCTTCTCTACTGTTATGAATGGTTTTATTCTGTAATGCCATTAACAGGAAAAAGGTTTTATCTTTAAAAAAATTGTTATTCCTCCTTACCAGTAAAGGAAGTCTTCCATAGTAACTATTCTTTACTGAAAAAGTTGTTTCACATGGTTTCTGGGAGGCTGGAGAGCTAATTATCTAACCAGGGGGACTGTCCAGGACAGTATTTGATTTAAAAGGCTTGAGGCTTTAGGTGCTCAATTAAGTAGCTATTGGTCTCAGACTGGACTTTAATGGGCTCTTTTCTCTTTAACTGCAGCAATGGGTAGAGATACCCCAGGTCAGGCTAATTAAAGCCAGGGGACTCTTTAATTGTGATGACAGAATTGGTTTCAGTTTCCTCTTTGGGTCCTCAGTCCAAGAAGGTCATTAATATTTCAACATTTGGGCAATGCAATCAATCACAAACATCAAGAGGTTCCCTGTACGGACAAGGCAGCTCTTCTACACTTGGCAGCATTTTACTGAGCCACCTTAAATTAACTACTGTGTGCTTCCAACACAGCATTCCCCACACCCCCAAACGCAGAAATGCTCCTCATTTTTTTAGTTGGTGGGGATTTTTTGGGTGGGTTTTTTTCAGAACTTTCTGTGCAAGAGTGGGAATGAAGGCAGTGAGAAGCCTTTTCAGCCCAGTTTCCCGTCTTGCTGCTCAAAATTCAGCATCAGCAGAAACACATCTCTCGCAACTTGTACTAGCAAAATAAGGTTCCAGTGCTTTCCAAAATCGTGGAGACAGATTTAAGCACTGATTCTTGCACGACATGGTGCACATTTGTGCCCACAGACATATATCCAAGCCCTAGCAAAGAGAAATGCACATCCAGACCTACTGATCCAGAAGCAATCGGTGTTTCTGTACATTCCCTACATTTAATCTAAATTCTGCACCAGCTATATTAAATGTAACAAAGAAAGGCAACACAGAAATTACGCCTGAAGCCAAGTCCATTAAAGGTACTTCAGAATAACTAGAGACCAAGCACCTTAAAAGCACCAGAAGCTATTGATACTTAAAAGGGGGGCTGTGCATAATGGCAAGTGCTGCATTAGAGAAGGGGAAGAAAAAAAAAAGGAGGAAAAAAAAAACCAGCCAAATTACGCTTGGTTAATTCAGAGTAACAGATCTGCCCCCAAGTGAATTGGAGGCCTTGAATTAATTCTGTTATGACAAATCAAGATAAACGTTCCCCCTAAATTGCATGCGATTTAATTAATTTTTGAGATCCTGTTTTTTTTTTTTTTCTCCTAGCTAATAGTTCACATGCTCCTGTGCTGTCATTGTGCTTGAGTGGGCAGACTTCAAAGTGATATTAAATAACCAACTATTAGATTTACCTAGCACGTCCTATTGGAAAAGTGCCATTTAATTACCTAGCCTGTTCAATTAAAGGGACAGCATTCCCTGAATATAGCAGCTTGCCGCTGATTACCAGGGAAATGAACTGGCTGCCTGGCGGCCCCCTCCCCTCCCCTGCGCGGCCCTCGGTGCGGCTCGGCCGGGCCCGGCCGCCCCCAGCCCGGGGCTGCGCCCCCGCCGCGCTGCGCGGAGCGGGCACCCGGGGAGGGGCGCCGGGCGCTGCCCCTTTAAGAGGCGCCCGGGCAGCCTCCCCCTCTCCCCCTTCCCCACCACTCCCTGCTCTCTCTTAGAGGCCAATTTTGTTAATTAAATGTTTTGTTTGCGACGCGGCTCTCATTCATTTCGGACACGTCATTCCGAGCAGATCTAAGCCAGGGACCAGATCTCATTAGATAAAACCTATCAGAACTAAGAGAAAATGGAGGAGACACTAATTAAAGCTTTTAATTGTGCGGATTCGCTGCCACGCTGCTGCTTTATCTGGCATCTTAAGGTTGGGAGGGCTGCACTCCACTCCCCTCCCTGAGCGCGCTGCTTGCCGTGAGGAGGGAGGGGAACGGACCGGGGTTTTCGCCTCCCTCTCTTTTCCCAGGAACCTTGGCCTTCAATGAAAGCTGCTGCAGTAGCTGTACGGCCAATTTGTGTTCGGGTTTTGGGAGCTGGCGGGGCGCGGGGGGGGGGGGGGAAGGGGAAGGAGGAGCAGAGAGGGAGGGAAAGGGGAGTGTTGTGTTGTTTAAACAACAACAAAAAAACCCACATACAGCTTCAGACGGTTAAAAAGCTCATTAATAAATGGCCCCATGGTCTTGGCCCGAAGGAGCCAAGTCCCTTTCACCTGGCGCCTGCTGGGCCAATCAATCCTCTTTCTCATTTTGTCAATTGTGTCTAGCATGCCCCACATCTCCAATTGAGAACTGTGCCCGTGGCTCTTGCCTGGGGAAAAGAATGTGCCACTGCAAAAGCCCTACGGAAAACTAAGAGGGGAAAGGATGGCAGAAGGAAAACAGAGAGACTTGCTGTCAGATGGGCGGCAGTGCCTTCACACCTGAACGCGGCCATTTCAAACAAGAAAAGGTTGAGGGCCTCGCTCATGCCAGCACAACCCAGGAAGAAGCCTGCAAAGTCCATTTCCAGCAGGAAAGCGCCAAGTTAACTCGGCCTTGGCAGGACCAGACCATCCTACCCCACCTTGAGTGTACAGTGTCCAGTTCAAGTTTCAGCAAGCATCTGTCAGAGTTATTTTTGCAAGTCAAATTACACAGATCTAAAGAGAAGTCAGGCGATAGGACAAGGAGATCAATTCAAACCCCTCATCTGATAAAGCATCCTATTCATAATCGCCTACATTAAAATGAACGAGTATTAATTTTTGGCAACACAAGACCAGAGGACTGCGATAAGCTTGCCTGAACTTGCCTCTGGGATACAGTGGACGCATCTTCTCTTTTTAATTAGTAGCAATCAGACATGAGGGTTTGTTTGATGGTGCTGGTCAAGTGATGAATCTGTACTATTCAGTGCATCTTAACAGTAGTGTCAATTTTTCCACTTCAAACAAGACTCTTTCCCTAACACTGTTCTGCTCTATTTAATTACAATTCTGCCAGGCTTAGGCTTGTTGCTCAGGATGATGACCAAAAAGCACCATTAACCCCCCATCATGTGCTCATTCTTTAGCATTTCTCTCTAAAAATACCCCCAAAACTAATGAAGCTTAGGCTTCGATTCCTCAGAGATACCAAGGGACATTTTATCTACCTAACTTCCCAAAGCCACGGCCATGTACCAGGTCAGAGGCTGCCCTATCAGAGTAACCAAGTCTTAACTCTGTCCTCTTAGACTAAGGAGATCTCTGTGCATATGGACATTCAGTACAGTCCACATCCTCTCAAACAAAAGTCAAGTTTTATAACATAAGCAAACTTGCAACATTTGATGGCTGGTTTTGATAGGGTTTTTTTCAGAAAGGAAAAAAAAGTGTAACTTTTTGGCCATCAGGGAGAAGGGAAATCCTGGGTTAACTCTTGACATTTACTGTAAATGAGAAGCCAGAAGCATTTAAACAGAACACAATTTGTTTTAACTAAGCATTTCTGTGATGCCGGGAAGGTATGGGGCTTTTCTGTTGTTTTTTTTAATTACTGAATGTTGAAACAGAACACCTCCTTGAAGCATTCATGTGCATCAGTCTATCAAACCATTTACTCAAATTAAATGTGTAATCCTTCAAAATGCCTCCTTTTAAATTAATGAGTTTAAGTAGCTTGAGTTCACCTGAAAAGATCGTACGGGCACCTGACCTCATGAATTCTTTCTATTAATTATATTGGAAACTTGTTGGAAGGGATACTCTGCATAATCTTACTGTACCCCAACAGATGTGAGATTAGTGAGGCTTAGTTCCCCCTACCCAAATCTGTGGCATTTAAAGCAAACAGCTTCAAAAGAGAAAGAGATAAGAAATAAAGGGCACAAGCATATACCTCCTCTCCTATCTCCTGCATTTTCTATACTGAAAGTTAAGAGAAATGCCGGTTCAAAGCTTCTCCGTAACAATGCGAAGACAAACATCATAGCACCGGTTTTTGCTATAAGTAGAATCGGTGGCCCTCCAACTGACGGTTAATCAGCTCTTTCACAAGGAGAACAGAGAATGAGTCATTCTGTTTCCACTCAAAGGAGTTTAAAGGTGCTTATGTAAATATCATAATTAATCAGATACTAAAGGCAGGCATTTCATTATTTAGCACCTCTGCCACAGCCTTATTTAAGCTCTGCGATTTTAACATTTACCGTTCAGATATGCACACTTCTCCTTCAACACTACAACAAAGCAGATTAATTTAGACTCTCTGATTGCTGTTTATTTTTAGTTAGGACTTGTTTTGTGCTGACAAACCACTTTAAAGTTACAGTCGTCGTTCCGCCTCCCCCCCCCTCCAACTCTTCCCTCCATTTGGCAGTCGCAACTACGCCCTGGGCTAGGCGCTAACATCCGCACCCGCACGTCTCCTCGTTCCTAATGAAGGAGCGATCCTGAGCCAGCCCACCCCTCTGCCCGGCGGACACCCACGGAGAGAAATAAAGGGGGGAAAATGGAAAGATGGAGAAAAAGGCAGGAAGAAAGGGGGAAAGCGGTCCTCGACAGCCCGGCAGTCACCTCACCTGATGTAGTCGTTTCTGCAGAGGATCATCCCGCTCTTGGTGTAGCAGGAGGTGCCGATGTCCCCCAGCTGGGCCTGGCAGCAGGAGCACTTGAGGCAGCGGCTGTGCCAGTAGCTGTCCATGGCGTAGAGCAGGAAGCGGTCGGCGATCTTCCCCCCGCAGCCGGCGCACCTCTTCCAGGAGAGGGAGCCCGCCGTGACCGGGGGCGGCTGCGCGCTGCCGCCGGGGTTCACCATGGCCTGCGCGGAGAGAGGGGCGGGGGCGGGTCAGCGCCGGCACGGGACGGGACCGGCCGGAGCGGCGGCGCCGCTGTCGGGCCCTGCGGGGGCAGCGCCGGCCCGGGGCGCGGGGCAGGGGCGCGGCCCCGCAGCTGGTGGGGATCGGGGGGCAGAGCGAGCGCGCCCCGCCACCCCCCCGCTCCGGGCTTGTGCAGCTGCAGCTCACAAGTCAGGAACAGTCCCAGGGTTTGTTTTGC
This sequence comes from Corapipo altera, assembly GCF_003945725.1. Classification (NCBI taxonomy): domain Eukaryota; kingdom Metazoa; phylum Chordata; class Aves; order Passeriformes; family Pipridae; genus Corapipo; species Corapipo altera. The sequence continues at coordinate 5,171,580 of NW_020884905.1, forward strand.
TTATGAAAAAAAAAAAAAGTGTGTGAAGAGTGGGGGGAGAAAGAAAAAAGTTGTGAAACTGGTTTTTCAGTCTAGCAGAGCCTCCGCAGGCTCAGGGCGGTAACGAGGGGCTCGGGACCGGCCCTCCAGACCTCGAGATTTTATTTTTTTGTAGTTTTATTTTGGAGACCTAAAAACACCCAGAGAAAACAGTGCTGACTGAGGAGACTGGCCAGAATAATAGATCACTGAACTTTAGGACGCCTGTTAACTTCCTACACAAACATACTCAACTTTTGTCTCGCTAATCTGCCCTTGATCAGCAGTTTAAATGCTAAAGCTTTGTTATTCAAAAAAAAAATAAAATTACCGACCCTAGGAAAGCAGCAGAGTAATGAAGTGTGTACCACTCCGGCTGCGGTTACTCTGGCCGCCCCCGAAACTGCTACTAAGGGCATTTTTCACTTTCTAATAAATGCTTTATGCAAGCAGGACAACCGAGAGATAATATAGGAATCAATTCATAAAGCTTACTCTAAACCGATTAATTTGTTGCCTTCAATCCAGAGTCCAATAAACTCCCGGTGTTCCTCTAGTCACTTATACTATAAAAAGATCAAGTTATTTACTGCCAATTAAGCAGCATGTTTTGTCTTTGTCCTTTGTAAGCCGTATGTGCTCATGCCGAGGCATCTGGCTATCTGCTAAGGACCTTCAGACTGATACGTCCAGCGAGGATGAACTTTTTCTGCCACTGGCCCAACTCGGCTGCAGGAGGAGAACTGAGGCCGATTTAAACACACATTTCCTCAGAAAGAGTACCTGGAGGTATGTCCAGTGACCGCACAATAAACCAGGAGAACTGCACCAATTAAGCTGTAACAAAAACCCCGAGACTTTGGAAAGAAAACCACTCTAAAAGCCATTAGCATTGCATTTATCCGAACGCATCGTATACCTTTATGTAAATTGATTTCTGATGCATTTGTTCAAGGAATTGCCTTTTGTTACAGTTTCCAGCTACAGCCTAAATGAATCTGCATTTCCTGCTCCAAGTCTTTAAACCGTTTCCCTACGCTTTAAATCACTTCGGATATCTTAAAAGAAAGAAAAAGGCTCCATGCCACCACCTTAGCCCGTCTTTGTCGAAGGCAAATATGTATAAATATAAAATGGGAAACGTTACACTGAGAAAACCATCCAGTAACCCCATTAAGCTAAAGCTCTTAAGGACAAGCAATACCTTAATGCTGATTAAATCTAAAAAGATGAATCAAGAGGACTGACCAGAAAGTGACTCCCTTGATAACTAAGGACGGGCCTCATCAAGTTTCATTTAGAGTTGAGGGGGGGGGAAGCTTTTAACTTAAATAGGCTTACTCTAGTAATTACACAGCCAAGCAATTTAGGTCCTGGGATAGGAGTCAGTGAAATAGAAAGCAGAGCTGGAACCTAGAGGCAAAATAACCCCCCCCTTTTAACAGCGTCTCTGGTGCTTTTTTAATGGAGACCAAGGGAGGGACAAGCGGAGAGCTGGCAATTTGTAGTACAAAAATGGATGCTTAATTCATGTCTTGGTTTTAATTAGGTGATTCACCGAATTTCTCCTGGATTGAAACAAAAGACCGTGTGGGGGGCAGGAAGGGAACCGGAGAGGAGAGAAATAGAGAGCTCACTTTGATCTTTTCTGCCACTGTTTCAGAACACTGTTTACTACGGGGGAAGCGGGTGTCCCAGCGCCCAACCCCCCCCCACCTCCCCGTCCCCTCCATTCACAGACGAGGCAGGCAGAGCCCTTTCCCGGCGGTAGCTGGGAAGGGGGGTAAGGAAAGGCGCTACAGCGGCGGCCGTCGCCAGGCTTTGTACGCGGGGCCGCGACAATGCCCGGGGCGCCCCGCTCCGCGCCCCTCCGCCCGGCGGGCACCGCGCACACGAACGCTGGGAAACACGGGGGAGCGACCGGCACTTCTTACCTGCTTCCCCTCTATATTGCAAAAGGCCGGGGAGCGCCGCTCGGGGTGCCTGAAGAGGTCTCCTTGTAAAGAAATAAGCACAGCGCTCGCCCTCTCGCCGGCTGTCGGGAGCGCTGGAGGGAGCCCCCCGCCCGGCAAGGGGCAGCCCAGGCTGGAAAAATATAGATATTGCTATGAGAGGCGTCTGCCCGGGTCCTTCCTCCCGCTCCCGCTTCCCGGGAGGGGAGCTGCAGAGCTCGGTCCCCGCCGCTGAGCCGCACACGCAGGGCGCCGCCGCCGCTCGCTGCTGCAATCGCCGGGCAAGTTTGGCAATGTGGCTTCACTTTGTGCCTCTTCCCCCCCGCCCCCCCACCTCCGCCCCCTCTCTGGGCTGCGGCGGCTCCCGAGCCTCCCGCGGCGCGGAGCCGGCCGGCCGCGGCCCGCCGGGGCGCCTCAGCGGAGCGGGCGGGAGCCGGCGAGTTTGAGCGGGGCTGGGCGCGGAGCTGCTGCCGGGATCCGGCGGCGGCGGCGCTGGCGGAGGGCGAGGGGCGGCCCCTCTGCCCGTCTGAGCGTGAGGGTGCGGGTGCGAGTGTGCCCGTGTGAGTGCGTGTGTGCCCGCACGGTGCGCGTGAGCCCGCTGCCCTCACACATGTGTTACTGACAGAGCAGAATCCCAACTACACTCCGGCTCGGCGCCCCCGTCAGCCCGCCGCAGCCAATCCGCCCCCGGCTTGTTCAGGCGGAATAATAAAACCTGCCAATCCCCGGGAAGACAAAGGAATGAGTGAAAGGGGAGGAAAAAAAAAAAAAAAAAAAAAAAGAGGAGAGGAAGGGAGGGGGCGAGGAGGAGGAGGAGGGGAATGGAGAGGAAGGAGGGAGTCAGGTGGGCAGCTCTGGCCGCGCCGCCCGGGCGCTGAGCGAAGGCGCGTGGCCGCGAGGGCGCCTCCTGCCCCGCCCCGCTCCGTTCCCGGCCACCAGTTGAGAAACTTGGCGGCGAGGGGCCGTCCCGGCTGCCCCCGAGGGCAGGCCCGCTCCGCCCGGGCCGTGGCGGCCCTCGGAGCCCTTCCCGGGCGCTGGGCGCTTCCCCCGCCGGGCCGGGGGGAGGCGCCGAGGGGAGGCGCGGCCGTGGCAGCCGCTTCTCGCCGCCTTCGTGGCGCCCCCCCCTGCCCGCGGCCGGCCCCGGTGCCCGCACCCCGTCCTGGAGACAGGGGAGAGGGAGGCAGGGGCCGTGCACGGCTCGTCCCGCGGGCGGAGGGGCCGTGTCGAGCCGCCGGCTGTCACACGATCCCCGCTGGAGCCGAGGGAGCTGCGCTGCGGGACCCAGGCGGGCACGGCCCGCTGGGGCCACCCCTGTGGAGGTTTCGGAGGGTTAAGCAGCCGCAATTGGCAGCACGGCTCATCAGCAGGGAAGTCAACAGCCCGGGGAGAAGCCCGGGGCTGACGTCAAATCGGAACAAGTAATGTTCAGTGGGGACGCTTAAAACTGTGAAGAAAACATCACGCATTAAACGCACGTCTGTGAGGCCTAAGAGCAGCACACAGGATAAGCACAGCGCCGAATGGCTGGAGCAGACCCCCGGAATAACAAAGTGTTCCCGAGTGCGGGTGCTGTGCCCCCGCGGCCGGCGCTGCCCGCACAGGGAACACACGCGCCCCTGTCACCCCGCGCACGCGGCCGCGCTCCGCCCGGGGCGGCGGACCCCGATCGGTTGCACATTCCCGGGATCTGTGAAAGGACAGAAAAACTTCATAACAGGAGTTTCTCGATTCCAGAGCGCTGACGTCAGCAGCAGCCAATGCAGCGCTGGCCGAACGGCAGCAGCGCCCGGGCCGCGCTCGACGTGCGGCACAGCCCGCGCTGCCCCGCGGGGACGGCTGGGCTGGGCTGGGCTGGGCTGGGCTGGGCTGGGCTGGGCCGGGCCGGGCCGGGCGGCACCGCCCGCGGGCACGTTCGCTACCGTGTCAGGCAAATCCGTGGTGACAGCAGCGGGACTGAGCTACGAGCCCCGTCCGTCCACCCGATGTCCGAGACAACAAAGTGTTTTAAACCCGCTCCTGTCGGCGGCTGATGCAGACGCGGTGCCCCGCACAGGTACGCGGAACTCTTCCCGGGAGCACTTCCTAACGAGGAAGTGTCCCGGCACAGGAATGCAGCTCGCCCGCTGACAGCCCGGGTGCGCCCGGCCCGGGAGTCGCAGCCCAGGTGTGCCTTAACCACATCGCCACCTGTGGGCCTCCCGCATCCCTGCAGCCCCGGCCTGCCCGGGCACCGAGCCGTGAGCCCAGAAACCATCTGAAACGGAAAGGAAAACTGTCTACCTCGGAAAAATGTATTTGGGAAAACGTAGGATAGTGTAGATACGTTTTGCTTCTAAATAAATAGGAAATAAAATATTGAAATCTGAATGACACCACAGGAATGATTTAAACGCTGGAGAAAAGTCTATTTCTGTCTTTCTCTGTAGATTGGGGTATGTTCAGAGTCTGCATAAAGTGGACTGGGAGCTCATGGAAAGCTTCCAGAGGGAAAGCAGGGAGAGGACCGGTGTTGTGGTTAAAAATAATGGATTTTTTTAGCATAGGCCTATGAAATATATCATCTGGATGTAATCTCCATGTACATATTACATTTAAACATACTCAGCAGTTTTAGATTTTTTATGTAGGATCTGGTACAATTTAAAATATATAAAGTAACAAGGCATAGTACAGATAATCAACAATCACTGATATTTTAGCTCTCTGACAGCTAAGAGCACAAGAATAGAGCAAATGCCAAGCTAAAATAAAATCTAAGTTGTCTAATTATCTAAGCCTTTAATGGCTGGAAGCTACCAAATTCAGACTCTGGGAGAGCCATTAGGACCTCTGCTTATTGGAAAAGATACTCTACCAAGAAACTCTGCCATAGGCACTAAAATGTTTACTAGTCTTAAAACTGATAGTGATACAAAAAATGGGAATTACCTTCTCAAGCAGCAGAGTTTTAAATGGCTTAATGATGTCTTCCAAATAGCATTACAATGTTCATATCTTTTTATGAAATCTGATCATCACTAATTTTTGTGATTAATTTTAACAGAGGAAACCTTAACTGAGAGCATTTTGCAGAGCAATATTTTTCTAATTTTTCTTTTGTGCAGCATCTGCTGTTGCTGTGCTGTCATCTTCGTTATGTTTTTCATTGTCTATGTGCCATAATGTAATTAGTTAGTTCAACATCATCTGTGCTATTAGATGAGATGTTTCTATGGTAAGTTAACATAGTTCTGTGTAATTGGTAGATTTCAGCAGTAGGCATGAATGTATCCATCAACTTTAGGTCGATTTGAGTCCACAAGATTTAAATTCACTTGGCATACGTTACCCTAGAAGACTTAATTTTGGCTGAATGGGTAAAAAACACAATGCAGAAGAAAATCTGGCTGCTTATATCGCGGTACTGTTGGAGTCAGGGAAAGGAAAGCATAAAATTGCTGGCTTAGTAGTTGCAATCTGAATGTCTGGAAAATGTTACAGCCTGTGATCCAAATCATTCTTAAACCTAGACGTGCCCCTAAGATAGCCAGAATTCATCAGGGTTATCTCTCTGTTCATGAAAGGAGTCTTGGTTCTCTCCCTAAATACTGCATTCCTTTGGGACCTCTAGGTTCTCTCCCTGCATACTTCATACCTATGGGACTCTTTTCCTTTTTTCATTAGAGAGAAATTTTAAGGCTGCTGCTTTGAGATCTTCCATGTGGTGCTTTGCTAATCCACGTGTCTTGCAAGCTACCCCTTTTGAACAAACAAACTTTTAAAACAAACTCTCTGACCCCAATCTCTCCAGAAGCAGTGATGAAAAATCAACAGCCATTTCTAACTTTAAAGTAATGCATACTTCTACTCAACATAGAATCTTCTGGTTTAGGCCTCAAACAATTTAAAAATGTGACTGGATTAAGTATTTAAGTTGGATATCTAATGATACAGCAGAATCACATCCTCTCAGAAGCTGGGAAGGATCTTGGATGGCTTAGAGCATTCTCTTCTAAGCAGTAGACAGTACTGTTTGCCCAAAAGAGTAAGATAAGTCACTTTTAGAAATCTGTGTATAGATTTGACTTACTTATAAATACATGAGTAACTTTATGTACAGTAACACAGAACCATGGGAGGTAAGCACAGTTTGCTTAGGTAAGGACTTGCAAGACCCTTTTATCATCACTGTATCCATAACTGAGGACAGGAGCCAAATAATATAAATGTCAGTAATTATATATATTTATATTAACAATAAAGTCCACTTTTGGAAAAGCTAAGCCTATATTTGTAATGACCTCATAGGGCTAAAATTACATTCACTAATTTGTCCTGTTCACATTCCTGTCGGGAGAATAAATATATGACCACAAGACATCAGTAGGTAGCAGAAAGTCTTGCAAGTGAGTTCTGCAACTAAATCGAAGATATCACAGTTTGTAATTCTATGTCATTTTTGTTTCAAATTGAGAATCTCTAGAGGCCTCTAGGAATATGCATATGTGATAATAAGTTCACTACATAAAAAAAAATTAAAATTGGAAACGCTATATCAATTTTGAAAGAGGGTTTTACATTCCACAATCTAATAAAACAAGACATTTTTAAAGCAAATAAGTTAAAATTAATTTGATACTCTTAAACATGTACTGACAATTGATTTTTGTGATGACATATCTGTATAGTGATATTTTGTCACAAATATGAATATTTTTAGGATTCATATGTATTCATCTTTAACAAGGAAAAAACCCTTTGACTTACAAATATAAACTCATATAGAACTTACCCTTTAAGGTAAAAAAATGTTTATTCACAGATATTTTTATAGAACTGTCATTAATATGTTGCCTCTATTCACTAATCACTTTAACAAATGGTCAGATTAGAGAGTGGGACAGCACAATTTGGTTGTTTGAAGGCCCAAATTGTAGATAAAAGTAGCTATGGAGCTAGTTTAAATTTACCATACAAAAAAGATCAATTGGAAAGGAATTGAAAAAATAAAAATCTGCCTCAATCAACTGACCGAAATGTGCTTACCTAATGCAGAGGTACATATTTATAACACCATCATTTATGCAATATGTTACAATGAAAAATGAAAACTTAGCTCATGCCTGTATTATTTAATTAATTAGCCAAATAACCTTAAATATGCAGAAGAAATTAGTATTATGCCTGAGTGAATAAACAGCATGCTTAATATTTTTGATGATGTTGTCCACACAAAATACATTTATAATTGCATTGAAATTATTTTCAAAGATGTGTGTCCAGTAGCAATCCTGTGTCATTAGACTATCTGTATGAGTGTATCCAGGAAATGAGTTATTTACCTGTAACTCATCGCTATGGAGGAGTATATCTGATATCCTTGGGAAGCTCCCATAACCTCTGAATGATGTAATTCACAGAAAAGTCCACGAGCAATGTTTTCCACCTATTTTATACCTATGCACTGAGAAGACCCTTGCGATACTTGGCTTGGGCTACAGTAAACCAATGGAGGAACATTTGCTCAAGCTGTTTTCTCTGTAGGCCTTGAGGGGATGTTCACAACCTAGAATTTCGTGGGGTTTTGCTCTATGATACATCACCAATGGGAAGGCACAGTTTTAGCTACTACATCTAGATGTTTGTAGTGACTCTTTCTGATGGAAATTTGACATTGGCCATTGTTTCAAAAAGCTGAGAGAAAGCAAGGTATGGACTGAGAACTGAAACATGCACATAACAGAGATCCCCTTAAGTTGTCTTTTTAATTTGAGAGCTACCAGCACAGTATAAGAAAATGAAGGGCTACAAAAATAAAGAGGAAGAGCAGCCTGGTGACTTGCATCTGGCAGAAATGCCTCTATCATATTTGATTTGAAATTTACATAGATGCCAGTAGTTATGACACAACTGTCACTATAAGTTCACTTAACTGGACATGAAACAATAATGACAAACGATCAGAATGACAGTTCTCCTTCTATTCTGCAGTGAGGTTCTTCATATCTCAATTCTGCAACATTCCTTCTGCTCTCTCCGCCAGACAAATGTTATGATGATTTCTCTGTTTGAATAGATGCAGCCTTGCTGAAAGCAAGAAGGAGAGTTTCTAAGCTTTCTATTCAGTTTTTTAACTCTACCATTTATCAAAGAGTTTCTTAGTAACAGTTTTTAACATTAACTCTTTAATAGTTACTTGAGGATGTAATCCATTATTTGAAAACATTGTATTGCGTAAGAATATTACATTATTTTTCATACAAAAATATAACTCTCTACTCTTCTTGTTTTTCAAAACTGGAGCGACTCCTGTACTCCACGACCATAACTCTTTTTATCATTCTACTATGATTCAGTAGCTTTTGCTGTCTTATAAACAGTCTTACAATTAAGAGCTAATGTTAATGGAATAGATTGTTGTCATAGTATAATGGTTTCCTGCTGCTAGATAAATGCTGTGGCAATGCTAGGACATTTATTGAAAGTAATAGTGAAGACAAAGCTAAGAGATTTATTTTTAAAGCAGGTGCCACAGATCCAGTGACACCATTCTGTTACAATTGTTTTATTTCTGTTTCACTACAAGGCTGATGAAGATGGAAGTATTTTGCCTGATGTATGCAAGTGCAGCAAAGTGACAGTGGCTTATTTCACTGTAACTGAATAAGCTGCATTGCACTTGGCTCGGGAAGAGATTTATTGTGTGGCCCCTCCAATCAGAAAATAGTTTATCCATTAACTATGGCTTTAAAATACGTTGTATTTCTATGAACAAGATGGGGCTTGATGCTTTCTTTCACAGAAACAGTTAGGCAGAGTTCACAGAAAAGGAGGAAAGTGGGGCCCTACAGTGCTTGTACCACCAGTCTCTTCCAGAAGCCCCACTTCCCTCTGTGCCACAGGGACAGTAGGCTGGGGAGAGTGAACCTGTCCATGGCATGTTCCCCTCCTCCCAAATCAGTGGTTCCTTGTCTCCCTTCTGCATTGGAGGAGGGTGTTGCCTTAGCGTTAGCAGAGCAGAAATGCAGTGTTATTCTTACCAGCAGTGCTGTGCAGAGGGTGGAAAGTTTTTGTCTCGTTTAGTGTTTCCTCTGTCTTTACATTCACAGAATCTTGACGTTTTGAAAAGTATGCCTTCTTCCTTTTCTATGACTTTTAAAATTGCTCACCCCTAAATCCTCCAACAGAGAACTGTGAAAAGCAGAGCGTAGAACTTCATAGGCTCTCTTATCTGCTCTTGTAGAATTGTAGTAAAATACCTTGATTACCCCAAATATCCAGCTCCTACAAAATTGGAATCAATTGACAGGAAGTACATGGGATCCATTCCATTCAACAAGCTTTCTCTGGACAGATATGCCCTATTTGCCTGACTTAGGCTTCAAAAGATCCTTTGTCTTTTCTTTTGAACTGTGGAGCAGCTATTCCAAGTGGCAGTGCTGTAGCTATGACAGCTTGAGGATATTCCACAAATAATAAAAACATGATCCCTTCCCACAAACTCTAATCATTCCAAAGCATCTTTAAAGTTATGTTGTAAAACAGTGTAATGACTTTATATAACTATAAAGTCTCTGCTAGGATTTCCTTAAGAAACAAACTAATTTTATTATTAAGGCCCATGGACCTTGACATCATACCAGCAATTCACTGCTCCAAGGACTTATTCTCTGTAGCCACTCACACCACAGCTCTGAATTAACTTCTAAGACCAGGGCTTGAAGGCAGTAAACAACTTTAACCTTTTCTTGACCCCAGACACATCTCTCAAACAGGAGTTCAGTAAATGCATAAATTTCACTTCAACCCATGTGCAGACATTCTGAGAACTAATTCATTCTTCATTTTCTGAGTTTTAAGAAAATTTTTATACTAATAGATGGGCAAGTGTTACAGCACTTGTTCCAAAGAGCCATCAGATAAGGTTAGTCCTCTGCTGAGTGTAGCTCCTTATGAAAGGCGAGCCCCAGAGAGAAAGAACATCATAGAGAAAAGCAGAAATGGGAGAGACCCGTAATCCCAACAGAATGAATCCTGGCAGCCGTGAGGTCTGTTGGGTCATCTGAAGAACACTCTCCAGCAAATACATATTCTTCCAACTAAATCTCCACAGCAGTAGCTGTGTATCAGACCTCAGACCTCATCTTCAAATGGTTGTGCCTTCTGGTATCAATCTCCTATCTGAAGTTTAGGATTCACAGGAACAATCTAGGAGATGGAGAATTTTTGCATCTTTAAAACACTGGAGTCTCTTACCCAAGCGTCTTTAAGGATATGACTGTAAATATTGTAAAGTCCTGTGATTTTATCAAAATATTTGGTGTATCTGTTTAAAGTCCCAATTCTGGAAATGGTCTAAATACAAATCTGCTTTAAACCTTTTTAATAGAAATTTTGAGTCTTCCTGGTTACGTAAAAACATTAATTCTTAAAGATCAACCAGAGACAAATAAAGATAATTTGTTCCCATTTAGTATTTTATTTAAAAAATGATTCTTCATTTGATCTAATAAATAGTGAGGAATCATGACTTTTGAATTTTTGGGATTGCCAGTACAGTAACCAAATATCCTATCACCACATATTGAACCTGCCCAAGGAATCCTTCTCAGTTCAAGGAATTATTAAACCTATTTTTTCAGTAGGTTTCTCCACATCACACAGGACTGCACATAATCAATATTTCACTTCCATACCACAGATTGCCCCCTCCAGAGGGCCAGAATTCCCCATGGCAGTTATCCTATCTTAAAGCAAATCCCCAGCCTCTTGCAGCTCTCTTGACTAAGGCAGCTGTGTATACCCCGCCTGGATCTGGCCCAGATGCCTTATTTCTATTGCATGAGATGATTAATTATGTGGTTTTTCTTCTGTTTGTCTGATAGACGCTGAGGTAAGAGAGTGATGGTTGCTTAGTGCACTATTATTAAAAAGCTGCTTTTGATAGCCCTGAACAGGCTTGAGTTGTGTGCTACAGCTAATCATAAAGCTGCTTGCTTGGAAATGTAATGCTTGTTAATACTATACTGTACTTTTATAAGTAAACGAATTTTTGATTGGCTAGAGTTTAACTATAATCAGTAATTAAGGGTCAGCCATCCAGTAAACTCATTAGTTTACACCAATTACATTTGGTATAGTAACTAATGATTTCAGGGATCAAGCCATTTATTTCTAAGCTTTCAAAGTATAATTATTGTGTAAATCAGATAGAGTGTAAATCTTTTCCATACGTTTTGGTTGGTAATTGAGAAATAAAATGGTTTCCAAATGTATTCTCTGTCCAGTTTTTGTTCTGCAGTAGATCTCTCTGGGGACTCTTTAAAGTATATGGAAAAGGTGATGTCAACAGAAGTGTACGCTGGGCAAACTGAGACAGGATTAATTAATAGAGATGAAAGAGAAAAGCCAACCCCTTGCAAATCATGGTCCAGGCCTCAACTTGGACATCACACCTTAAATGACAGTTTACAATCTTAAGCATGAGTCACACAGATTGACAAGTATTCAAAATAGAAGAGAATTAAAAATCCTTTCTGTTTAATGTATAAAGGCCTTTCCAATATGCAGTCTTTAAGATGGTGTAATCTCTGGAGCCTTTTGCTTTGAAGTTTAATATGTAGCTCCTCACATCCACATAACATTTTCAACACATTAAACAAATTAGTCTCTGGTTACAGAAGTTTTTAGACATTTACAAGTTGCCGTTTAACTAAATTTAATATGTGCCAGCGAAGTTGCTCATACACTTGTTCATTTAGAAAAATGCACTTTTCGAATGATTAATAAATAAACCAGCCTTTCCTATGCCTTCAACTTTGGTGTTTATTTGAAAGCAATCTACTTTAAAAAGACATTAATATCCCTAGAATTATTATTAGAATAATTGCTTTTACTCTTCTTGGAACACACATTTTTTCTCATTTCCCTTCAGCACAGACAGCTTTTGACTCAGATATAAACTTCCTATTATTATTCCCCACTCCCCACCCCAAAAATGAAGAATAGGAATTATACACTTTTCACTAAGGAATAATTAATTTGTCTCAAGTATTAGAACAGAGAATTGTAGGATGACTTTGAATGGTAGTCTCTAAGGAATAGCATTGTTTGTTCTCTTCGGTCTTTAATGAGCTTTAGTAAATGGCCAGGAAAAATTACCTTCTTTCTGTAATATGAGAGAAGGGAAGAATGAAGGAAGCTATAGAATCCCTAGGAGAAAGATGAGCAGACATACATACACAGCCCCCTGTACCACATTGCTTCCAATGGTTAGTGTTCTCCTTTGGAACTGAGCACTAGAGCTCGAGTTTTCCATTACAGTAAAACATATAACGTCCCTAACATTTTTGTAGGAGAAAAAATTCCTGGATGTCTCCCACACACTGACAGTGTCTGGCTTATGTTGGGGGACAACTGCCTATAGCTGAGCTCTGGAAGTCATTCTGGCTTCCTCTGCTTTGGCATTGACTTTGTCTTTTAAGATTTCTTAGTCTATTTTTGTTGCATTTCCACCTTGAAAAGCAATTTCCGTTATAGTGCCCCAGCCCACTGCCCTGTCTTTTAAGACTTCTTTTCCCTCCACCACATATTTGCTGCCACTGCTTTCCAGAATGATAACTGAGGCAGCAGTGGCAGGTGCTTGTTTCAGCTATGACTACAAGCCCATTGCCACGGATAACAGAATACACTTCAGGAACACCTTTTCCATCCCTTCCCTCCCACCCAGTCTCCACACATGTCCTCACTACCTAGTCCCATATCAAGTCAGTGGTGTTGAGGCAGCTGGCATTGCTGCTCTGGGGTATTGAGCGAGCTGACCCACAGCAGTAAAGAGAGACCAGCACAGTTCTAAAAGGATCTTGTCAAGCAGGGTCTCTCTCCAGTCCATCCTGTTGAAGTTGTTCCAGTTTATATGGAATAAATACTAACAGGATTGCCCTGTGTGCTTGCTCTCAAAGCATTGCTGAAAGCAACAAGCCCGGGGTTTGTTACCCTCTTTCAGAGAACATTTCCATACTTTGTATAAGTATTGACTGGGGCAGGCCCTGGCAGACGTGGTTTCCCTGTTTCAGGTGAGTGCCTCCACTACGAGGCTGACAAGTCAAGCTCAAGCTTTCCCACTTGAAGAAAGGACTCAGGTCTCCTTACAGAAGACTAGATAATGTCTTGGGTAAGGTGCTAATTCAGGGTGCAAGAGATTCAAGTTCAAATTGCCTCAGGCAGAGGCTGAATACAAGTCTCCTGTATCTTGGCTAAATTGCACCAGCCAGGAGATTGAACGGCAAAAGCTTGGGAGAGAAAGAGAGGCAGAGGAGCAAGGAGGAGAGACATGCAGAAGGTGACAGCACTGTCATTATTTCATGAGAAAAACCTGGCACACGTGTCCAATTCCTAGAAAGCGGCAGAGCAAGCGTGGTAAGTAGGTAAAGCAACACACGGTGTTACAACACCTTAGTCTGATTGTGGCTTTGGATCATGGGAGGCACTCTCATGGCAGACATCAGATTGCTGACTAGAGTTCAGGGTCACGAGGGATGTGAAGAGAGATGATGAAAGTGGGGAGAGCTGCCTGGACCCATCCCAGACATTTAGGGAAAAGATAAAAGTAAAAAGCTGCTGCCAAAGTAAAAATAATTTCTCTCTATCGCAGGCTCTCTTCAGTGCAATTGTTAGAGAGGAATAACTGGAGAAAGATGTTTGAAAGATATATAGGAGACAGTGAGAACAGGACTAGTAAGTGAGGTAGAAATGTTGGAAAGAAGACAAAGAGGAAGAAATGTCAGAAAGCAAGAGGAAAATTAGACAAAGAAAAAGGAAAAACCATAACTTATCAAGATGCTTCACCTCTCATTGCCTCAATCTTCTGGCAATAAAATAATAACAGTAGGAGAATCACAGAGCATTTCAGTGACTTTGAAGCCCATAAATATTTAGGAGACAGTTAAGTGTCCTAGTGATCAGGACTGTGTTAAGAAGAAAGCAGGAAAATTTAGGAGAATGTTCTGACACGTCTAAAGCAGTACTATCAGGGAGAAGAAAAGGAACAGGACTTATGTGCTTAATTTTGTATGTGTAACTGAGTATTAAAATCCACACCCAAGCACACTGGTGCTTAGTAGAAAAAATTGGGCCTGTTTCAAACCAGTAAGAACACATGGTTTAAGGCATGCAGCCGCTCTTTCTTCACTAACAACCCACTGTGACTCCTATAATTTATTCCTCCCAAGATTCATTTGAACATCTGCAGTATCATTATTTGAGTTTGTTATACTATTAGCTTTAAAATTTTATAAGCCATACAGTAGGATAGGTGACAAGTTGAAAAGTTAAGGAGGGTTAATTTAGAAGTTTTAAAGCGAAGCTATTTTTGAGTTATACAAGCAAAAAAAAGCATCTGAATCCAAACCTCCATGGTTACATTTAAGTAACTCAGAAACTGCTGAAAGGATTTTCTTCGAACTTCACTCAAGACAAATCCCTCTGGGCTAAGACCAAGCATGAGAATTTAACTCAAAAGGTGATTGTTGTCTGAAGGGAGTTTTCTTTTTCCTTTTTTTTTCCCCTCCCCTCCTTTTGCTTGTTTTGTTTTCAATGTTCCAAAAAAAAAAAAAAGCACTAAAAAAAAAAAAGGATGTGGAGTGTAACTGTTTCATATCCATTTTACCATTATAATAAGAAAAATGCTGCTCACAAACTACCTTTTTATTAAAACCAGACCCCCTGCTTTGTCTTTAGCCATTACTAGCAGTCTTGGTACCCACCTCTACCAGGCATTGGATAATGCTGTAACTGGTGGCTCAACAGAGAAGTATCAAGCTGTGCTCTCAGCCCTATCTGCAGCTTCTCTGCATGCCTCAGGAGCTCTGTGCAGCTCTAATACTACCCTAAATGGACAACTGAGGATTCCTCTTAAGAGGAAGTCTTAGGAGAGCAGACAATCAGCAGCTCTACAGCACTCTTTCCTTTGCTTCCCATCCCCAGTTCATGGGAGGTGAAGCATATTCTATACCTGTAGAGTGACCCAAACCATATTTTGATTTCTCACTGGTCCAGGATTTGGAAGGCAGGAAAGATAGTCATGCTTTTCTCAGCTCACTGACTGTTAACTTGGTGCATCTGGCACCATCATTCATTCTTACCCTTCCCTTGCTGCGGCCAAGGGACTCACCTCCTAGTTGTGTAGCTGAAGGAACCCCTGTAAAGGAAGAACCTGAACAGTGAAGATGGAAATTTCTATCTTCTTTCTCAACATCCTTGAAGTCAGTCCTCTTTCATATCAGCATCATGGGTCCTGGTAGCCTGATTGTCTGGATTAAGAAAAAAGAGTGTGGATTTTTTTTTTCCATCCTCTTTATTTCAACTTTCTACCACACTTTGGTTTCTACAAATTGTCCCAGGGCAGACAAGAGCCTTTCCCTCCCCCTTCTACCAGGCTTGTTTTTGATTCTCTGGCAGCACGTCCCATAGTTATTCACTCATTTGTTTGTTTGTTTTTCCATTTGCAACTTTTGCCCCCTCAAAAGAGCTGGCTCGCCCAGGGAAATTACAGTAACTTATTTAATTTCAAATGCATTCAAAAAGGCATTTTAATTGTCCCTTTTCATTTAGAGCAGCATCCAGATTTGGAATTTATGAAAAACTGAAGGAGAAGGTTTGGAATATATTTGCTGAAATAATTCACCATATTTAACCTAGGCAACTCAGATATATGCGGAAACAGCTTCCCTTGCCTATCTTCCATATACATGACCTGGATTAAAAACTGCTTTGGGCAAGGGCCAACTCATTGTTTGTGGTCCTAACACAATGTGGCTTGCAAACTGTGGCAATACTGTAATACCTAGGGATTTGTTTCAGGAGATCCTGATTTTGGAACCAAAATACATGTTTCCTGATAACTGCTAACTGAACAGTGGGAAATATAGCTGAAATGGGCATAGAGAATAGCATCAGGAATTCAAAGTCTGAAATTCAGTTCTCCCTTATTTTAATTTTGGGGAAATCTACTGTGGCAAAAGAGAGAGGCCTTAGAGGGGGTATCAGGATGTGGTAGCCTACAGAGGGAGGCAAATTTTGGGAAACATCAGAAAAAAATCAAGAAAATTTTTAAAAATTCAAATCACAATATTTAAACAATCAGAAAGCTTTTTCATTCATAAATATCCCATCTACTCTGTATCACCAAACTTCTGGGGTATCATTTTTCAGTCAGCACTTGGCAGTCAGCACTTTAAGCTGTCTGCTGCTATCTCATTCATACAGCTTTTTCATTGCAGGTCAATATTATCTGACTAGGTTCAGATTAAATCTTAATATACCGTTCATCTGAAAAAACCCAACTCCAAGCACATTGAAAAATTGCAAACATAAACAGTACAGTTTCCATGGATGAGGACATATTAAAATGTATTTTAAAGGGAAGAGCAGCAGGGGAAAGAGGAATGTGAAGTTACGATCATAGAGGAGAATGCCCTTTTTCAGCTGGGATTTTATGTAAGAAGGAGAATGAATGAGGCAAAGAGAAAAAAGCTCTGTCTCCTCACTGCTGCTTCTCTAGTAAAGAAGATTTTCACATCAGCCACAGTAAAATCAGACAGAAGAATAGCAGATCTGAATATTGTATGGGAAGGTGGGAAATGAGGAAGAGTTCAGCGCAGTTCAAGGATGGCAAGGTATAGTGAAGGCAAATGGAAAGAGCTGAAACTGGAAGAGATGAGCTGATGGAACCTAATAGGAAGACACGAGTTTAATTAATAAAGACAAGCAGAGAAAGCTGAACAAAGAAGATTAATTTAAAATGTCAAAATATACCTTTAGTTGTGGCTGCTAAGGTAAAAATAAAGGCAACATATGTAGAAAACCCATGCAAGTTGAGGAGTGCAAGACTGAGTTCAAGGATGGGAGTGCTGAGAAGACCTGAGACTGCAGAGAAGCTCCTCTAAGAGATGACAGCACTGTCTCTAGTGTTTATTGCTGCCTTCCAAATACCCAACATAATGCTCCATGAGCAAAAGAGATCACAAATCACCTCCTAATCTGTTTAAATTAAGACAGCCAGATTCATTTTACCTGGTGATGAACATGGATATGAGCTAACCAGGCTGGCTTTACTTGTAGTGCATTAGGGAATGCTTGCTTGGCCTCTTCTGATGGCAGAGATATGGGGAGGGACCAGGGGCAAGCAGCAAGCTGTGGTGTGGTTTTCAGCTAGTAAATGGTGTCTAAAGGCAGTGGGTAGGATATTTATTTGGTCTAGGAGAACACATGAACATGTAAGACTGGAACCAATACAGATGTGTGGAAGGATGCAAATTTCTTAAGTTAAATAAAACTCAAGGAAAAAGTTATCATCAGCAAATCAGCAAGAAAAGTTTATCTCTCTACATCCCATTGATATGAGTAAGGAACACTTGCATCAAGTGAATTGGTACAGTTAGGAAGCACACCTAAACCTGAGCATACCCTTAATTTACCTCTACTATCCAGAGTGGTTCTGTTCTCCAAGATAGGTAGATCATAGGAAGTTTGTTTCGCTTCAGCTATTGTTGTAACAACTCAAAGACAGAGACCAAGAATTTTGGTTGTGAAAGTGTAGAGATTTTAGAAACATTAAAATAACGTGAAACTGAAACATGGACTCTGTAGTCCACCCTGGGTTGTTCCCTGTAATTATAGATGAGAATCACAAATCAACATTTTGTTGAGAAGCCACCCCTTCTGTATTTTTAGAGATACTGAAGCTCTAAAACCTTTGCCATTATTTTTATATCTATCTTCTGTGTTATCATTTATATTGAGGCTCTTAATATTTGACTCAATAGGCCTTATGTTGTTTAGTTCTCCACCATTTATTTCCTTATTTTGTGTGCCTATCATTCATGTTTCTGTAAAGTTCAGCTGAAACCAGTAGTTCATGTTACTGGCACTTTGCATTGCAAAAATTGAGAAGTAGAATTTGCAATCCAAGTCATTCACAGAACATTCTTATACAGCACATAATTTACCAACAGCTAAATTAATCTTGCTTCACAACGTGAGGCTGTATACATGTGGTTTTTGATACAAAAGGGTCCAGTGAAATCAATGGTATAGGCATCATATTAACTCAGAACCAGCTTTTTCATGTCCATGAAGCTTAGTCATGTGTTTGCTAATTTAGAACTCAAAGGTAAGCAAGAATCTCAGCTCTTCTTTTTAAACAGTGTGAATTTTCAATCCAATTTACGTTGCGTAGATGAAAACATAAATCAGTAGCTGGTCTCCACTGCACATACTAATTTAATGAACTGGGGCTTTGACCACATGTGTATTTACACTTTGGGAACCTGAAGACCTTTCCGTACATACTGCATTAGGCTTGGATGCATGCCAAAGAACTATCTATAATCTGAAGGGAGGGGGGAAAGGCACTCTGGCCCACCAGTTAGCACCAGGGTCTAGAACAAGGGTATGAGACAGGTCAGGGGTCAAGCACCATCCATAACCTCCAACCAATGATCAGTGGAAGTAATGCAAGTGCTGCTGCAGTAGCACCACGCCCCAGACAGAAGCCCCAAAGCATGACACAGGACAATGTCTGGGGTCACCATAGCTTAGCTGGAAAGGGTTGTATCCAGTACAACATGGACGATCTGAAAAAAAGCTCCAAGAAGAGGGTGACACAAAATTTTCCTCAGACCTACATTTTAGCTCATTGCCTGTTGTACTACAAAACAAAGCACACTTGGGGGGTTTGTCTAGTAGGTTTTCAAAAAAGGTGTGTAATGAAAAGTCTGTCAGAATGCAAAATGAAGTTTATAATAAACAGATAGAGAATAAATATTCATGCACAACCATCAAGCCTGCTTTGGCACCAGTCACATTGGGTGACTTCTGTTGACTTGACAAGACTGTGACCTGAAACACAGACTCCAAAACAGCAGTGTCTCCTCAGCTCCTGTCTGCTCTTTGCCTTGTCCCAACGACCATTGACTCAGAGGGATGAAGCCTCGCACTAATCATTCTCAGACTTCAATGTGAGTCCATTCATCAACAGTTCCCTTCTGCAGAACTAGTCTAAACCAATTCTCTTCACGCACTTGTCCAGGCAACAACACATCCACTCCCCAGTTGTTTCAGATGTGCAAAATAGTGAAAACAGACTTCTCTGAGCAGATGTTCCTGAGCAGATAATCTCAAAAATGTGACTACAAACATCAGGTGTCTTTGGCTTCACAGAGAAGGCTGAGGTAAAGCTGGGAAAAAGCAGAATAAAGGCAATGGGTAGGGGTAGAGTATAGAAAAACAAAATGTTGCTGGAACATCAATTCATCATAGATTGCAAGACACATTCAGGTAGGGCTTCTACTGGTCACCTCTGGTTATGGTTAGACTCCTCCCTCTACTCTAATACCAGAATTAAAGCTGTCAGATTTTGCTTAGGTGCCAAAGGAGAAAGGAAATTATATTAACCTTCTTTGTGAATCTGAACAACAGAATTAGTAATGATCTTTACACTTGAAATTTATTTTAAAAGTGTATTTAGCTTAGTTTATCAGATCACGCTTATTAAAAAATCAAAAATTAGAAGTTCTGTGATGTGAGAACAAGTTACACCACGAATGAAAAAGTCAGCACATCCCCAGCCTATGGGATGGGAGGACCATCTGCTATCAACATTTAGGAAACATACTTTGAGTGGAAAGTTCCCCTTCCAGCCTCAGGCTTTGTTAAGAGTAATTGAATTTAGCTCTTAAGATCTTGTTCTATCCATAACTCTAGTTCAGAGCACCTCAAATCTAAGCCTTGCCAAGGACTCCAGTGCACTACTGTCAAAAGGGGGTAGTCCTGTATGCTGGGGTCTCTTGGCGAAGTCATGCTGAAAGCAAAATAACTTTGCACAGGCACAGGAATTCCTGCTGTCAGGTTCCAGGTCATAGTATAAATAAAGCTTGTCCAGAAAACAGACACACAGGTTTTCTGCCTTGATGAAAAGCCGGCAGAAACAATTTGATTATATTTCTTTCTCTCTTAGCTACACAGGTGTCATTATTTTTGCATATTTTCATTATGCAAAGTCACATTGGACCCAACAGTGTAAGTATCCCCTTCATTCTGCTGGTGTTTGGTTTCTTATTAGAAATGTTATCAGAAGGTAAACACAATGCACAGGAAGGTTTGCTGCAGAGTAACGAGGTTTTAATACCATACCACACCATGTCGACAACTCAGAAATGATTCAACAGGGTAAAACTATTTTTGGTAATTACAAAGAAGCTGAAAGGAAAAGCATCCCCTCAAGCTGACAACATACATTTTATACAGAAACAGACAAGATATGAGACCATGAAAATTGCACAGACAAAAATATTTGAGATGTAACTGAGAGGCACAAAAAATATATTAAAATGATCATTGATTGAGCAACATGGAAAGAATTCTCTCAGCAGGAAAAACCAGATTTTTGCAGGTCTCTGAGAAAGCACAACAGATATAGTTTTTGTGACAATACATAACACTTCCACCTGAAATTTTACAGCCACTTTTAGATATTGATGCCTGTCTCTTTTGATATAGCTATTATTGCTTTTTTTTTTACACATAGAGAAACCAGGTTTCCAGAATGACTAAGAGACTTTCTTAAGGTCAAACAGTAAGTCAGGGACAAAGACTAGTTCCCCCCAATCTTATCCTTAATCTACCCCATTAACAAATTGTACAGCCATGAAAAACAATCTCTTCCCTGTGAAAAGGCAGGTTTTGTGAGGAGGATAACAAGTTCCACCTGTCTCTCCAGCTGATATTAGCAATAGTGAAAATTTCATTTTGCAGAAAAACTGCCAATGCAGCACTTGTAAAAAAACTCCAAATTCATGTGCAGATCAGAAAGTGCCGGCGCGCTTTCAACAGCTGCAGCTACCACACACTTGGAGAGAGTCATTTGAACTCATCAGATCTGACTCTGGGACAGACAGCAAAGCCCAGATGGCTCGGCTGTACACAAAGCCCTCCCGCTCGCGTGGGGTGTGGCATCGCGTGGGTGGGGCCCCACAGATTTGCGTGGGCCCAGGTTAAGATGGGAGAGAGCAGTGCTGCTGCCCCACCGGCCCTCCCGCTGACAGGACACATGCACGTGCAACTGTTTAAATAGTTGTTGTTGGGAACTACAGGAAAGCCTACAATAGACATTTTGCCTTGGGATGTTTTCTCTACTCGGTTGCAAAAAAAAGCAATAAGAATACATGCTACCCTGAAGGCCTTTCCTCTGCTTAACCAGCCCCTTTATTATTACCCAGCTTCTCTCAAAACGTACCCTTTCTCCTGACAAGCCTGTACTGCTCCAAAGGGCAAACCTCATGTCTCAGGCAGGGGTTCTTGATGCACACTTTTTCACCTGCCTGACTTCTCTTCACTACAGGTCAGACCCAGATGGATTTGAGGGTGTTTGTCCGCAGGCCATATAAAGCTGGCCCCTACAGCTGGGCCAGGTAACAAACCCATACACCAGCCCCACTGCCCAACCCACATGCAAATGGTGCTGGGAGCACCCATTGCATAAGGGTTTTCAGGAGTGCTGGCTATCCACATCCCTGGCAGAAACCAGCTGGAGGAAGCTTGGAAAGCCTGGCCTTTTTATTCTCCAGGATTAAGACTTTGATTAGCTGCTGGCGCAAGACCAAAACTCCATCTGAAATGCTTTAGACAACCCATCTGCACTGGGTTTGGGAGCCTGAGGAGCACATGCTGTGGCCCGCTCCTCACCCATGCCAGGCAAAAACAATGGGGAAATCAGGGGGTGAGGATCTGAGTGGGAAGGAGCACCCTGGCTCCAGGCTCTCTGTCGGGGCGCTGGGAGCACTCTCACCTCCGCACACACACTCCTCACGCAGACCCTCCAGGCTGCCCCAGGCCTGCATGTCTGCAGCCCATGGGCCTGGCCCAGGGGTCCCTGCCCACCGTGGAGGTTGTAGGCTGTGCCCTGGCATCCCTGTGCCTGGGGGAGCCGGGGCTCTGCTCCTCCTGCACCCGCCGGGGCAGAGCCCACACCCAGCCATGGCTGGGGGCCCTTCACTCCCCTCTCCCTCCCAGACCCTTGTGGTCCTTCATGAGCACCTCATGATAAATTCCATAATTATTCAGCCCTTACTACCAACACTGAAATACATCACTCAGAGCAAGTTAGCTGAGATTCATTAGAATAAAACATCTAGTAGGCACATGTACTTTATTAGCCTCTTACACCAATAGTTTTAATTAGGTACATATTTCACAGCTCTGGAGCTGCTCGAGTGAAGGGCTGCTTTTATCTCTTTTATTTACAGTAACAAGCTATCAAACAAATACCCCCATAATTAAACTCAGATGCAAAAAAAAAAAAAAAAAAAAAGAAAAAAAAAAAAAACAAAAACCCACAAACAAAGAAAAATTTAATTTTTACCAGTGGTGACCTGCTCAAGTCTGGGTTTGGTAAGCTTTGGATTTTTAATTGATGAAGGAAATATTCTGCAGCAGGGCAGGGCGCTGGGGCGGGTGTCCCTAGCCCGGCCCTGCCTCCCTGTCACCTTCAGGTGAGGAGGAGAGCACTGCCTCGGATAGAGACCGCCGGGATGAGAAAAGTGATTAAAATCCAGAACGCTGCTAAATTATTAATGAGGAATTTAAATGATGTTATAAAAGAGGGAAATACAGGCGAAAAATGTTACACATTCATGGAATTTTTACTCATGCATAATAATAAGCTGAAAACACTTTAGTTATAATGCTTCCGAAATTAAAGGGCGGGGGGTGGGGGGCTGGCACGATGCGTTTCTCGGGCCCGCCCGCCCTCCCGCCACTCGGCGATCAAGGGCGCCACCTGGCGGGCGCTGCGGCGAACGGCGCCTGGCGCGGGGCCGCTGCCGGCGGGGCCGGGCGGGAGCCGCCACGGGCCAGGAGGGCCCGCGGGGCTCGGGGGGCTCTGCCTGGGCCCCGGGGCCTTGGGCCGCCGCCACGGGGGCAGCGGACGTGGCTGCGCCAGCCCCACTGACGGGCGTCACTCCCGCGGCCGCACCCTGCGTTATTTGCTTTCTCACCTGCAGCGCAGACAGGTTTTGGCAGATGTTGGCAGAGCCCGCTTGCTTGGCGAGAGCAGCTTAACTGCATGCGTTCAACCGCCTAGTCTGCCTCTAGGGATAGTGCTGCCTATGCTGTAAATAAAATCTATACATATAATGTTGCAGGGGACAGCCATGTGAGAAGAGTCTCTTTCTGCCACCTGCACACATGGAGCCCAGCCTGCTCCTGAGCAGTGGAGCGGCTGCCTGGGGGTCTGTGTGCTCCTGTCCAAAACCCCACCAAGCTGCCTCCTTGGGAGTAACAGCAGCACTTGGGACCCGGAGAATAAACGGTTTCCCCAGGTCAAAGCTGCAAGTGGCATGTACCCCACAGAGCCACATTTTTGTCTAAATGACTACGCAGTCTTTTCTGTAAAAACTTCCCACACTGTCTCTCCAGACTCTATACAGAAGTTCTGTTTGTCTCCTCTAAAGAGTCACACAATACTTGAGGGTCTCATCTTTAAAGACCTATTTAAGGTGTTACACAATCAGGCAGGCATCTGTATTATCTACCACAAGTTCCGCTTATCATTTTCCTCTTCCATGGCAGGGGAAGAAACCTGCAAGCCCATACAACTGGAATACAGCCTTAGCCACGAAATCTCTCAGACTTGCATATCCCTCTGGCTGAATTCCTTGGGGACATCCTGTACTTCCAGGTGCCTTTCAGTCCGACCAAGCTGGTTTTGGTAGCTCTGCAAAGCAGAGAGCCATCAGCTGATTATAGTGGCAGCAAATAAGGCAAGAACAATCCCAGGCCATTCTGGGCTGTAAAGTCTATACAAATGCTGGAAGTCCTGCTGAATGCTAACTGGCAGCTAGCACCAATTACTGAGTAATGGGCTCTCCACATGCCCCTTTACTTAATAAGTAGACACGGTCTGCACTCACTTTTGGAGCTCAGTTGTCTCTGGTTGTAACACCAACTGAATGCTTTGCAGAGGGCCAGTCTCACAGTGACTAAAGCTCAGATCGTTATAGCAAAGTCTCAACGAAAAGAAACTGCCACGCTCTTCCCAATTGGACCGGATGAAATAAAGGCTCTTGGACACAGTTCCTACCTAGGAGCCTGCCAGAGCCTAATAATTGCAACATGCTGTGATTCTAAAACAAATGTGTCATGGAGAGATACCCAGACTAATTCCAAAGGAGGTAAATTTGCCTGGGCGAAACTCTTAGCACAGTGTTATTTCTTCCACGGTTCCAACCGCTTCTGGTCCCTTTCTCTGTGTCACTGCCCAGAGTACATTCACTATTGTGAGCCATGGATGGCAGCCGTGGTCCCTCTGGGCAAAGCAGTGACATTCAGATCAGAAACAAAAATTTGTCCTTTCTTTTCTCCTTTGCTTCCTGTGAAATCTTCACTGACCATATTATCATTATTCCTTTGCCTGGACAACACTACCTAAAATTTTTGCTGAATTTTGGGCACTATGGTTCCTCCACATTTTGTGTGGCAGGAGAACTGATTCTCTGTCTTTAGCTAGATGGAGATGCAAACCAGATTTTGCTGAATGCTCAAGTGCCACATTTTCTCCCTAGATCTTCAAAGGAATATGCCGAAGAGAAGATAACAGAGAAATCCCTGTGAAATCATGGTGTAAAAAGAAGTTAACTGCTAAATAATCCCAAAGCATCTGAGATGGTATCCACAAAGTAAGCAGCATGGACTCCTAGAACACAGTTCCTATACATCCTTACTAAGAATGTCACACCATTACTTTCACAGCTAATGCCACGAAAGTCTGCTGAAATGTTCAAAGGATCTTTAGTAGGTTTATTTTTCTCTTTGGAAAATGAAAGTTATCAATAAAGGCCACATAAAAAGTAAGAAACTTTGACAACCTTGATTCTTTGCAGGCAGCAATTACATGCAAAATGTTGCCCCCAGTTTATATCCTTTATCTGTTTTACATTTTTGACACTGGGAGGAGGGCATTTGTAGTCAAGTAGTTAGCATCAGATTATTGTTTAATGAAACCAGCTGCATGAGTGCAATGCCATCACTGAGGCTTTTTTATGTGTAAGCAAGTTCGTGAATGCACAACCATGGTTTCTGCAGCAGCCATGATTTGCACCCCATGTGTTATGGACTATCTGACAGTATTATAGACAGGGAACCATCTCTCTGTGTGCCAGAAGAGAGAAACCAGTCACTGTACTGAAGGCCAACTGAAGTTTTAGGTGCCTCAAAAGACACATTAGATTCCAACTTTGTGGATTTATTACCACACATTAAACTGATGTGGCCATTTTTATCTGAAATTAGTTTCTTCTTAATTTTTTATATACTTGTACAACAAAGGGAAGTAATGATGACTGTTTCATACACCTTCCCCATCACATATTTTAGTTCTATGCTATGACTTCCTGTTAAATGTAGTTACCAGGATGGAATTTTCTTCAGTTTTAGTTCTAAAGTGCATGTGGGAGGTGGAAAGAGAACCCACTGAGTGCACTAGCTCATTGTGCGAACCAGGCAGTAAATACAGATGTGGAACTCCATATTCATGCCTCAGCATGGGTATCTCTTCAGTGTTGCACCTGCAGGTATTTATATGATCACACTGAAATAAATGCAGCGTGCGTGGGTGTGTAGAGCTGCACCTGTACATATGAGACATTCAAAGAAATACACTAAGTTTTGTTGCAATCCCACTTGACAATGTTCTTGTCCAGTTTGTCCTGCATGTTCTGTAGCCTTATTCCTGCTTCTGAATCTTTCTCTGGTCTGGGCTGGACTGCCCTATGTACCCATCTGCCTCTCTTATTGCAGGGAAAAAACCCTCCTACTTTGCCAGTTCCTCACTGCTTTCATTCAAAAGACCAAATCTTGTGAACCATTTGCCTGCCCAATTTCTGCTGAGCTTGAAGTAGTTGGAACTGAAACTGGGCACAGAAGGCAGTTTCCTCACCCTTTGGGTCTGCTTATTTGCCTGCTTCATAAAGATCATGTGGACTTTCCCTGTAAGGCAGCTATTGACTGGCAAGTCTTGCTCTGGCACAGAAGTATTACACATCCTGGGATTGGTTTTGAGAGCCCTCTTTCAGCCAGTGAAAGGACATAAACCTAAAACCTCATGGGTTTTGTGCAGTGTAGAGCCTAGTATTTAGTATATTAAAAATACTATTACATCAAAGAGCACAAGGAACACAGACATTCTTCTCCCCAATTTTCAGAGGAGGAAACTGAGCCAAGGTATCTGAGTAAATTGCCCAAGAAGCATCAATTAGGCTAAATCTGGGAACATCCCCACTTACCTGGAATCTCAAGCTGTGAAGTAATTTAAAGCTCCTTAAGACTGAACAAGTGCCTGCCAGAATGGTTTGACATTTCATCATCAGTGGTAACTTAGACTACAAGAGAAAACATGAAGAAAATGAAATTACTATTGCTATGCAAAAGTTCTGAAATGACTGGACAGTGACTTAGAAACATTTGGACTTCGTTCTACTCCACCATAAAGAAATGAAGTCTGGGTATCTGTACAGATTTTAAGAAAATGAGAATAATAAGAAATATAAGTTACTCCTTAACACTTCACAGATTCAGCATTCTGTAATGGCTAGTGTAGGAAAAAGTACTGCCTAGTCTCTAGACTGTGAATAAAGGAACAAATTCCACTCTGATTTTTTTCTCATAACTGGCTAAATCAATCAATCAATCAATCAATCAATCAATCATTCCATGCCTTAGTTAACACATTTGTATCACAGATAACATCTCAAAATATTTCCTTTTACCAAAGGAGAGGTCCCCTCTTTGCCCAGTCACGGATTCTGTTTCCTCTTCCCACGAATCCCATGGATGCTTTGGCAAAAAAGAGATTTGTTTCATGACATTTGACCTTGAGATTAGCTCAGTTGGTTAGAGCATGGTGCTAATGACACCAAGGTTGTGGGTTTGATCCCTGTATGAGCCATTCAAAGAGCAGGACTCAAAGATCCTTGTGGGCCCCTTCCAACTCAGAATATTCTGTGATCATCTGTGATTTACTGTGTTTGTTTTGCTGACATCACAGAGTCAATGAGAACAAGTATTTATACTTCTATTATGCCTTCATTGAACTGAACAAGGTGTTCAACAGGACATTTTAATTATAATCCCACTTCTAACAGCATGAGTAAAGGTGTTTAAAAAACACAATCAAGCATGAAATAGAACAGTAAACATGCCATTTCAATTACAAAATTATGTATAAGCACATCCTTGCACAGCAAAACATTTGAAGACTGCAAGAGATGCTGAAATCCTCTCTGAAACCCTGAGAGGTTTTGTGCACAGCGTTGAAGGAGCCAAAATGCTCTTTCCTCACACTCTTTTGTGCACGTATGCTGAATTTTTGACTCCAGAGAGAAACTTATGAAGTCCCAAACTGGCAATTTTTGCACAGATTTCCATGGAGAAAAAGTAGCCTTGAGCATTTTTTTTTTTCATTGCAGTGTAACATCAGATGTTTGTTCTGTTTGCGGAGCTCTTTTTCGCTTCCCAGCCTGACAGTGCTGAAATTGAAAAGCAAATCATAGAATCATAGAATATGCTGAGTTGGAACGGATCCACAAGGATCACTGTGTCCAACTTCTTTCTACACAGGACACCCCAAGAATCACATCATGTGCCTGAGAGCATTTTCCGAACACTTCTTGAACTCAGACAGGCTTGGTTCAATGTCCTGGCAGATCCTTGTATTGTTATCCAGCCCACCTACCTGTACCAGTAAAGTACTCTCCAGCAGGAATGTAACAGCGAAAATACTGTTCTATGTTTATGGACACATATAGATCCACCAGAAACACCTGGACATCTGTGGCCCCTCTGGGCACAGCAGGATAGTGGGCTGCCCTGTAAAGTGCTATAATTCCCCCAGGCTGCCAGGAGGGAGAATTTCATGTCTCACTCAATACTGCTATACTGTGGACTTGACCAAGTCCCTGGTTCAGGGAACTGATGCAATACATTGTTTTACAGTGGACATTCGGGGAACTTCCAAAGCTGCACCCTGGAAAGAGCAGGGTGCCTTCCTGTTGTGAAGACACTCACTCCAGGATCTTTGAGTAAATGATGCCTCAGTTTGGCAAAGTCCACCCTCTCTCTCTCTCCAGTGAATCAACACGCACTGCTTAGAAGAATACAGCCAGGTTGTCACATAAGCCTGACAGTTGTGACAGGCTGATGGAACTCAGGTCTTTACAGCGTTGTAAGCAAAAGGGAACATTGGTGCTTCCAATGGTTAGGGCTGGGGCCAGGACAGGGAGGCCTGTTCTGTCCATGTGGAGGCAAGTATGCAGGGAAAGGGCTGCTGAGGTGGGAAGCTGATGGTCAGGGGCAGATTTGCCAGCTTTCTGCAACTGGATGAGAATGTGGACATCCCTAGGTGGGACTTTCCCCTGTTGTTCAGGCAAACTCCTCTCTCCAAACTAGCAGCACAATGCCCTCCTGCTTCTCCAGCACTCTGGAAGCACAGATGAAGCCACAATCGCTTTGCTGCCCTAAATAGTTGCCCTCTTGGCCAACGTGTAGAGCCAGCTCTGATGGCACCTATCAGAAAGACCTGGGCACAGTGCTGTCCAAACCTGTTCTGCACAACAAAGCACTGTGCACTCCAGGAGCAGTTGGCAATGCGGTGAATATTCATACTGAAGCATGGCCAAACTACCCCAGCCTATCCTCTGCAGTTTCTCCACACAGCCTCAGTGAGAAGAAAATTGGAACAACTTGCCTTTCTGCCATGCAGATTAGTCTTGAACCAATGCTGTATGCATTAAGCTCCTAAAGACATCTGGAAATCATAATGTGAAATCTGGTGCTATCTCATGATCTGGACTATTATCTTTTCCACAAACTGTACTGTTCTGTTTAATAGACTATGTTATTGTCCATGGTATTGAGTTGCCTTCTAGAAAATCTGACCTGGAAATTACTCTGTTATTGTGATTTGAAATTATTAACTTTCTCAAAAATGTTATGGTCATGATGAACCTTAGATGAACCTGTAAATACAGTGGATAATTAGGTAAGGTATATAAGAATCAATATTTAATAATCTGCCAAATATATACGTAAAAGCATTTAATTGACAGGAAACTACAGGGGCATGTGTAGGTATTTAATAGCACAGACAGCATTAGAAGTTTGAGTGCCATCCCGTTTTTGAAATACAATTTGTTATTCTTTCACTAGCCTTTCAGAGCTGAAGGAAGAACTTGGCATATTTTTTCCGTTTCTGGAAGAACCTGTCTTTCTCAAAATGCCAGAGCGCCTCATTAGTGGAAGCCTTGGTGAGCTTGTAGATAGCTGGCAGAGGTGTTTTGTTATGCTTGTTTCCACTTCATTTTTCCCTGCTATTATATGAGTAAGTAGAAGTAAAAGCATAGTTTTCATTGCCTTTAATGAGAGCAGAATCTGCTTTTATTTCATAGCTATTTTCTGTTCTTCTCCTGGCACTCCACAGAAATGCACGTGAGGTGAGATGCAGTGGTGAGGTGACTTGGCGGTGAGGGTCCCAAAAGCCAACGCTAAATGCAGATAACATGTTTTTTACAAGTTATGCACATTTACAGGCCCTGACAGAAATTTAAGAGAAACCCTATATGGAGAAGTCATTAACAGATTTAAATTTAGGAAATACAGGAAATATGGGAAAACTTAAAATTTAAGGCTCACATTTAATGTCTCTCTACTTAAAGCAAATCAGCAAATGGGGCAAGGCTGTGAAGTTCATTAATACCATAAGAAATGAACATGAGACCTACCTGATTCCTGCAGCTTCTCCTTGAATGTACCAGTTTTGTTAGAGGAAAGTTCTGTTGCTTTTTCTGTCTTTCAGAACTGCTAGAGCCAGTTCAGGTCCTCCCAGCTTCTGGATAAATTGGGTTCCAACCTCTACATTTGAACAGATACACGGAAGGTTTTACACCACTTTCTCACCACCAGATATAATTCAGAGCATAATTATAAATTTGGGTCATAAGTTTGTCCTGAGTAGTTATGAAAGGTAACAATACATGGTAAGTAAAATATCTCATCGATGAAGAGAACATAATTTTCAGGGTCAGTTTTAGAAAGCCATATGTTTTTATCTATACACTCAACACAGAAACAAGCATAGAGCTTGGCATTTGAAAGGTCAGATTTCTAACTGAAGCCATTGTTCAAACATCTTCCTCTGCAGTGTGAAGCAGAAACAGCCTAGGTGAAGCAATCTAAGTCTTCCCCGCTCCCTGTCTGGCTCTCTTGTGCACAAGGAAGCTCGATTCTAGAGCAGTCTTAGGGCTAGTCTACCAATAGGTGTTTGTTTCTCTTCCCCAGGCACCAGTATGCCCAGGGGATGAAACCTGTGCAGGATGACTTCCTGACCACAGCAGATGGGCATGGCCTCTGCAGCCACCAGCCGGGACACGGGGTGCTGCTTCAGGGCTGGGCACCTGGAGCACCAGCCAAGCACGCAGATGGGGAGGGGTGGAGAGTGGTGACACCAGCTCATCAGCAGGCCCAAGGGTTGTCAAGACCCTGTGGGCACAAAGGCAAAGGAGAGTGGAAAGGAGTTAGCTGAGGGATGATACAACTGCTTTGCAGGGCACAGCCCCAATGGGAGCTGTAATCACAGAGGAAACAGAGTGTCTGTCTGAAACACTATTTCTACTTTTTTTGGGTAAATATAGGAACTATGACTTCATGTCTCACACTTCCAGAGACGTACTCTCAGGGTTGTTTTCTTCCTTATCAGGGCTCTAAGAAATCCAAAACGTGTCTCTTTATTTCAGTTCTGGCTGGAGGTTAATCTCTAGAAACAAGTAATGTAACATTTCCATCTATCTTTTCCACTCTTTTGGCAGTTTTAATTATACTAATATGCTACGACAATTTAAACAAGACACATCTCAGCTTCTGGCCTGCTCTGTAATGGTTCAGCTGCTACATGTGCTCCAGCATATTTTGCTCAGACAGGCTGCTGCTGGAGGCAAGGGGAAGGCAGAATAGTGCCCTTCTGTCATGAGAGGTTTCATAGCACTGATCATTGTATGTTTGACAGATTCTTTGTCAATGTCAAGTGTCTTTTGTGGTTAAGCCCAGTAAAGCTAAAACAAAAGGTCTCCTAGATATTAGATATATAGTGACATTACTGAATTCACTTGGAGGCAGTAATTTTTTGTCAGCCTATGAAAAGAAAAATGGAGCTAATGGGAAAACAAAAGGAAGATGCTGGCATGCCTTTTTAGCTATTTTTGTTTATGTCAGACATTGTGATTGACATCTGGCCCAGAACACCCCTTCAACCATTGAGCCTGGTGTCATGAAACAGAACAAAGAAAAATTGCCAGCCAAGAAAACACTACTGGCTCAGAAAGCACTGCTTTTTGTTTATTTTCTTTTAAGTGTTTCATTTTCAGTAATCAGTATTGTTACACAAAAGTAGTTCACTCACATGCACCCTCCACTTACTAATTGGACTTCTAAGTTTCCTTGTGTTTGCTTTCTTCCTGCTTGCTTGAATGGCACCAGAGTGCTGGTTTGGTTGGATGACAGTCTGTCATAACAGTGATGTTTGAGGTTAGTGAAAACTGACGTGAAAAATACAATCCACTGGCCTTTAACTGAAATAGCAGCTCTGGTTTTTGTGGAGTTGGCAGGCAGCATTTTTAAACCCCTTTCATGGTGAAGGCAGTTACAACATGTTTCTCTCTGTATCAAGCAGTTCCATCATGAAGTACATTATCTACGTCTGTTGTCATATCAGGATATTGCCTCTGAAGAGCAGTTTGCTGTTTCTTATGTGGGCACTGCTCTTTTGAAGTGTCCTGAAAGTGTTAAGGGAATTTCGTGGTCAGTCTCCAGGACCAAGCCAAATACAAAGCTTTAAAATTTACTGAAGAGTGATTTTAGGGAAATACCAGACCAGAATAGGTCCTGCAGACACCCAACACTAAGAAGTCTTTGTCACTACCATTCTGCAAGTGCTGTAAAATTTCAGAGACTTGGTCAAAATTATGTATCAGCAGGACAAAATTATTCCTTAAAATTCTAACTTCTACCTTCATCCTGAAAGTACAATGCTTAATATAATAACAAAATAAGACTTTTCAAAAGAAGAGAGTAAGAAAGACAGTCCATCAGCCACTTCCCTTCATACATTTATATGCTGAAATCATGTCAGAATGTTTGTCCTAACAAAAAAAGCCTTAATCACTTAAAAAAATCTATGAAAGTTGGCTGTTGAATGCATCACATGTGCCAGAGTTAAACATGTTTGCACTGTTTTAACAGGGTACCTTTCAGTATAGAACACTGGGGTGAATTCTCCTGTAGAAGCAGACACTTAACTCCCCTCAGCATTAATAGCAGATGTGTTCACACATAGAGTGGAGAATTTCTTTCTCTTTCTTTGCATAGTGCTCTAAAAAGAACTTTGAAGAAACTGAGAAAAACAGAGAGCGCAGTATATTAATTTTAAGGAGATGAAAGCAGTACATGTCATTCCTAAATTTCATGGAAAATGCACAGTTAGTAACAAAGATGAGTAGAAAATTTCAAAATCATTCTGAGCAGCATTAAAATCAGTCTTCCCTGATTTTCTGTTTTCCCCTTCTTTTCAAAGCACATACATTAAACTCATTTTATGCTTATAATATATATAATGATTCTAGACAACATAAGAAGGACACTGGGATTCTTCCTATTTCAACTTATAAAGTGGCAAGCCAATTTATGCAGCTTAAACCATTGCTAAAGAAGATGTATCAAAAATTGCCTGTGATCATTACAAATAACAGCCTGAAATGTTCACAAGAAGCTGTTTGCTTATCATATTTTCATTAAAACATCTTTTCACCTGCTTTGCTTTTCCCATGCCTGTAACCTGCATTGTAATCAGTCTTATTAACTGAGAACATAAATATGATTTATTATGGTCTGATAATGGAAGCTGCATGGACCAAGAGAAGGGATATATTGTCCTTTGATAAAATGGCTCTTTTCTCTCAAATAGAGCTCTATCATGAGAGCACGCAGAATGTAGTGAGTGATTATTTCCTGAGGGTGAATGATGGCAGAACCCTACAGAAAATCTTCTTGTTGGCCATGACAGCCTCTGAGTGTCCCCAAATCTCACTGAGTTTGACAACCTGCAGACACTTTTGATGAACTGTATTCTTCTGTCAGAGACAGCCTGTCTGGGAGGAGAAAAGGGAACCTTTATCGTCTGATCTGCTATTATTGTCTTGATCTTTTATAAGCAATCTCTAATGCACATGAATATAATATCCTTTCAAAGAAGTGCCAAACATAATAGAAATGTAGTTAAAGGACCCTTTTCCCAGTTATGTAAATGTCCTAATACCATAATTAGAAAAGATGGTTTGTGAATGATAGCGGTAAGGAAAGGGTAATCAAAATATTTTAACATTAGCTTTCTGTTTTAAAGACCAAAATCTGTGATAAATAGCATTTATGGTAGATATGGGGAACCAGCTTGTGCTGAAGCTTTTACCTAAAAAGAGAATAGTTTTGAGTGTAAAACTGGTGTTATATTTTCATAAAACACGTAAATGGCAGCTGGTCTTAAGCCAGAAATGATTACTGGCAGATATGACTTAAAGAAAATGAGTATTCCACTCAAAATCCCTCCATAGCTGTTACAGAAAGAACAAAGCGTTATTATTAAGTAGTGTATTTGGACAAAGGGGTGTTCAAGACCAACTAAGTTCGCCAGCAAATCTCTCTTTTATCTACGTCCAGAAGAACAAGCATAACAAAATCTTTTTCAATTAACAGCTGTACACATTAGCAAAACACCCGTCTTTCTCAGCTCAAGCAATCTGGCTTATTTATCACAAAAAATGAAATGTTTGGGGGGAAGGTTTCCAAGTTCCCCAGTAAAAGCAAGATACTTGATTTTTCATTAACCTTTTGACATCTGGAGCTGGGATGTCCCAGTATTAACTACTAATGGTCTTTTGCATTACCAGTTGGTGTTGAGAGAAGTCCCAATTGTCAGAGTCAAAAGGTTAATCAGCAATTTCACACCAGTGATGTGGTCAGAGTTCACATGTTACTGCCTAAACAGGAGGAAGAAGAAAATAAAAGTCATTAGCAGAAAACTACATCCTAACATTACTAAATCCCTCTTCGTTTTTTGTTTGTTTGTTTTCCAGAAAATATTTAATGATCTATTTACTAAATATCCTGACTTTTTAGAGGACTTTGTAAACCTTTGTTGACAAGTATAGGTCGAAATATGTGACTAACTTGTTTGGTTTATTCTACTTTTCATAGGAAAAAACGTAAAATTTTACTTACCCACCAAGTGTTCAGTCCAGGCCAGTGTGAGGGAAAAAGTCTTCTCTGTTTGTTACCCATGGAGATTTTAAAAAACTATCCAAATGCGCCTAATTCAGTGTGAGAGTTGTGTCCTGTCTGCTGGAAGTGAAGATACCTGAATGTCCCTTCATTCAGAATGAGTTTCATAGTGAAAACATACTTTATCAGAGATAAAGGATATCCAACAGCAAAAACCTGAGTGTAGACTTTTCCCTCTCACCCCTCTTTTTGTCTTGATTGTAGAAAATAAGTCAACAGCACCATTCCCTTAACAAATATGGACAGCAACCTTATTTCATGTGAAAGTACCCTCATAAACAGCCATGCCAGTACCTCAGCTGGTACCATTTGACCAAAAATAGCCATAGCATACTTTAACTTGGGGCCCAAGAGATCTCCTATCCATAGCAAAAACAGATTTATTTTCTAAAACAAAGTATAAAATATTGCTGACAACATTACAGTTTGGCATTTGCTAACAGTAACAATGTTCACACAAAATCACTTCCCTGGTAATATCTGAAATGGTTAACCATTGTTTGTCTTTTGTTTAGCCCTGATCAAAAACCTTCTGATGTTACCATATTGATCAGGCCAGTTCTATGCTTTTGAGACATTCTATCTTTTTCCTATTTCCAAGACAAACAAGTAGTGAATCTTGCCCAAAACAACAACCTTCATCCTGGATATTTTCTGCATCAGATAGTTCCTCTCATCTCTTTCTCCAGTTTCAGCAAAATCTATGGCTAAAATCTTTCCTATCTTGATTGCCTCAGTTTAAATGGGGACAGGATTTTACCCTGAAATGTTCTGAAAAAAATACCAATCTTTCCAAGTGCCCTATTACTTAGTCCACCAATTAGCTGACTATAGAGCCTGAGTGTCCTTGTACATCATCCCAGTCCCCATCTGTATACTTGGCTGCATATGTTTATGCAATTAGAAATGGTGAAAATCTAATAAAATTAGGACAAACCTGAGTGAGCTGTAATTCTGTTTAATCTCTCAAACTCAATTGTTGAAAGCTTGCTGAATTCCCCAAACCTCTCTCAGGTGCCAATGAGTGAGTCAATATCATACCAAAGATCTCACAGCATAGCAGACATAAATTGTACTTCCAGAATCCCATACACACCCTCAAATAATGAATCTAATGTCTCCAAAGTACTGTCAGCGAAAAAAAGTTTCCTGCAGTTACGAGCATCGTACTTGGTGGCCCAGAGTGTAAAAAAAGAACACAGGGCAGATTTGCACAGGGAAGGAGTGGTCACTTTAAAGGCCCCTGCCTTCCTATGCTGTATATGTATATATGCACTGGAGCAATCCAAGTCTCCTGCCTTCAAGGGAGGACCACTGACATTAGCACACTTGGCTTTGCTAGATCCTCTTGGCAAGCCTTGAGAAACTCAATACAAAAGGAGAATGAAGTTTTCTTTCACCTCAATGTGATGCCTTTCCTGACTTTGCTTTTAGAAGCCTGGTTTGCACTTATTTTTGTAGTGCAATGGTAACTGGTGGTTTGCGTAGAAATAATTACCAGTCTGAAATAGTCCCAGACCACTTCATACCTGTGTCCTCTCATCACACATCATTCAAGAGAAGTTAGGCAAGGAAATGAAGAATGATTTTGGCTGAAATTAGGAGGAATTGTCCTTGAAATGGAGAACAGAATTATTTAGAGTTGAAGCACAGTGGATCAATTAATAACTCTGTTCTTGGAAGAAAGAGCCTGGGATCTTTTATCTCAAGTTGTGAGGGCTTTGGGTTTGTATCTAAGCCAAACCATGTATTTGTTGCAGGATGGGGCTCTCCAGAATGAGGAAGATAATGTAAGGGTTTTGGCATTGGGTCCATAGGTCAGAAGAAAATGTTGTCTGCAGATCAACCAGTTCCTTTTCTTTTTTTCCCCCTTTGTATTCATTTTCCTCGTAGACTTCATCTCCAAATACGTGCCTTGTTTACTCTTTGAGATCTTAGAGAATTTCAGCAAGGAGGTGACCAGGCCAGAAATAGGTTTCCCATAAACACACAACTGAGGTTCTGCTCCCACTCATACACTTTGAGATGCTGAGTTCATAGAAAATAGAGCTGGAGGGGATCATCCAATACCTGACAGCATTCCCCTGATTTTTGATTTCTCTGTCATAGAATTACTTCAGTGATAGCTACTTTATCACCACTCAGTCAATTATCCCAACAGATAATTGTCCTTTTCTAAGTGACAAATACAGTCTAGCCATGAGAGAGACCGATTGCTTTCTTAGACATTATATGTTTTGCTCAAATACAACTTAAATGTATTTATGCTTTTCATCTTGTTTCTTCTCTGTTTATTTCTGTCTCTGTTATGAGTCATTCACTATTTTTTTTTTACTTCACCTTTCTCCTACAACCTTACCTACCTACCTTCTACATTAAGTCACTCCCTTTCTTTTTTGTATTCTGAACCATGTGCTCATTGGTACCCTTGTATTTCTTTTCTTCTGTGTGTCTTTCCAAACATGTGAAAAATAAACTTTCATGTGCCATCAGCCTCACTACAGGGACTTACCTCTTATCATTTCCCGGGGGGAGCTAAAATGCCACATTTTCATTCATTGCATCAGAACTACTTTTCGTAAACAATGAGAAATTAAACAGACGCATTCAAATTCAGGTCTAAAGGTGATGTTCTTGAGGTGTGACTGAAGAGCACAGCTAGCTATGGGAAGCACACGATATGCTCTGAACATGCATATGCAGGGGTAGGCTTTATGTAGCCTCTAAAAAGGGAAAGCAGAACTCCTGGCAGTCATGGAAAACAGATGCCTGCTTCCTGCTGACTGTCAGGGTGTTTCATGTACAAAGTGAGTTAGAACACAGGTCTGGACCTGCAGGTTCCAGAACACCAGATTAAGTGACTTTGTCTCAAATTTATGCCAGGGAGAGTACCATCCAAAAGAGTTAAGGTGGAGCATCACCACAGGCAGAAAATTGTTTTACTTTTGTCCCCTCAAGCCAGGCCACTGCAATATTGTAATGTACGTGTACATAAGTACAGTACTGACCCTGGGGCACTGAAGGCTGCTTGGTCTAACAGGTGCTTGGGGATCTCAAGATAATCTCCAAACTTCAGTGCAGCTCAAGCTGCAGTCTTTCTTAAAAAACAATTGTTTCAACTTATTCTTATAATTTTTAACAGAAAATTATCAGAGGTGACTACCCCTGCTATGGCAGGAAGCAGTATGATAAATATAGAGGAGGACTAAGGAAAGCTTATTCCACACTTAACAGCAGAAAACAAGTTTGTTTTCCAGCACATCTGTTTCATAGCGCATCGTTGCTGCAATATAATTTTTTTGAGCTGCAATATTTTCCTATCTGTGTTGACCACGGTCTATGCCTGAAAGTGCTGAGTGCTGTGGTTGGAGCAAGACTATTGTGGTCATCTGATACAGGAGCAGTTTGTGTTAGCACTGAGGATCCACAGCAAAGAGGAGCTCAGACTGTGCCTCCCCATGGAAAGTCCGAACATAAAGCAGGGAAACTGAATTTGGTCTTGGGAGACAGAGGTTCTTTGTCCCCTGCATGATCTCAGACAACATATTTCCTCTCTCCAAGCCTCATTTTTTCCTCAAAATGGGGACCGATAGCTTCCTGTCTTCTCTCTCTGAGCTTGTCACTCTTTTGGATAGTGGCTGTTCCTGATTATGGGTGGGTCTGATGGCTGTGAGTCTGACCTCCAGAAGCCCTCTGGACACTTCTATATTATATTTGATAATGAAGTGTCCTGTCTTAAACAATCAAGACAAAAAAAGTAAGTCAGACCAGAGGAAACTGGCTCAGGACAAAATGGCAGCCTCAATGCAGTGAAGTCAGAGCCATTAGCTATTGACTACTATAGCAATACTGAAACTGCATCAGTGATTTCTTTTTTTAATTGCTATTTAGGGATTTAAATGAGATTTTTAAAAAAAGAAAGACAGAATGTTTAGTCTACAATCACTCTTTGCTGCCAATACAGGCTATCATATAAATTACTTAGACACTTTTAAAAATACATTATTTACTCAATAACCCATAATGGGTCCAGAGCTCCTTTTACACGCTATTATAGAAGCTGAATTTTCAAATGGATATTTCTTCTAGGCAATAGTCTGTAATGGCTCCTTCAAAGCTCTTAGGCTTTTATCATATGAAGGCCTAAGTAGAAAATGTTTAGTTCACCGATCATTGACCTAATGGAAAGCAACAGCTTTTCTGGAACAACTATTGTCTGTTAGGGCACATGATGTATGAATGACATTTAAAAAAATTCTTGGAAGTATGTGCTAGTGAAGAATTACTGTTCATGTGCAAAGCAAATACTGTTGATGAGATCCTCAGAGTTCTTTTGTTTGGTTCTGCTTGGTTTAGTTTTTTAGCTTCTGTGCAAGCCCAAGAGCAAAAGAAAACAGTTGGGTTTGTGTATGAAATGCGAACTCAGTCTAGGACTCATTCGGATCAATGAGAGACTTTTCAATTTTCTCAGAGGTCATTCAGCTCAATTAAAAGTTGTCTCAAATGAAAACACAATGTAAGAAGTTGAATTCTGAAATCAGAGAAGTAAGGGAATGCTGAAATGGGACAAATCACGTTTCTTATAGTCAGAATACAGAAAAACCTGCAGGCCTATCCTGAACTTGATCTAGAAAGGAAATAGGCAACTTGACACTTTTTCAGCCCTATTGCTATGAATCTCACAATTACTGAACTGCTGTTCTCTACTTATATTTGGCTTTGAAGTCTGCTGTTTCCATTTCAGACACAAAGAAAGGTTCAGGTTCCTAAAAGCTTGGTGTAAGAAAACACATTTTCTGTCCCTACACTCTTTGGGCAGTAAAGTCTTTGGCAGTACTGCCAAATAAATATCAACTAGGTCTAAGTGCAGGACTAGTGAGGCTGAATGTGAGCTGGGGGCAGTCAGGCAGAGACCCTCAGAGAGGCTGAAGGACACCTCCAGCTCTGAGCCTGATGGACCAAGGGAGAGGTCCTTGCTGTGTGGCACAACTCCCTCACAGACTTGGGACCAACAGGACATGCAGCTCAGCAAAGGAGACTACTGAATAGCCAGGTCAGGAGCTGGGTGTGATCTTAACACTGTGTGCCATTAAACCAGAATAAGTATCCCAGCACAGTGCTGTTTTGTGTGTGATCTGACAGCAGAAGCTCTCCCATGCCTTTTATTTCTCCAGCCTCATAAGGCTGCCTGGGACTCCCAGTATTCTGGTATGATTAACACAAAAAAAATACAGTTGCTGGCAATTCCTTCTGTTTGATGCATCTGATCGAAGAGAAACTGAAATCACAGACCAATATGCACCCAGGCTGCACCAGTTAGCCTCATCATGCAAATGAGACACACTTGCAGGTGAACTTATTAGAGATCAAATAGGTTTAGGCACCGCAGATAATGAAGGCAGAGCGCTTATGTTGCAACAGTCAGAGGTAGAATTTAATCATGTTGTTGATACCTACAGCAGCAGTGAACAAACATAGAAACAGCCACAAAAATAAAATTGTTAGAATGAAAGGAATATATAAACCAGACAAATAATAAGAATAAAAAAAGACCCAAACCAAGGAGCATAGCAGTTTCAAGAAGGAAAAATTTGCACATTAGATCTGGAAAGACTTGGAGCCCTGCTTCTTTCCGCTGAGCACTGGATAAGTGGGGTTGCAAGGAGAAGCTGATGGGGTGTCACTGTCTGTTCCAGGAGAGAAATGGCTCCTACGTACCTGTGGAGATGGTCCTGCAAGGGGAGAGGGGAATGCCAAGCAGCACGATGCTTGAAATCAACGATGTGTAAAACATAGTCCATACTGGAAAGCGACATCTAATAGGAAAGAATTAAGAAAGAAACAGAAACAGCTTCCTGGGGTGGAATTTATAACAGAAGTTACACAACTGACAGGCTAGATTAGCAATTTGGTAGACATTAAGAGTAAATAAATTCTGCAGAGGCATTAGCCCCTTCTATCTCAAAAACCTCTCACATGTTCTCACCATCCTTTATGCAAACATCTGGCAAGACTTTGAGCAGGACCACTAAGGTTTGCCTGTTTTAAGGAGCAAAGAAGAGAATCAGCAGGTGAAACCTGCAAAAGGGAAACATTTGGATTCTTTTTGGCAGACAGAAATGCATAAAAAGGCCGCTTGGGGTTTCCTCTAATACCAGTTGGTAGTAGAAGAGCTCCAAAGATGTCAACAGGAAGCCCTAGAGGTTAGAGGGAATGATGTAACCATGTGTGACATAATGCTTGTTGTAGAGATTTCCTGGAACTGATTAGTGCCATTCATGATAACAGCAGCCAGCGAGAGTGTGAGGACTGGGTGAAGGCCCAGGCAGCATTCAGACGGTAGATATTTTTCTTTCTCTTTTAACACCATGTCTGGTCTCATTGTTTCAGATGCATAATAGAATAACAGTGTGGTATTCCCATGCAGCTTCATCTGGGAAGACTTGGAAGCAGCACACTCACCAGCAATGCGCAGCTACTCCCACGCAAAGAGTCACAGAGAGAGAACTGCAGAGGTGGAAGGACAAAATACTGCAGGCTCCTCCTTCCTCCAGAATATCCTCCCCTCCATTCCTGTCTTATTCCTAGAGGTATAAGGTGCAGTTAGGTCATCCTCATCAGGATATTGTTTTATGCCTAGTCTATACACAAACACTAAGAATTGCCATCTATATTTAACGGGAGGCCTCTGATCTGTGTGAGTGGGTGGAAACTGATAGTGAGTGACATGGACACTGACAATGGCACACAAACTCCACAACACTCTTAAAACTTTTAATTGCATTTTAAAGTAATGTAACGAGGCAATGTTTAATGAGTACTTTGTTTAAGAAATTCTGACTTTATAAGCTAATTAAAGAGAAGGGAGGGTTACTGCACTAGGGCAAGAAACCCAGGCTGCTGAATGTCTTTACTGCAGCAACATGTAGTTCAAATTCAGTTGGCAGCCTTGCAAATCTCCAGCCAGCCAGCATGAACGATTACTTTTTTTTTGACGGGCAAATAAATTATTATTATCATCATGATTATGTTAAAGAAAAAGTAAAGGATAGGCAAGTACTTTTTTTGTCAGGGCTGGTAAATTTTCATGACACTTTTTGCAAAGCTGTCATATGGCTGGGTTAGATGAAACTGGAAGACTTTATGTGCGTAACATTTAACTTTAAACATTCTTTGTGGAAACTTACATGGCACATAATTTACATATTCAATACCAGTGACAATTTACTTCTCCCATCTGAGCAGGGCTTTCAACTATGCCACTTGAACTAAATTAATAAACAGTAATTAGAGAATGTTGTGCGAGCGAGCTGTTGATGTTGAGAAGATTCTAATCAACACCTTCTTTTAAGGGCCAATTAAAGCTGAATGTATGCAATATAAACATCTTCTTGTATTTAGACATGAACTGGCGAACAAGGTAAAAAATAAAAATCAGAACAATTACAGCAGGTTAGATATGATCCAATGGAAGGATGAATCTTCATTAATTGTGAAAGCAGCAGTAATTTCTAAAAACCACTGGCCACCATTCCATGGTGAAGCACTGACAACTTAAGCAAGTTAATTCTGACCAGGATAAACCTTAATGCTTTCATTGTCAGGCTTTTCTCTGAAAGCAGCTCTGTAGCTGCCTCCAATTTCCACTGCAGTATTCACCTGTCTGTAAGACAACCTGGCATCCAAAGTGAGTCCAGAGCCACAGCAGAAAGAAGGCTTTTTTGGGGGGAGGCAGTAAAGGTGACTGTAGCCATCCCATTACTGCTGCCTCATAGCAGAGAGAGAGGCTCCCTGGCAGGTGGTCTGGGGAAGGATTTGCACAGTGCAGTCCCCACCAGCACTGCTAGTGGGAATACAAACACAAGGATGAGCCTGAGTGAGAGGTAAAGCTGCCCTAAATTGTCTGCAATCTATTACTGAGGAACAGGAGCAGTTATGCCAGAAGAGCTAACAAACTTGTATGTGAGAAGCCCTTCACACCACCAGAAAGATAAGGTGGTTTATTCCTGAAAGGTGAATTTAAGACAATCCTTGTTTCCAAAATTTGGAAAGATAGAGGAAAGGCCATCTTTGATTTAAACAGAGAGGATCCTTAGTGTACCAAAGGGAGCCTGCCAGTAGCAAGCCAGACTTGTGTATCACCATTATGAATTGTCAGAAAGTTAAAAATAAGCATAACTTCATCCAACCCACAGCTCACTGCTTCCTAAAGCACATCTTAAAAAAAAAAAAATCATCTAAGCTGATGCAATGAAGCACATGCAAAATTTGTCTTCCAAGTTAGAAGATACAACAGGCTAATAAAGGTAAGGGAAACATCTGTTCCAATACTGCACCAGTATCATTTGGAGAAAATGACTGCATCACTTATGGCTGTTTGGTATCCAGAAATACTACCACAGTAATAGGATGTTGTCACCTCAGGCTCTACTGAAATCTACAGGAATTTTACTTGTTTAAGAATATAGGATTAGGCACATGATCAGTGTTTCTTCCCTTTGAAAATAAACATTTCCACTTATCATTTCTATAGCGGTGTGAGATCATTATCTTGTGACAGTATTTTGTTCCACTGGCATTATCTCCTAATTAGCTATTTAAAAATATATGTAAGGGGGTGGAGGTGGCGAGTGGACTTGTAAACCTGACAGGTCTGATATGTTCTTACAAGCTCTGCTAATCCCAGCCATTGAAAATATATTAGTAAAACCAAATTAGCACTTTAAAGAACAACACAGCAAAAGCCTTGTGTCTTGAACACCAGGAGTTCAGCGTGCAGCAGAAGGGCTCTTGCACCCAGAGCAAAGCCCTTGGGCAGGAGAGAGGAGCAGGAGCAGGGAGAAGTGGGGAGCAGCATGCCAAATGGGAAAATCAGCCCTGGGAAGAGAGCACCATTGAAAGGCTGACAACCTCTACAGTGTGGTCAGCCCTACATTACAGTAGTATCATCACCTAAGGTGTTTGATGGAGGACTTGGGGGACTTCTGAAAAGCCAGGTACAGAGAAGTTTACCAGGGATGAAAAGACACAAGTAATACAGAGAGAAA
The DNA here is from genome assembly GCF_003945725.1 of Corapipo altera. NCBI lineage: Eukaryota > Metazoa > Chordata > Aves > Passeriformes > Pipridae > Corapipo > Corapipo altera. Next base: position 5,215,009 of record NW_020884905.1, read on the forward strand.
ACATCTAACAAACTGTGTTCAATATCCTCTGTGCTGTCTCCATATCCTGAGAGATTATTGCATTTATAGAACAAAATCATAGAAGCTTTCTCCAAGATGCTCCATAATGTATGAGGAGGTCTGGGATCTCAGTTGTGGAATGGTAAGAACTAGGAAGATGGGCATTCTAGTATGCTGGCCTCATTTCTTATCTCAAAGGTAGGCTAAATTCCTAAAAAACACTCTTTGTAAAAAAAGGAAACCAGGACACATATACACATGACAGGTCATTTTGGAGGTACTCGGACACATGCAGAAAGCACTCCCTTGGCAATAGTATTCTTCTAGCCAGCAGAGCTAAGAACTATGATTTGTTTCGAGTTGCTTTTAAACCTCAATTCAGTAAGTGTGTTTGTGATTTTCAGGGTGTGGAAGGCAGCAAAGTAAATGTCTAAAGAATACTGATAGTGTGAGACAGCTCTCATCCACCATTTACTCCAATATCTGCAGTTTGATTCAATATGCAGCATGCAATATGACTTTTATTCTGATCAGATGGAATTTCTGGGCCTGAATCTGCTTGCAATAGCCATGATCCATCAACAACTTCACAGTAAGCAGGGAGGTACGAGGGAAAAACTGATGTAAGCAGGAAGGGAATAAACCCACATTAAAGTCCTCTGTAGATTTTTGGTTTCCATTGAAAGTTTTCTCTTGCCTAACATCACTTCATGGAATCATAGAATGATTTGGATTGGAAGGGACCTTAAACATCATCTAATTCCAACCCGCCCGCAATAGGCAGGGGCATCTTTCACGAGACCAGGTTGCTCAAAGCCCCATCCAGCCTGGCTAACTTTGGTCCTTTTTTCACACCTCTTCAAGTCCACTTGGTGAATAAATTAAATTAAATTCCTCACTTGCTCTTGATAATTTTTAAATGCAAGCCAAGCCTCTTGGCTTATCATACCTGGATATCTACTTTTTTAAAAATGCTGTTGGATAATTTCTCTCTCTTTCATAGGCTGGTGCTTTGGCCCATATGCACCCTGTGCACTCCCTAAGGCTCATGCATAACTGCAATGGACGATTAGTCCAACTAAGTCTCCAGCAATTTCAATGGCATATGCTAGAGTAGATGGGGTACAATATGTAATTTCAGCTTTTTTTGTAAAGGTTTTCAATCGTTCCATGAACTAAATCATTTTATCAGTTTCTCTCTCTATTTCTTTTTTTTTTTTTAAATTTGTCCCATTAAACTACAGAACTGGAACATATTCATGAATAGTTTCTTTCTGCTTTAACTCAAGGAGTTCCTGACATAACAAAAACTGGTAATTAACTGGCTCGAAGACTTTTACAATAGCCTCTTTAAATAAGTCCTAGTATGCGGCACTCGCAGCACTGGCTCCACGTTGCTGATACCACTGCAATGCACCCTCTGTTAAACAAGGTTTGCTGCTCTACCTCAGCAACAACTCTTGGCTCCTTTCTTCACTGCTCTCCTACTTGGAAACACCGAAGTCCTCCCATATTTGCTTGCATGGAAAAGGCTACTAAGGTCGTCCACGATGGCTCCCTGCTCTCAATCCACTTGGCTCTGTGGCACTTCCTTAAACACTCCATTACCAGAGGGCCACTTGCTACCAGCAAAGGACCGAGTGGCGGGTCTCCAGAAGCTGGACACAGCTTGGCCTCCCCTCCTACCTAGTGTCACAGCTGTTCTGTGCTGTTGGCACAGATTGGCAGTACCCACAACCTGTTCCTGCCCCACACCTACTCAGAGCAGGAAGGGTTCTTCCTGGTAGAAGAAACAGGCTTTGATTTTTCAGGTTTCACTCAGCAGTGTGTGATTTGTAGCTGCTGCTGCTTGTTGGCTCTAAGCGTAGTCCATTTTGCCTACTCATGCTTATCTCCCCTAGTTACAGTACATTCTGTTTCTGATGAAAATATTACACTGATGAGTGTTTGGCTCCACCATACTTTTATACTTCCTGCTAACTAGCTCAAGCCTTATTGTTGCAGTTCCTAATATTTTGCATCTTTTGTAGAGCTTGCAATTTAGTTTGTAAATAGCACGAAAGAAAGTTTTAATATATGTTTTCCCCCAGTGCTCCAGACAGATTGGTTGACTGTGGAACAATTACATACATATGTGCTAGCCTATATTTCTTGTAAAATCAAATCTTGTAAGGATGCCTCAGCCAGAACAAGCCATAAAGCCAGACAGGGAATGGAAAAAAACCATCTCCAAATATGTACGGCTTAAGTTACAAAACTATTAAAAAAAAAAGTAAAATTGAAAAGGGCGAAGGAGACAAAATGTAAACACAAGTCTTTATACATTCTGTGTAATATAAAGTGAGTGTCATTTTGACATGCTGGTATCATGAGCTGCCAATGTAGTTCAGAAAAGAAAGATATCTCCAGAATTATGGCAATGTTGCTCTCTTACATTGAAGCTAGTTACAAGATCTATGTCTGCTGTTGCCCAGCCTAACCGCCTACTTGGAAACTAAGCAAGGAGAAATAATTTCCTAAATAATTGTATTTAAAGAGTCCAGAAAGATCATAAGTCTTCAGAACCACCTTTGGAAATGCAGCCCTTTTAGTGGGAGCTCACAACCACACCCCTCAGTGCAATGAGTGCCTCACAGCAGCTGAAAGCCCTCCCACACCTGCTGCACTCAGTCCTTCTGTAGGACGTCAATGAAGCAATTGTAGCACATCACTAAGTTGATTTTATGCCTTTGAAAAATCTCCTCCTTAACACAAATACTCCATCACTGTCAGCTGAACACATTTAACTTTTGAATTAATGTTATTTTCCAGAGGTCAGACATGTGACAGCAACAACAGTCTTTAGCCAAGCCATGTATTTCAGGTCTGCATCTGAATTTCCCCAGAGCCCAGTACCGTTTAAATACGAGTAACTGACTTTGGCTCATCGCTAATGCAAAACGTCTGTTCTCCAGACTGCTTCAGGGCTCTGTTCGTGGCTTCCTTTCCCACATAGGCATGGGGAGACACATCCCCTCAGTGCCCTCTCCCACAGTACACACTGCTTAGCAGGTCAGACAGATCTAACAGCCAGCATCTAGGAATAACGGCAGCCATTTTCCTTCCCATTATGTCCCCATCCCAAAGATTGCCAGGTGTTTCGGCAGAGCTTTAGATGGTAGCCACATGGGTTGTGAAAACTCATGCCTCCACCAAGGGCCACAGCTGCCAGGCTGCCCTGGCACCACTAGCGTGGCTGCTGGTCTGCCTTACACTCACGGGAGGTGGTGGAGTGGAGCAAAAGTTTTTGGAAGAGGGATAGCAGCTACTCACTCACATGGGCAGACAGAGGAAGACAAAGTCACTCTCCACTCTGAGGATGGTCTGTTTTATATTACATAGCAATTGTACAAAATATCAAACCAGCACTCTGTACGATGTTTTTTGGTGCTTATACAGATCTAGAGTGCCCAGAGGTAATTCAGGAAGCACTATTTCTGGAGGCACATGAAGCTCGAAGGTCCCTGGGCTCCATCTTTGGTGGAAACAGTAACGTCTGCCCCACCATCCCAATCCTTGCAACTCCAGCAGCCATTGGTTAGTTACAGTGTGCTTTGGGACAGGACTGGTCTGTACATGGTGCCACAGTCCAGTCCCCGTGATAAGCAAAGTCACAGATTTCTGCAGTACCGTTTCACAGCAAGGCTGCTCTCACCAAATTAACTATTAACAATACCAACTAATATTGCATAAACATTGACATTCATTTTCCCCATGCAATAATGTAATAAATCTCGCTCCACTGCTGTGAACTGCTGAGAGGGTTTGGGGGACATAGACCCCCTTCTCCAGACCTACCTCCAGATGTACACGGCCAGCTCCTGTGACTTCTTTTCTATCTGTCTCTCAGCACAGGTCGGGTCCAGATCTTCCGACAGTTACATTTTATTTTCCAGCCTGCTTTGTAATTCAGATAGTGTTTTGGTTCACTTGGCCGGCACCGAGTATTTTCACCACACCCGTGTCTCTTCAGACAAACAACCTCTTTTCTAACCTCTGGCAGAGCTAAACCTAGTGAGTAAGAAGAAACAGTAGTTAAGGCATAATAAATAAAGCCACCCTGAAGAAATACCTACACAAAGCAAGATGAATGGGCATCATCTACCTGGACAGTGTTACTGCTAAACATGGGAGGAATAAATCAGACATGTCAGGAGCACTAGGATACCTGACAAACAGGGAATGACGTTTCTTGAAACTGTAGTTGTATCTCTGCTTGTTTGGATCAAACACTTGTAATAGTTGTGGATTAATTTCCTTCCCATAGTCAAAACAATAAAATTCAGGCACCATTTTAATAATTTCCAAACCAGCACCAGATAAGCAGAATTGCATTAAAAAAAATAAACACCCTGCCATAGAATTGGAGGATATGCAAGCATTTTGGGTTTTTTTCCTGTGTCTATAAAAGGGGGAGGGTTTTAGCAGCATGAATAGATTTCATTTTGTAAGTTGTGCTACAAAGCACTGATAAGGCTGCGGGAAAGCAGCAGAGATTGAGGCAGAGCAGGAAGAAATACCACCCATATTAGGAGACAGCCACTTACTTAGTTGCTCCCATTTAAATAAAGATGCCATTGTTCAGCCAGAAGAATGCACATATTCACAGGCCCTGCACAGAATAGCTCAGTGTATCTAGAACTCCAGAAGTGTCCAAATTACAGCCCCAGGGCCAAAACTGCCCTTAAGTCTTTCTGAAGAATGACCCTCTGCTTAATTAATCAGTGCTTTAACTGTGAGTGATCCCAGGACACCCTTTTCTCAGGCCTTTTTCTTAGCCCTCCTTGTTCAGAACAAACCTTTAAATGTTCTCTGAGTGATTTTTGACCATTTTTTTCCCCTTTCAAGGTTATTATTTCCTGTTTTACAGTGAAAGCTCATTAGAAACGAAGACCAGAATCTAGATGATCTCAGTTCAGTTTACTTGGATAGGAAATGACTGACTCGGGATAGAGAGACATTGGCTTCCTTTCAAGGCCTACCAAAAAAGATTAAGTCCATGGACTCCTAGAATACTGCTACTGCAATTTTCTTTCCATATACTATGTAAGAATTATAGCAGGGCTGTTGAGTTTGCACATGCTATTCTGTTAGTCATATTCGATCCCATCACCATAACTCCAGCTGTTGTGCATGGGATCTTACCAAAGTCTCTTTCCCATTCACTCTGCACAAGACAAGTTCGAATTTTCAGCACTGAGAACTCCTTCTTGCTGTCACAGGCTAGGTCGTCTGGATTCTCAAAAAGTTGGGTTTTTTTGTTTTCTGTCTGGAGTAGAACTGAGATTCGATGGCAACTAGAAATGCATGAAGCCAACAAAAGATGTGCAAAATTTCTCTCCAGATTAGACTCTGCTTTGTCTATCTAGCTTTGATTATAAAATTCACTCTATTGTAACTGAAGGTAAAAGGGAAAGTCAAAAGATTTTGCTTGAAATTAAATCGGCAGCATCTTTTTTTTTTTTTTAACAGTGATCTTTACAGTGAAGACCAAATTAATTTTGACTATCTTTATAAAGTTGTAACAAAATATACAAACTAAAAAATGTCAAGGCTTTAAAAAAGTTACCATGAATGTTTTGAAAAGGTATAATGATAATATAATCTGCAGCTGGGGAAGCTGGAGCCATACTGTTTGATAGGCCCTATCTTATGATATCCAATATTAAGCTAAGTAAAATGATATGACCGGATGGCCTAACTAAATTTAGTAGTCTGGTGAATTGCCACTCTACTAAATTTAGGCAGCCCATAATGGGCATTAGATATCTACAGCCCAAATGATAAAATCTGTCTTGCTTTTTTAGGCTCTCGGCGAATGCACAATACACCATCTTGCACTTTTAAGAAAGAAGCAAATCTGCAAGGAAAACCATGGGAAGGGGGGAACCAGGACCTTAAGGAACACAGAAGGGATCAGCATGTGTAAATCCACACCCTCATGCTCAACATTACCCTGGCAGCAGGAGAAAGAGCAAGGGTGCTCCCCAGATATGTGACCTTGAAGGGAGAAGAGCTCTCTAGGTGCCCTAATCCTCCCCACTGTAAAGCTGCCACTCCAAATGTAACTTTGTGGGAAGAACAGTGGTTACAGGTGGGAGCTGGGCTCTCTGGGCCTTGCTGCTTCTACAGAACATATGCTGGCTGTGTTTTCTTACCATTCTTCTATATTTTCCATTCTGGCCTTTCTAATCCTGGTGGTAGACAGGGAAGTATATTTCTCCATAGATTTCTATGCATCTGTGAGCCAGCTTTACAGCTATGAAAACTGCTAAGTCACTTTTCTCAAAACCATATTTGAGGTGTTACTTATACAGTTCCTGCTGTTTAAGGGGATTTCTTTTCAGTCCATGTGTGCTGTGACCTCTCTACTGGTGTGAAACCATGTAGGACACATTTTTTTATTAAATGTGAAATATAATAAGGCTAGAAGCTTTTAAAAATTCTGCCATTAACAAGTAGAGAATAGAAATTGGACATGAAAAGTAATCACTGTAACATTATTCTGGTGTCCTTAAAAAAAGTTGCATCCTTCTGTCCTCATATAAGAAGCTACTGAATGTCCCATGTTACTCAGTGATACTTCTTAGTTACAGACAAGAAATAGTGTCCTTGTCCTCACTTCAATCCCCAGTACAGCAATAGAGACACAGACATGATATTCAGCAGATTCTACAGATCTAGTTTTGTGCTGAAGGTTTAATATCAATAAAAAGTGAGTTTTGATCCCATTCCTACAACAGGCAAATTTAACCTGTCTGAAGTTCTGTATGCATCATTCTCTGCAAGAAGCAATTTTATTGATCATAGCTGGCTGTACATGTTCAACAGTCAGAGAGAGACTGGCTTTAAAGAATAATATATTTCAAAATAATCAGTATAGAAATTCCTCATTTCCTTAACCATTTACACTAAAATGGAACAAATAGATCCTTGGAAAAATGCTTTGTCCTTTTGTGGGCGAGCTTCTAAAATAGTAGCTAAGAAGTAGGTATGAAAATAAGATCATTACAGCTATTATCTGTATGTACTCGATCCATGTAGATACAGTGTTTTGGAAACAAGAGAAAGGAGATGAACAGGATCTCAAAATTCAGAGCATTTCTTTAATTTGTGAAATTCCAGTTTTCAGTCAGAATTTGCCCTCTCGCAAGATTTTTAAATCTAAGTTCCAAATAAATGGTTGTGGCAAATGTGATCACTCTCCCTGAGTTCCCTCCTTAGAACTTTTGGAAAGGTTGGCCTTTTGACCCAGTTGCATTTGGAGGTTGTGTAGGGCTCAAACACCCAGGATTATCACAGATATCACAAAGGTGCCAGCCCACCAGAGGGGCTGTCACAGAGGAAACCTATTAGACACCAGAGAATCCAACCACAGCAACTAAACACATTGGGAACCAGGGTGCCCTAGTTCTGCTGTTCACACAGTAACTTGTTTTTCTTTTTATAATTATGTCTTAATCATTCTTTATGCTGAAATAATCATAACATATTTACAGCCAGAATCTATTTTAATTTCTGTCTTCAGATCACTTTCTGTGTGGCCTCATACTGCCATTCTCAGCCCAAATGACACCCTTCCTATCAAAGACAATTTGGATTTCTTTTCTCAGACACAAGTTTCCAAGGTATTTCTGCCAAATGATTTACTCAAGTTCAGATGTTGCAAATGGATCTGCTGGTGTAAAGAGGCAGAGCAGCAACTCTGGATCTGACCCAGCTTGTATTGGGTTTCTCATCACTGTATTTTGTAACTCTATAACGAAACCTCATTAGTGTAGCATGGCTTCATAACCCAACAGATGTGATGCTTGGCTTCATAACCCAACAGACGGGATGCTTTCCTGCTCACTCCAGTTGTGCTTCTTGCTTTTAGTACAGATGAATACTTACTGGCAGGTAACCATTAGCATCATTTTTCTTAACATCATTGGCTTTTTTGTGGCTGTTGCTTTTGCTTTTCTGATATGACTTTCCCCTTATCTGCCATGGGTAAATATTTGGAAAAATGCATTAGTTTCTCATAGCTCTTTAGAAGAGTTTCGTCTAGATTTGTTCATTTACATGTATTCATGTTTTACAAGTTTTCTCCCCCTCATTTTTTAATCAAACCCCTGTTTTCACAAGGCCTCCACTTCTTCCTAATTGTCAGATCTTATTATTTTTGTTAAAGACTGATTTTTTTCTTTAAAAAAAAAAGCAGCTCCACTGCTCATCCATTTTAAAATCATAATTAACTTCATCTCCTTCCTCATTTGCTAATGGGTCTATTTTCTCTCCAGTATTTCCTTTTCCCCTGGTACACTTATAAAGTCTCTCTTGTTTCTCTTATCCCCTTTGGCTAACTTTAACTCATTCTGCCTTAAGCTGGGAAAAGGGAGACCTTCACAACGCAGTGCTCAGAACTTCCAGACCATTTTATACTTTCAAAGTCTTTTGCAGACATCAACTCATTAACTTTCATAACATGCCAGTGAGACAGAGAAGCATTTATAGCTTTATTTTGATGCAGAAAAGGAAGGGGAGGTCCTGAATAATCGATGCTGACTGCAGAGGGGGCTGCTTCAAGGACCAAAACCCCTGTCCACATGCCCAGGCAATAGTAGACAACTAAACCTGCTGGTGGGCACAACACCATCAGCAGCAAAGCTATAAAGTTGAGCTCAGGGAAGAGAGTGAAAATTTTGCTTTCAGTTGCCTTTATTTCAGTTTATTTTTTAGGTGAAGACTCCACAGACGTTATCCACCTAAGTTTCTGTTCAGTTCTGCTGGTCTGATGCTCCTATACGATATTAATACATCTGGCCAAAAACGCTGTGGGAGAAAGCAGTGCAATTGTTTGACCAGAGGATATTTTTAAAAACCTGACAAACATCTTTACTCTTTGATAGCCATTACTCTTAGAAAAACAATTTCAAAACCATATGCTCAAGGTGCTTGAACTAAGGTTTAACTAGCACTGTTCACACAGGGGCATATCAAGGGTTAGGTTTATTTTCTCATGCAAATATGACAGCCTGGGCTTGCTGTAATTTTCTTTAGTTTCATTATACCCACACAGCATTATATAGGATTCTCACAGCGCTTCTTAGCTTATGGTCCATGGATCACTGGTGGTCTACAAGAAATCAGGAAGTGGTGGATGCAACAACTGCACAATTTCTGAGAAAGACCAAAAGCCTAAGCCATGCAAGCACGTTCCAGTGAGCAAACAAAGTGAAGGGGGTGGAATCAAATTAACAAATGAACAATCAAAGCCTATCTGAATTTTTTGTTGGTTTGCAAATGAAAAGCATTGTGGTTAGACCCACAACACAGCCTGGGGATATTTTTTTCATGATCTTAAACAGTGGTTAAATACTGCTTTGCGTGTCTGGAAATCTAAAAAGTTAAATGATTTTCATGAGATTCTTTTCTTCTAAACTGGTGTCAGCAATGTCTTCATCACCCTTGCTTGAACTGTGGTACATCACAACACTGCTCCCTAGAGCTTATTGCAATCCTGTCCCTTACGCTGGCTGACCAAGGGGGTCCTTACTGAGCCCTCCGAGGAGTCCTCTCCCTTCCCATTCTGCCCACGCTGCCCTCCATGCCCACCATGCCTCTCTCCCACAGGCAGAGCCCCTTCCCAGGGGCTTCCAGAGGGCCACCAAAAGCTGGTGCCATGCTGCAATTTATAGGGCTGGCAACCAGAAGAGGTACAGAGCTGTGATTTTCCTCTCTCCTGGTGGACTTCCCAGGGTGGAAAGTGAGATGTGATGGTCTAGTTCCTTCACCTTCAGTGCCTTTTCTAGAAAGAGGTCCAGTTGGGCCCTGGATCTCCATTTGTGTGTGGTGGGTGTATAGGGCAAGAGGAAAGCAGGGGAAGTAACCAATCCCTAAAAATGACTTGGTTAAGTTCCGCTGAGCAGGAGAGGCTCAGCAAACAGCCTGCTTAGCAGTCCCAAATTACGCTGGCTAAGTACACAGTTCAGATGTTTATGGAGCTTTCTTTCTGATGCTTGAAAACTTGCATCTGTGCTTCCAGTTCAAGTTCTCTCAAAAATTTGAACAAAAAGCTTGTGAAGTTCAGCATCCTCCAAATTGCCCCATACAAGTCACTACTGAAACCATATCCAAATGGCTCCCCCCTGCCATACCTTCCACAGAAATGACCTAAACTTTGTCAGGTTCACATGTCCCTAGAGATGATCTCATTTCACTGCTTCAAAAGAGCTTTGGTCTGCACAGCCTGTAGCAGCAAATTTACACTTCAAAAAGCAGACAGCTTTTTCCACATCTTATTCACTTAATGGGTGAGAATGTAAAATTAGTTCCGTTGCTGATGAGGACCTTGAGCCAAATGAAAAGTGTTCATTTGTCAGCACAGACTTACAGCCTGAAACATGATTATATAGCTAATCCAATAATGGGTTTTGATGCTGAGCATTTATTTATATACAGTATGTCTTGTTATCTGTTGATAATCAGGCTCTACAATTTACTCTCTTTTGTGTCTTTAGTCATAGCAACATCTTCCAGACATATTACATTTGTGTGTCAACATACAAACACACACAAAACCTTCCTGACCAAAATGCTCTCTTTGCCTCTTTTCCTTGAAAAAGCATTTGAATTTGAGCTTTTGTAGTTTAAAATATTAGTAGGAAATTAATCATGTTAGACTGAGAACCCCTCTGCATTTTAGAAGTCTTAATAGATTAAAATTTGAAACATAAATTTTGTTTCCTTATCTATAATATCATATGCACTGATTTATTCTTTTTTTGCCTGATGTGAATACCAGTACTTAATTAGCTCAGGTATAAATCTGTATACATTAAATGGCCCCTGTCCTAAAGTATTCCATGTCCTAACATCAGATGGTATAATAGACTTTGCTAACTATGCAAACACCACTATTTAATGGCTGAACAGATCCATCTTTTATAGAACAGAAAGTAAGTATAACATGTTAATGTTAATATCAGGCATAGTTCCTACATCAGGTACATTAAAATTAATCAAAAAACCAGAAAGCCATTTGTTTGCCTATTCTTTTTCAACTTTCTAACTAATTTCTGTCACTACCTGATACTTTTGCAGTTGTGTGGATGACCATAACTATGTAACACTGAAGTACTGGGACAGTTTACCACTCATTTATATAGAACACATGAAATTCAAATATTTAAAATGGGGAGGCATCTTAATAGCTATGCTATAGTAACATTCACAGATATTAAAAAGAAAAAAAAGGCTATGGGAAAGTAAAATCACTCCAGTATTAAGCTGGGAGTTAATTGCAAATGTGGGGCACACCTGCACACTCTGTGAACAATCCTGCAACACCACATAAGGCAATTTCTGTGCTAAAGGATAGCTCTGCCTGTGGAAACACCCAGGAACACCTCTGGAGGTTGGATGAAGTCTTTTCTAAATTTGGCAGTCAGAAACCTTTTAGAAGTAAAGTCATTAAGTTAAATTTACCTCAAAGGATACTGCAAATCAAGGGTGCAGATGAGATGATGTATAAGCCAAACTCAAGCTTTGCCACTGCCTCTCCTACAAGCAGGATCAGGCCTCCCTGTGCGCTTTTGTTTAGCTGAAATTTACTCTACAATAAATACTTTTATATTGCTGCAACATGATGTTTTATTGGGCTGCACTAGTTTACTAAAAACAGAAGGCTGGTAATAGCAGTGCTTGTGGTTCTGCCTGTAATTCATTTGTGCATGGTAATGCACAGGGAGAGATATGATACAAGATAATAAGGCAAATTAAAAAAACTACTAAAGTCAGTACCTGCAATATACAGTATATTAGGACCATGTTCAGACAGGCTGATTCTTTGGATATTTTTATATTTTGTTTTACCTTGGCAAACTAATTCATTAGGTATTCGCTTGGGTAAAGAATAAATGAATACAGCATACATTACATCTTCACTTCAGTTGCAGAAACAAATCTTTCCTGTACCCGCCAATGTAATCTTCAGAGTTTTCGTTATATAAAACACCTCAAGAAAAATGCACCTTGGTAAGATTTACACTTTATTACTCTAATGATTCTACAAACACTGCCACAATGTGATGAAAGGCAAAGCAGTCCTGATCTGATTGAGAGCTAATAAAAATCAGTACTGAAAACTGAAAATAGCACCCTTATCATCTTTCTTTCATTTAGACCTGATTACTAGGGGATTATAATGCAATCACAGCTATGTGTGAGAGGTAGCTATGGGAACCAGTTTTAACTGTTTATCTAGCCAAAGATCTTAATTTAAGTTTGAACACTCTGATTCATTTATATGTAAGACACCAAGGAGACAAAATGCAGAAGAAACAGATGCTCACTTGTTCTTTCCATTTAACTTCATAAGCTACCAGCCAATTTGTCTTTCAGGGACAAAATTAATTTCTGATGACAATGTGAGCAAGTAATAAACTGGGAGTTCCTGTCCTGGGAAACTTGTTAAGGCCATGTAATGTTCTGGAGTTATTTAGAAAAAAACAATTTGCTCATAGGCTTGCAGGGACATCTGTAACAGAGTTTTCTTTGTCCCTGTGCTGTTACTCATTTCTGGGGGCTTTATGACACCTTTTCCAGAGGTTGATTTGAAAAAGTTCAAAAGGAAATATATTACCCATTATTTCTTTCCTGTGGGGTATTTTCTTTTTCTTAGTCTGTTCCTTCCCCCCCCACACTTCATATTCACAAATCATGCAAACCTCAACCCACTTGCTTTGCTACTTCCACACAACCAGAGAAAGTAACCACCAGCCAGGAGGCCTACAAAATTAATCAAAAATTATCTGAGGAAAAGAGTTTGTTGGAAATTTCAAGCTAAGTACACACCTGAAAATATCTGACAGAGCACTGTGAAAATGTCTGTGGCACATTTAGGTGGAAGGAGCTTTGTCCATTAATGCTGTAAACTCTGTTCAAAGTTACCGTCATGAGCAGGGGAAAAAATGCCAAAATGAGGCAGGGAGAGAGAAAAAGAGAGAGAGAGAGATCTCTTCCTAAGAGCTTGCATTGTCAGTATGGGCTGCAGGTACATGCTCCTGCATCACTTAACCAAAATGTTCTCCATTTTTCAGTATCTTTGCTGGCGCTATTTCCTCATTTTGGTATTTATTTCACATGTACAGCTCTTTACTCTAGTAACACTTTTCTATTATTTGGCTCATTTATTGGGGTTTTATCCCCACCTGTCTGTCCCTCCGCATCTCAGGTTTTCTCTTAGGTAAATTCCTGCAGTCTAATATCTGTCCATTAGCACATTTAAAATCACCTCGTCTGCTGTGCTTAACATTCATTTACCGCTTATGTGCTTCACATGAATGTTCCTTTTCCAGCAGTTCTTTTGAAGAAAGTTTAAAGTAAGTTGCAAAATGTTTCTTTTTCATCTAAACAGGGAAATGAATTTAAGAAAGGAAGAGAAGAGCCTGAAGGTCTAGCTCTTTCAAAATTTAAACAGAATTCAAAACACTGTTGGAACACATCTGTCAGAGAAAGCATGAGAGCACCTGCATTTTAAGAATGAATCTCATCCCTAACTCCTTCCTTGATAATAGCTTGCATGAACAGCACCTTTAAACCACATCAATCCCAGATGCTTTCCATCCATCCAGTTATTATTTCCCTTGGCACTGAAGAGCAACTACCTCTAGACTGAAGCTTCTCAGTGATGTGCAGCCTAGTGTGCAGCACCACGTCTCACAACAAGAAGTGATTTAAACTATTCAGCTGAAATTATAAAACAAGGGGAATTTTAAACAAGTAGTTCAAACCCCAGCTCGTCCTGGATACTGCACAGAACAATATTAACTCTTGATTTAAAGACTAGATGGTTTCAAATACAAATTATAAGAATGAACTTTGGATATAAAAAACCCTAAGATTTGAATGCAAATTGAAAACTTTACCATGGTTCTGTTTGCATTTACATAGCAGGACCTCACCAGCCCACTGCCTGAGCACAAGGTAATGGCCTGGCTCTGTATCTGTGGTTCAGCTGTTTTCTACTACTTTCCTTTACCTTCAGTTAGTTTGCAGTGATCAAGATAGAGCTTCTAGACATAGCCATTCAAGTGTGGTGGCTTGGCCATTAGCTCAGTACCAAAAAGGTGTCACCAGCAAGGACTGCTGCAAACTTCTTACCAGTGGGACTCACAGAAAATTTAAGTTCATTTCTTAAACACCTATTTGCTTTCATACCATCCTTGCCACATAGCTTTGAAGGCTTTTATGCAAAGGCAGGATACATACTGAGGCTATACAGTTGAAAACAGAGCATTGACTCATGTTTCAAGAACACAGAGTAAGGAAAGTTCACACACTTCAGAAAAAAACCCACAACATTTTGCAAATTAAATTAGTGCTTGGGAGAGATGAGATTAGTCAGTGCTCTGGCATCCTCTTTCACAGGGACCTGCAGCAGGGACATGACAGTAGAGCAGTGTTCCTCTGGGGGGGGACTGATGAAATTTCCCACCAAGACACTCCACAGGTTTGGGACATATTGATTACTGAGGCAAATTTAATAAAAAAGGATGTAAGGATATAAAAGAAAGACTCTGTCAGGAAAGTTTGGGTGGGGAAGGTTTGACTGGTTATTTGTGGAGCTCTGTGACAATTCTGAAAATTTCTGTTGGCCTACTGGGAAGCATAACAGTCACAACAAGTAAAAAACCAAGCAGTTTTCTGGGCTGCAGGTACAGGAGAGAGATGGCTGAGGGAGGACTATGGTTTATATAATATTAATCCTCCACAAAGCACAGTGTTAATTAACATGCAATTAAAGTAGAAAGTATCCTTACTTAGATTTTAAAAATCCTAAACCAATAATGTGGCTTAGTCATAAAGTACGAATACTGGGAAAATTGAGCATTTCAGTCCACTTCACCAGTTACTCATAGTATCTGGCAAACTGACTCAGTAAGAGCAGTTTAAGGTAGGGAAGTGCATAAAGGAGAGGGGGTGAAGAGCTGGGCTGGGGCAATTTTGGGAAACCTGTTCCACAGAATCACATCTGCCACTTTATTTCCTGTGAAAGTCTGAGACCTGACTCAATACCACAGTGCAAAATTTCTTAGATATATCTTTTAAAACCCTGCAGACCAGGAAGACATTAGCAGAACAATGAAAAAACTTGGCATCTAAATAACTCTGTATAGTATTTCCAAAACCAAACAGATATTTTCCACTCTTCCACAAAACTCAATATAATATAATATATTACACATTTTTATGCAGAAAGTCTTACATAACCTGTCTCCATTTCAATGAAGCTGTAAATTTGTGGGTTGGATATCTGACATGCAATTTTGATTAAGTAAAGAAGTGGGAATAGCACAGCTGGGCTGGAGTCAGGTGAGTCTGAGAAAAGAGGGAGTCTACAGGCCTCTCTAAAAAGCTCTCATCACAAAGTGAACTTATAACATTGCCTTTATTGTACTGAGCCTACAAGCCTAGAGGATGACAAGCTTGTTTAGGGTGGGAGATGTTGAAGCAGGATGCCTGTGCCTCGGCCTGGCTTAGTGTTTTACAGATTGTAACCACTGTATTCCCACAACAACAGAATCAACATGAGCTCCCTCAGCAGTACATTAGGGTCCAAATTACCAACACAAAAAGGAAATGTTTCTTTTAGCTGAAAAAATTAGTGCAAAAAGCATATGTGACCTGTATGAGAGCTGTGTCACTAATATGCAGTCTTCAGCGAGATGATCCCAGATTGGTTCACCTCTGATCTTGGAGGGCTCAGATTTTGGAAGACCAACAAATCAGCAGATGCTCATCCTTTCTGCAATGCCCCAGTAGAAACCAGATCTTTGTTTCATGGTGCATAAAGGCTGTGAAACCTACGAAGCTCAGAAATCTCAAGGACTACAAAATAAAACCACTCCTGTGCAGTCCTAATACAGGAAATTCCAGTGTGAGGGAATGTAGCCTCTGTCCAACATACCACAACCACCAGAAGAATGTGGCTTCAGAGGAAAAAGCTTTCAACTGGTTCCTAGTGGGCTTACGCATAAGTTGACTTTGTGTTATCGTAATAAGCCCACTGGTCCATTCAGTCATGGCTGTATTTCTGCTGGCCTTGCTGTGAGAGCAGCAGAGCCATGGTGGACAGCCCCATGTGGGCCTGTGAGACCAGGCACATGGGAGACATGAAAAGGGTGATTTTCTTTTCCTGATGAGCTCAGGGGAGGCAGACAGTGCTGTGAAAGTCTCCCCCTCCGAGTGAAATTCATTAAAACTACCCTGAGGCTACTTGCTTCTCTCCCTCCTCATGAAGTCAGTAAAAACCATCAACACCAAATATTAATTTAAGTAAGTAAAAAATATAAATTGAAGCCTAATGGGTATCACTGAGAAATGGTCTTCAGCGTCTCTGGCACCTGGCAAGACTATCAGTTATTACACATGATACTGTCCGTACCTGTCTAATACTAACCTGACAACTGAGACCTAAGATCCCAACCATGGAGACCACATGTGGCTTTCAGAGATAACTCTTCTGGAAATGTTGGGGAAAAAAGGGAAAAGACAAGAATTGACCCCTGAACCTGGCATAGCTCCAATAATGACATCTTAGAGCCTACAACTCTTGTCTTTCCTCTGATAAAAAAGTGGCAACAGAATGCAAAAGATGCAAATTTTGGGTCTGAGATTCCCCGTGACGTGGTCCAAGCACAGTGGCACTGTGCCCGGGGGCATTGCAAGGGTGGTGGCAGAGTGTGCATTAGGGTGTGGGTCACAGTGTCTCCCCTTCCCTTCCCTTCCAGTTTATACCTGCCTCTGAGGCACAGAGCAGGGACAGCATGGACACACCTTGTGCTTTGAATTTTTTACTCACAATAGTCCCTTACAGTTCTGTGCCAACTCAGCTGTAGTAAATCTAGTCTTTTAGGTTTAATCATATGATAAATTTTAGCCAGCTATCACAAAAGCAGAATCTCCCCTACACACTTCTTACATCATGCAGGTGAAAGCTAACAACCCGAGAGCAACTGTTACCAACACATGAAAGCTTGGTTGTTCCAGCTAGATGGAAGGAACCAAACCTGAGACAACTATTTTGTCAACCCTCATTGGGAATCTTGTAAAGCCATCTCCCATCCTGTAACTGCTCTGTGGTTAAATAGTAGCTTCAGTTCTCTGATGTTGCAATCCAGAACCTTTCACAGGCATTAAATTCCCTCTAAATTAATTCTAAGGAAAAAAACCCACCTTTCTGCGCAGAGGTATTTCCATTGCCCAGTTATTTTATATGGATCTGATAACTAGTTTCCTGCTACAGAGATTACATCTTGAATACCTAATGCCAATTTGGAAATTTTTTAGGCAAAACAAAAATAGATCTAAAATACAACACACACAGTTTAGCTAAGTGTGGAACATTAATGCAAGGCATGATTGGAAAAACATCAAATAAATTGGAGGAGGGGAGCAGATTCAACGGGTATCTCTCATGGTTAGTACATACTGTAGCTGGTCATTCAGACATTTCTGGTTCTGAAAGTACATTTCTCTTAGCATAAAAATGTCAGAGTTCAACGATTTAGAAAAACAAGTTAGAGAGAAGGATAGAGTGCAGCCAAAGGATAGCCTTTAACAACCATTTCAAAATGAAATCTAAATATGCTTACATATTAGATAAATGTTGGCTCCCAGGGAAGCTTTACAACACTTTAATTCCATCCTGGACTGGGATATATGGAAATGTTTTGAATTTCCTAAGTCCAGAGCTCTCTGCTAAGCACACCAGCTGATATTTCTATTCATATAATAGAAGCTATTTTTCCCATGAAGTAACTCACTGGGCTCTCTTTGGCAACTTTCTTTTTTTTTTCTTTTGAGCTGCAGTACAATTTTATTAATAGGAATATACAATAATTACTCTTTTCATATTCTCATCAGCTACTGATAACTCAACTGCCCTATTTTTTGCTACATGGATTCAAGGATATACTTTATTTTTAAATGTCAGAGGCTTTTTCCCCCCTCTCATTACTTGAAACTCAGCAAACATAAGGGGTTGCATACAGGTCACACACGTTCAGTTTCATGCCCCACCTCCATAGCAAGTTCTTTGGAAGTTTTTCTTATCCTTCATAGCCAAACCAGCAGTGGCCAGTCCATGGTCTACGGCCCATCACACACACCTCGTGGACACAACACCTGTAAAATAGACAAATTAAGGCCAGCCTCAGCTTTCCCTAGGCTAAGATATTGTAAGATCAGACCCAGTGAGTTGTCTGAATGGTGCAATGACCCAGGGAAAGTGTGGGCAATCATACTGCCTACAACAGATGAGGAAAATGCAACCCTGAAGTCATAGAATCACAGAATATGCCAAGTGGGAAGGGACCCAAAAGGATCATTGAGTCCAACCCTTAGCCCTGAATGGGACCATCCACAAGAGTCGCACCATGTGCCTGAGAGTATCGAAGTCGAAATGGTCAGATCTGGCTGTGATTTGCACACACGTGAGAAAAGCAGACAGGTGCCTGATTCTGAGATATGCTACGCATCTCTCCTAGTATTTTGTCTTTATTCATATACAGGTGAAACGAGTAAAAAAATCCTGTAAATGGCTACATCAGTCAATGGTTCTTAACAAGAAACAATATATCAAGAAATGCCTCTTGACACTGTACCTTCAGACTTGTGCAGGCAGCCCGTTTCTCACTGCTGGCCCCTCTCACGCTGTGGCAGGCTCCAGCTCTCACACAGCAGCTGGCAGTGCCCTGGTTGTCCCAGAGCTCCTTGGAGACCTGGAAACAAAGAAGCACCGGTTCTTTCCCAGGCAGGACTGCTCAGCTGCTGCTTCCATGGATGCCAGCAGCTTAACACACAAATTCATCTTGAGGAAAGTAGAGATGTGGAGTCCTCAGGCTGGTAGGTGCAGCCTGCAGTGACCATGGGCACTGGTGATGACAACCTTTTTACACACACAGACTTAGAGTATTAATTTGCAAGCAACAGGGAGAAACAGGGCTGCCAGTTAACCAGTAATATGTTGAAGAGCTGATGCCATTTGTCATATATCAAAGGTCTTATCAAGGGTGTGCCAGCAAAGCCAATTTCACCTCTCATGGTCTTTAAGGCAGCTATCTGAAGAGTTGCATAAGAGGTTGTTTAATTATTTTACTATAACTTTTCCTTTATATTGCCTTCTTTTTCAGTCTCCATGTTTAAAGTTGAAGGAAATTACATGAAAAAGCAAAAGATAATTAAAGTAGGATTATAGCAAAGAAAGCGGGCACGTTGATTTTAAATGTACTTAAAATTAGGGAGGAACTTGAAGGCTAAAAAAATGTGCCATGGTGCTAAACAATTTTCACAACTTGTCATTGAGTATGATGCCTCTAAGCAACTCCATCACCGAAGGCTGTCCTCTGTCACTGAACCCAATACACTGTACAATGTTTTTGTCTGGTCTAGCTTTCCATGGCTGATGTATTTCAAGACAGGAGGGAGATCTTATTAAAACAGGAGAGATTAGGAACAGCAAGCACACCTGCTCAGCAAACAGATATGAATCTGGAGAGACACCCTCTCCTGACAAAAGCACATCCTACATATATGTGTTAAAATGGGTGAGATGACTATTTTAAAAAGTTGAAAAACCATTTGGCTTCTGCAGACCAAAAACTGATTCCGTGCTGTAACTGCTCATTGGGCAGGGGCACATGCAAACCTTTTAGTACAGCTGCACAAGCACTAGCCCAGGAAGAGTAGCTTTCACAATTTGGCAAGTGGATGTGGAGATAATCATGTGGATGCGGGCCTTGACCTCTCTGCTAAACTAGATAATAGAGCAAAAAAAGAGGAAGATGGCAAAGAGATACTTGATCTCTTTGGGTAATTGTGACTTGCAGTTTGTTATCACACTCAAGTTGAACATCAACAGGTTTTGGGTTTTTTTGTGAATTTTTAAGGAAAATTGATAACATCAGCAGTCAGCTATCTCCTGTTGCCACGCTCTTGGTTCCTAACACAACTAATAATTCAGCCCTGATATACTCCCTATGATCACTTTGGGCCAAGGTCTGGGCTAACAGAAAATGATTGCAAAAGAAGGCAACTGAGAAGAGGTTGTCCTGGGCCATAGCACTAACTTTTTGTACAGCTGAAAACACACACTATCGATATGGTGTTGCCCTCTGTATTCCCCCTGCTGCCAAGGACTGTGACTACACACTGCCAAGGACAGTGACTACTCTGGCCAGGTGGCTTGTTCCCTGGATGCAGGTACCTGCTCACATCAGCCCTTGCATTCTCTCCAGTGTCAGGGAGAGGTTCCTGCACCTTTGAAAGACTGAAGTGGATACCTCATTAGGCCTTGATTATCCTCAAGCAATTGCTTAGATTTCTGCCCTATTACCAATCTGCCTTTTTTAGCAGAGGTCATGGAATGGGCAGTGGCTGTCTTGTCTTCGTTATAATGCATCATTTGAAACTTTTCAATTAAGCTTCAGATCAGGCCACAGTACTGAGACCACTTTAACGAGGGTGAGTAATGACCTTGTGCTGCACGTGATTTCTGGCACACCATCAGTTTTAATTCTTCTTGATCTTACTGTAACCCTTTGATACTTTGGATCAAGGGTTCTCTTGAAATGCTTTAAGCACATTGTAGGACTTTCAGGGACTGTTCTGACATGGTTTCTATCCTACTTGTCTCAATGTAACCAGACTGTCACCTGTAAATTTTCCATATAAATTCAAATTGCCAAAGATTAAAAGGGAGCTGAAAATCTGGCCTGTGTGCAGAACCGGAGAAATCTGGTGTGGGTCCCCAGAGTGAACAAATCTAAGGAGGATTCTGCTACGAGAGCAAGGTAACCCCTTTGATGTGCCATGCCCAAGTACAGCAATGCTATGATTAGAACAGAAAGCTACATTATGCTGGAGTAGTGAATTTAATAAGAGCTACTGAGAGAGAGACTTCCAGAAATTTAGGCTTCCCAGTTAATACCCATCTTTACATTACATATAGGTCAAAATAAAGCTCTGTGGTTTAAAACACAGCATAGACCCTCATCCAGTTAAGCCAGTAATAGAAATAACATTGATATCAGCAGGATAAAGGTCTCACCTTTGAATTAAGGGCTATTTGAACCCAGATCCAAACCCAAGCCTCATAGCTGGAATCAATTTCTAAATAGGCTGTGTGTGGACAAAGAAGATTAGCCTTGGTATTTTCAAGGTGCTTTCCCAAGTCTTGGAGTCTAATGAACCTGGCTTCCTTCTCTTGGGAGAAGGAACAGCATCTAACTACAAAATTAATCTCAGAAAGAATTTTCCAGAAGCCCCTTGACTTCTCCAAGGTTTGTAGGCTCCCAATGGCTGACACAAAACCTCCATGTGCATGAGTCAATGAAACAGATACAGGTTTGTTAATAAAAACCCATATAATGCTTCTCATACAAACTCATGTAAAACTCATATAATGCTTTTAGGTAGGAATGTTTCACAATGTCTGGATGAAAAAATCCTCAAAACACAGAGTCCTTTTCAATAGGAGCAGTTGGTTCCTACTACTGGCATGAGACCAAGCACCAGATGTCCTGAGGGGCCAGACTCAGCATCCACAAGGGATAGAAGCAGCTACAAGCCTCAATCCCAAACCATGTAGTACCACCAACTTACCTATTGAGGAGACAGTGAGAATGGGGCTGCAGCCTATGCCTCGCAGGCAGGTATGTGGGAGCCTGCGCTGTTTGGCCCATGGCCCTGGTCTGTCATAGGGACTGTGCTTGCTGAGCTTGCCAGAGGGGTGTGAATTTTTAGGTAGCTGTTGTCATCTGAAGTCTTCCCTTCAGACATCCCAAAAGCTCCTCTTCTGGCTTACAAGGCACATCCTGGCCTGTTACCCTGGGGCAGGCTGATTTAAGTCTGAGAAAGTCTCACAGGCTGCCTACAAACAGAGCAAAGCAACGAGATGTTTAACAGTTCCCCTCCTACCACAGTTTAGACATTGTCACCCTTAAAAGCAATGGACTGAGCTGCTTAAAAGCAATAACTCCCTGTCCTTTTTTTTTTTTAATTCTTGAAGCTCCTCTTACATGCAGCATGAGGGGTGTTTATCTGCAAGGGTAACAGAGAAATTCATGAGTTTTATTGCAGTTGGATGGTACTACCAGGGAAGTGAAAAAGCTTTCAAACTTGCTATCTATCACTTGATATATGCAGGAGTTGATTTTTATTGATATGCCTCTAGTCACCAGCTGAAATGGTTTGTCTTTCATTATACCCTTTATAGGAGGCCTTTTTCACTGCATTTGCCTGGTGGCTTCTGCAGAGCTGGTAACATTGAACAAAACTCAATTCCCAAACCAAGCTTATTGGATAGAATATACATTTTTTTTTCTCGGTTGTAGCAAGCAGAAAATGCTCTCATCTGACACTTTCTTGGCTGCCAGGAGAGCAGATCAGTGGTACCATCGGTGTCCTACAATAGCATGCACAGAAAAGAGGTGAGGGAACCCAATGGATTTCACTCTAGACAAAATTATCATCACGATGTCAGGACTGACTTCTTTGTTAGCCTAACAGGGTCACACCTATTAGCATGAAAAAAGGCAGGGGTCATTTAGCACAACCCTATTTACTGTGCACTGGAAACACACCTTCCAGCTCCTGCAAGTCTTAACAAAGCTGCAAAGAGCAAATCACAGCAGTGTGCTGTATGCCCGTTTCAGGTCCTCAAGGCAGCAATTATAGAAAACGGTTGTGTTATTGCCACATTTCAAAGTCAGAGTATGGCCACACTAATGTGTGGCTCTAAACCCAGCAGAGTTTGATCTATTAAATGCATAAAGCAGTCTGTGTGTCAGAGGAGTCTGGCCTAAATCAGGGGACAGAAACCACAAACTTCCAAATTCAAAACGCAGATTTCTTTAGCTATTTGACCAACACTTCAGAGCACATCTATACATTTTAAATTTCACAGTCTAATAGGAATACATAGCAATGCTCCTTTCAGAGGTGTTGCACTGATTAATAAGCTTGTCACCGAGGATGGAAATTGCTACATAAGTGTTAAGCACTGTTAACTAACAAAAGAGAATTCCATACATTCTGGTGGAATCAAGAGAACTTCAGCAAAAATTATTAGTTTCATTTGCGTTTGTACTCTGTCTGATGACAGTGATCAAGCTGGAGAAAGTTATTTCAAATGCTAGTTATGCTCCATGCCTGCAGAAAAAATTAAAGCGAAAATTCTGGCTCACAGGATAGAATTGTGCCTGCTGAAAAATCTTTAATTTCTGAAATGTATAGACAGCACAAACAAATATTTCTCTCATCAAATTTGCACACACTTCAGTAATATTTAGCTTAATAATTGTTCAAAGAAGGAGTAGTATTGATGAATTTAAAGTACAGAACAACATTCTGCAGGGAAACTGCTAACGCTTTCCATTTCAGCTGCATGTCCTCATTAAGGACTCAGGCTTCTTGGCAAACTAGTGTACATCTGTTTTAGGCACTTCTAGCTCAGTTTTTCTATGATTCACCTTCAATGCCACATCACCAATGTGAAATACTATGGACCACCTTAGACTTTCCTGGCACAGGAAATGGCACTGATTTTAGATTCTCAGAAGTCAAACTACAGTTTTCCTCAAATAAACCAATCTGATGAATCTCTGTATTTCTAGATTGTATCATCCTTTCTGTGAATAATTCTTGTGACAGAGTTTGGGATTAGAAACTACATCCTCAAACTCACCTATGCCTTTGCCATAAACCCATGGTTTCTCTTGATGAGATTTGTACATAAATACACAAAAACAGTTGAGCAAGACTGGAGTCTTCTGCCTCCAGGACTTCCAGAGAAGAGGCCTGCTGAGTCTGTGAGCTAGCAGACGGGAGGCTGCAAGAGTCCCAAGAACATAGGATAGTTCTCTGATGCTGGCCTGCTCTGTGATGAATCAAATCATTTTACCTCCAGATCTTTTCCTTTTTGTTTCTTCTGGGCGCCAAGGCTGTCTCTGAATTTATGTTGGTGCTGTGCTTCCCAGCACAATGGGGTTTGAATGGCTCTATGTGCTGTTAGAGTATGGCTTTCTCTCTGTTTCCTTTGTTCTAACCAACCATTTAGAGATGGAGAGAGATTTATCTCTCCTTTCATTACATTTCTATGGAAAGAAAAAAGAAAAAAAACCCCTAACAGCATAACTAACTACTTGACTTATTTGTACACGCCCATTATGTTGAGGGATGTGCTGTGCATGTACTGTGCATTGCTGAAAATGCAAGGTAGCTGTGAAACATGATGTTCTTGTGCTTACCAGCCCTTTGCCTTTAAAAGAAGATCTGGAGCCAAAACAGGCAGCTTTAAGAACTCTCCTGACTCAGTTGTAATCAAGATACCATCTACTTAAATAAGCATTTGTACTCCAAGTGATTTTAGGAGATGAATTACTGATCTTATTACCATAGTAAATACCCTTGAGGCAATGCACAGGCCAACAGAATATTGCTTTCTGCTGGTACAGTACCCATTTCCAGGAGAACTCTAGGAGTATTTCTAACCATGTGGTAATAATAAAAGATTTGCTTAGACTATATTTGCCAGAAAGGCCTATTTGCAGAGGGGGCTTTTAAATCTTTGACATTGTTCATGGGAAACAGCTTGTCAGATATGAAAATATTCCTACCAGCTCCTGTATATCAGCCTTACTACCAGGGAAAAGACATTTTCAGGTGGCATAGCTCAGTGCCAAGCAGAGATAGTTTTCAGTTGATGTGATGAGTGGCAGAGCAACATTACCTGGATAGGCAAAAGCAGTTCTTGCCTGCCAGCAGAGGTGCAGCATGCAGTATCCTTTGAGGACAGTCCCCTTTACATGCACAGCTCTGTGTCCAGGCAGGCAGCAGGAGCCAGAGGACAGGGAGTGACAGCGTGTGGGAGGCCTCCAGCTCAAGCACACTCCATTTATTTATCACTAAACCATCATCCTGGTCAACAGGAAGAGTTGATAAAACTGTTGCCTCCAGGGCTCTGTTCTCCTTGGGAATAATGAAAAGGTGAAGCTGGTTAAGGTCAGTGCACAGGAGGCCCTATTGAAGGTGGGAGCAGGTTGGCCATGAATTACTGAGCATCATCTGGTATCACAGATAAGCAGAACGGGTAAAAGACTAGGCAGGCTCTACAATAAGGGATGGATTTAATTAACAATTGCACAGAGGGAGCAGACCGTAGCATTCTGGCACGAGGACATTCTACATCTGACAGTTGCTTAAAGAGACAGGGAGCACCCTATTATAAAAAATATATTACTCCTCGATGTATTTTAAAAATTACACAAGAAACAATAACATATTGTATTACTCCTTCTCTCCAGAGCTGCCTGGTTACACCAGCACTGAGCACTGCAGGCTCTCTGTAGATATTCTGCACTGGGGCCTATTTAAAAACATCAGTCCAAACTTGGTTGCAAAAGTACAACACTGCTGAAGTCAGGGGGTTGTGCAGATGTAACTAAAGGCAGATGTTGATCCATATTAACTAAACTATTAAATACATCAATCTTACCCAACCATCTGACGCCTTGTCCCACTTCCCAATATTTTGTTTCCCAAAAGTTTATTTAAATTCAGCCAGCTGAGAATTCGCAAGCTTCTGGTAACCCCTTTTTTATAATTTCTTGCTTCCCCCTTCCCCCTTTTAAAGTTATTACTTTAATGTTAAGTGAATCTTCTCATTATTTTGAAAGTTCGAGATGATCATCATTGCACAGTTCTAGCTGTTCCACTCTTCAGTTGGTAAAAAACAACAACAACAAAACACCCAAGGAAAGAAGCTGAAACAAACCACAGTTCAATTTTTATTTCTTTTCACATATGTGTTAGCAAAACAATTAATTAATGCACGAGCTCCTTAAGTTGTGTCTGTGTTCAAAGAAATGCAGACAACTGACTTTCATGATCCCAGCCTCAGTCCCAGCAGGTGTTTAACCACATCCCACAGATCAGTGCAGCTCAGCTTCAGTGGATGGACTCTCTACTCAGGGAGCCAAGCATGGGACACACCATTGCTAAAATGAACATACACAGAAAACAGAAAAGTACATTCCTGAACACACCTGCCTGAGTAAATAACCTCTGTCCTTCATTTACCTGAATAAAGCATTGCCCAGTCATTGGAAACAATAAATGAGAGAGGGGAATTATTTACTAATCTATCTACAGGAAAAAGGACTCACAGAGTTCAGAGCTTCCCTGGTAATGCAGGTAATGGTGGTAATGCAACTGATTTCCTATGTTTATTACACCAGCTTTGAGACCATACAATATGACTTATTCTGGACCTTTTCACCAATAACAAGCAAGACCCACCACTGTATCCTTGTCCTTTTCTAAATACTTTTGTTTACTAGAGCCCGTCCTAGGGCTTTAGAAGTAGATGCTTTTTCTGAATCATATTTAAAAATCAGGGCTCTAAACTGTACTCAAAAAAAAAAAAAAAGGCCATAGAAAAGGTGTGACTTGAATGCATAAGAATTTTTTGAATGAATAGAGCCCTTAATATTTAGTTTTGCCTAATGAAGTAAGTCATGAATGTAAAAGGATTACTATTCCCGTAACATTCAATTCACAGACACAAAGTGTAATTCATGGAACATGGCTTTAATTTTTTTTTCATATAAATAATTAATGCTGCATTTAAAGCATGTTCAAATGTCTTATTTCTTAATCAGCTAATTTGACTGAGAAACAAAGATGCCTTTATTTTCATTTTCCTTGACTAGAGTTACTGTAGTAAAAGGTCCCCTCTAGCTTTGGCCTTCACTCTCAAGTTTGCGGCTGCCAATTAGTTTTCTAAAGTTACTATTTTACAAAATGTTTCTCACTTTTTAAAAAATGTAATTGAATGTCTGTACATCACAGACTTTCTTGTGTGCAGACACAGGGTGTTAAACATTCTTTGGGTTGACTTGGGTCAGCTTTAAAAAAATCTCAGACACTGAAACTTGAGAAGCAGTCGTGTGCTAGTGTTTTCTCCACATCCTGTTAAGTATTAAGTGGTTATTTAAAATAGAGTTGTTATACTCAGCAACTGACTTAAAGTGCTTGATATAGTTTACAAGACGATTAATTAAATGAGAGCATAGCATGTGATGCACATGTATTTCCATAATTATTCACATTGGCCTATAGTTGCCCTTTAATTTTCATACTAATTAAAGTAACACATTGAACTGCAAATTGTAAATGGCTGCATTTCTCAGTAGATGTTAACACTGATGTAAGCTGAATGGCGAATAAAAAACCCCAAGAATTAAGCAGAGTGTTTTTGGACTCTGATCCATTCAAGTTTCCCTACTCATTCCATTACTGGACCATGTCCACATTTTAACAAGACTGCATTTTTTCTGTGTTTTCAGCCCCATATTTTTCTGGGTGTGTATTTTTTTGTGTTGTGGTGTCCGGTTAGTTGGTTTTCATCTGATACAATAGAGCAGTTATCCAGGGTTCACAGTTACAGATTAGGTTTTTTAAGTGATGGTGGGACTGAGGTTTGTAATCTGATGGGCAGAAAGAAAGAAAAATTATTTCACCAGTAGTTTTACCTCTTAATTACATCTGACCTATTATCCTCCTTGATTCTTGTTCAAATCTTGACACGGCTGACTTGGAACCTGAAATGCAAACCAGAGGGCTGCATTTTAAGGTTGCATCAAGGAAGGGGGAAGTTACTCCCTAGAACATTTACTGGGATTCGGAAGAGAGAAGAAACAGATAGGAACAATTATCCCATGGCTCACATGGCTGCTGGCATTTCAACTTGACACGTGCCCTGATGGGGACCACTGCATCCACCTCAAGCAGTCTCTAGCATGTAATGGACATATGGTAATTGCTATTGAATGAGAAGTAACCTTGGACTATAGGCATATGAAAGACACCTTTAAAAAAAAATCCCTGACAAAAAAACCCTCTGTCAGGGCCAACAGCTCAAAAATTAACAACTAATCACTCCTTTCAATATGTCCTCCATCTAATTGCTTCCATGATGAGGTTGGGGTTTTTTTTTCCTTTCAGAAATGAGCATTATAAAAGATTTCTTTTTAATTTAAAATGAAAAATTCCTCCACTCCCAGGTGACCTATCCAAGAGAAATAATAATAAGCACTCGATTGCTCAGAGAACATCAGTTCTCACACATATTACAAGGCTGAGTGTTCATGCTCCCTTACACCCCCCACCCTGCTCCCTTTCTGTGGCGTGTCCTATCTCCAGATCCTAACTTGGCTTGGCCCAAGATCTTATTTGTTAAAATTAACTTTCAGTTCAGGCTGGAGTCAATGCACTTGGCAAGGAGGAGAGGAACCAAAACTGCAAGGAAGGGAACAGCTTCGAGAGGCAAAGAGGAAAGCTGTAGCCCAAGCAGAGGTTTTTGTGGAGTGAAATGGGCCACAGCAGCACTGCAGCAGGACACAGCAGCAGAGCCAGGTTTGCTCCCAGTTTTGTCACAGCTGTCTTGAGCACTGTGCTGTCCCCAAGTCCCTTGTTGTGGGCCATACAAAGACTTCCCCTACAACTGCCCCCAGCCTGCCTGGGCTGCAGCCCGTCAGAGCTGAGCTCCTGCTCCTGCCTTGGTGGGGGCACCACAATGTGACTGTTCCCACAATATGCTTTATTTCAGCAAAAGTCTTCTGAAGTTCAGCCGTGGCAATGCTGAACAGCCATATATTGCAAAATGAATGGAGTCACGCTGAGGGAAGACTGATAGACTATGGTAATAATGCAAGACCTTTTTTTCCCCTCATAAACCAAATTTCCCATACTTTTCTGGAAGATTAATTTAGATTTAGGGAGGTTTCAACTGAGGTACTGGAAAAAAGATTCTGAATGCAAGGTTGGTTTCTATCTGACCTTAACTACTAACTACCACTGCTCCAGTACATTTATATATAAAATCTACAGGCACTTCAGCTTAATTACCTAAGGATTCTATAAAAAAAATGCCTTTAAAATATTTTAATTGCAAATCTAGGCTTTCTGAGAGCTACACAACAGTGGTATCATCCATTGACTAATTAACTGTGTATTTGAGGAAAAAAATAAAATAACTCTCAGCTACATGGACATAGTTCTGCTTGTCTTAAGTAGATGATGCATGTAAATGTGCATATCCAGAATTAAGTAGTAATTTGAGTTTGTTGGATTTTGTTTTCCCTTTGAGACTGGTTGCTGAAAATGCAACACTAGATCTATTTTCAAGTTTACTCTCAAACTCTATTGTAAGAAAGAAGGGATTATAAAGGGGAAAAAAAAATCCTAGAAGAAGAAGCTCTTGAAGCTTTCTGATTCCTATGACACAAAAGGACTGCTATGTTTCCAGGTGGGAGGTTCAGTTGACTCTTCCATTTGCACACAAATCCCCCCCCCCCCCCTCAATCCCCTAACTTTCATTTGCACTCACCTCCTAAATACAGAGTGGACTCTCTCTTCCTCTGTTTCATCCTGCAGATTGCCTCAGATGGGACATGGCTGGAGAGGCACAGTCGGGTGATGTCAGTTGCTGGCAGGGCAGTTTGCTTTGCAGAGTGCTCAGCTAACACCACAGCCCCAGTGGGACCACAGAGCAAGGATGAATAAAAGCAGAGCTGCTTCAGCTGACCAGGGTGCTGGCCATCCAGGAAGGGTGCTTACATGAAAGCCAAGGACCTGAGAAGTCTTTCATCTTTCCAAAATCAAACCCTTTTTACATAGAGTCATGACAGCTGGTTATGATGAGCAAATTAAAACTAATTTAAAAGTTACTCTTGGGCACAATTGTCAGGCTTTCATTCAGGAAACTCTCTAAACAAGCACTTAAATTTAAGCAGGTGCCTAAATCCCACTGAACACAGTAGGATTTATACACCTGCTTTAGTGCTTTCCTGGGCAGTGATGGCCCTCAGCAAGTGGTATGTCACATCCCAGGAGTTACAAAGTCCAGGTGTCTTATTTTCATCCAGGCTTAATTGCCAGTGCCCAGCCAGCACTGGAATCACACCACCCCTAACCAGATTTTTATTTTAGTGCATATCCTGTTGTACTGCAAACCTGACGCAGCCCCGCAGGCAGCTCTCCTGCTAACGAGCTGCAGCACAGAAAACTGAGCATGAGAACCATCTAAGAAGGTTCACACTCACAAACTGCCACTATGGATAGCAATGCTGTTCTCTCAAGCCATGAATAGCACATTGAGCCATTCCTTGAAGTTGCAGCTGGGGCTTTTTTCCCCTTATTCTTCTGAAGACCGTCACTGTGGTCCTGGCACAGCAGGGACAGCACCGGGAGCCCCAGTGCCAGAAGTCCTCTCCTACCGCAGAAGCAGAGTGTGGTAATCTCCCTTTTACAAGATACAGATGAGCCTGCTCAGTGGCAAAATTAGCATGCTGGGAGCAGCTCTTCTCACCCTAGAGTGGTAAACTGCAGAGCTGGTAGGAGGAGAAGGGAAAGGAAAACAGGAGGTTGGCAATATGACGAGTAGGGTGAACCTAGGCAAGACACAAAATTGAAAAGTAGCAAGCATTTTCAATGAAAACCCTCCATGTTTCATAAACTTTGAGTCATTCTTGTTACTTAATTGAAAAGCAAACTCAGAATTTTCATTTCTCTTTCTTCACTGGCAACAGGAGGATGGGAAAGGAAAC
Source organism: Corapipo altera (assembly GCF_003945725.1). Lineage (NCBI taxonomy): Eukaryota > Metazoa > Chordata > Aves > Passeriformes > Pipridae > Corapipo > Corapipo altera. The sequence goes on from NW_020884905.1 coordinate 5,245,701, forward strand.
AGAAAAAGAAAGAGTCACCACTAAGCTTTCTAAGGTCTTTCCTTTTGATACTGTGACTTGTTTCAGTTATTTTTTCATTACTTATTTTCACTAAAATAGAAGGTCTCCAGGAAAGCATTTGCTTTGGTTAAAACAAAATTAAATCTGACCTATCACTGAGGGGAAAAAAACAACTGGCTCTAAGGAAGACAAACTGTATAAGTATGCTTACGTACTAAAGAGGGCATGTGCGAGTCAAAAATGCACTGACAGACGAGCATAGGTCAGATTTGTAGGAAAAAAAAAAAAGGATTTTTAACAATCTTTCAGCCCTCTCTTTATTAGACCTTAATTAAATCAATGGGTCAAAGCAACAGAGGGAAAAAATGGTTCAGCTAGGGGACACTAATCAACCCTTTCGTGGACTGAAAGATATCATAAGTGAGAATTAAGCTTTTAACCAACATCTGCCTCATATAACACATAAACATAGACATTATTGCTTAAGAAAAAAGTATTTTTAGGACCTTATCTTGAAAATAAAAATCATTTATAAAAAAAGATATTGCTAATAATCACTATCAGTGAGCATGCTTGAATGAGAATAACCAGGGAAGTCCTTTGGGTTTTGGTTGAACAGCATCCTTACACACGTTGTTAATTTTAGAGAACCTAGAGCTGAACCAAGCACCAGCTTTTAAGTCGGTTGGTGCTGTTGGATTCAGATGATGATATGGCTGTGTTGACCATTAGACCTGTGAGTAGCAACTGAACTGTTTAGCAAGATTAACTGAAAGTCTGGACTTGCCTCTTTTTTGTCCCCCAAAATTTTGGCTGGAAAGCTGAACACTTGTGCAGATTGGGGTCATCGTGAATACATTTCTCCTATTCTTATCATAAATGCAGACTCAGAATCCAGGAAGGTCCTGTTATGGCTCTACAAAAAACAAGATAGATTTTACCTTCTTGATCTATACTGAGATAGGAGATAATCTTACATCCTAAAGATGAAGTAGTAGTTTTTAATTAATCAGCAATGAACAAAGTCTGATTCCCATTATTTATCTATTAAGTAACATATAATACCTCAAATTAGCTTAAAATTGCAAACCTGCTGGTTCATGCTGTTGGTCATGGCGGACTCTGTAATATAACTGAGGGAATTACTTTTTCTCTTACTGGAAAAGCATTTGGAGCCACATTCCACCTGCCATTTAGCCAAGGAGAGTGGTGATCTCTCCAAACACGATTGGCTCTGTGCAGTTTTCATGACAGGCTGCACCCAAGAAATACCACCAAGTTTACATATAATATCTTGCCTTATTATAATCATAATTATTCATCTCTACTGCTTAAACCACTGTTGCATGAGAAAGTAATACTTCCAAGGCACTGGGTGGAATACCTTTACTGGAAAACATGCTCTCAACAGGAAACTCAAGCACAGTGCTAGAGAGTTATCTTAAGCAGATTTAAATAATTAAATCCAAAATTCTCAAACCACTTGCTGTTTCAAATTTATTTCTTTAATAACAAGCTTGTTTCAGCAACACAGTGGATTAGGGCTTCATTTATTCAAAATTTAAGGTCTGTCCCACTCTGAGTGTTATTTTAAGTATTTAGGGGAATTTTTGTGCTTGTGAAAATGAAGAGATTGTTGCATTATAAATTCATTTCCTCTGTTATTGCACAGGCCATGCACAGTGCAGCTGTGAAAGCGCCGTAAGAGCCTCAGCAGTGTCCTCAAGCTCAGCCTAGTCCGCCGAGTCTTTGTTTTTGCTCAAAGAGGAGCTGGCCCTTTCCTACATCATCAGCTACAAGTACTTCCTAAACAGCAAAGTCGACACTGCATGGCCATACCAAACAAAGAGAAGGTGTTTAATGATGGCGATGACTGTCCACAGGGAAGGTGGGCCAGGAGCCAACAGCTGTTTTCTTGCAGGACTTGAAAGAGGGGTTGAGCCCAGTGCCCGCAGCCTCGCACTGAGCAGCTTCTGTAGCAGGTGTCACCTCCTAAGGAAGGGCTCAGTGGCAGTTGCCATCTACACCAGCAATTTTACAAACAAGCAAGTTTCTTATGTGTTCTTCATCACCTCCAGGCATTCATATTCTTTTTAAGTACAGGAACATTAATTAGATTTTGACCACAGACCCTGGATTTGACTTACCCTGACAGGGTTTCCATTAGTGTAATCTGCAGGGGAATTCGCTGTTTTAACATCTGTGTGCCTAAGGCCTATCTCACATTTACTGCCGCTGCCTGAAAAGCCTCCCTTGTACGGCTGTGTGTTTCTTCATGCTCCCAATTTCACAGAAGTCATTTCAGCACCAAACGGTAATTAGCAAAGGGATGGGCCTCGGCTGACATGAATGCAATTTATTGTTTTCCACAAGGCCCTGAACCGAGCAAACAAAGAACACAGTCTTGCTGTCTGGCATTTTATTAACTTGTATTGTGTGACATACCTTACTGAAGGGAGATCTCCCGGTAAATGTAGCAGCAAGTAACCAGTAACATCCGTGCTTTTGAAGAATATTAATTTTGGTTCAATTAGACAGGTTTTGCGGGACCTCAGCCTCTAAAATAGGACAGCCACTTTTATAATTATCTTCTGTAATAACTTTATCACCACCCGACTTTTTACATAAATGCAACCTTTCATCTTTAAAATGCCAACACTTCTTCAATTTTGGCAACCGTACAGCATTGCTAATTATTTGCTCATTATGTGTGGTTAACTGATGAATCATTAATAAATGAATGAATGGCTAATATATTTTTATGGTAATTGGAGATATAACTGATTGCAGACTTCCTTTGCTTTTCAAAACTGCCCTGAATGAGCAGTAGCTGCTTAATTGTTTACAGATGATATTTATGCCACTGACAAGCTCTTCCCATTGCCATGGTTTATCAGAGGTGAGCCCTGCCTGTGCCCCACGGTGGGGCAATGCTCTCCCTTCCCCATGGTTGCAGCAGACAGGCAGGCACACACATTTCAGACAGGTTTCCCATCAGCTCCCCACAATGGCTGGGAGCAGGACTACTGACACCACCACATTGACTGTCGGCATTTCCAAGGAATACCATACTGTGACATGGAAATGATACCTTTCTGCAGTGTTCCTCTGCAGTCTGGGCGTCTGCACTGAACACCAGAGATAGGGCAGGGAAATCAGGCTCTGCTGACATTTTGTTTTAACTCCATACCACACATTACAGTAAATGGCTTATACAACCTCTCTCCGCCAGTGCACAGTTAATGAATTCAGAGATAATTGCAGGGTGGATTTCTTTCTTTCTTTCCTTCTTTCTTTCCTTCTTTCTTTCCTTCTTTCTAATAATCTATCTTTCTATAAATCATTCTTAGGGTACACAGTTCCAAAACACAGCATTTAAATCTTCTTGACAATTTAAATCAAAAAGAAAAGATAGTAAGATGACCAAACAAGGCTCTTTTAGCTATGCACACACATTCTGAAGATCAAGTTAAAAATGCAAAGGAGATTACCAATTCTTAATTATAATTATTTAACCAGGTGGGTAGTTTCTCTAATGAACATTTCTATGAAAACAGAATAACTAATGACGGTCTTAAAGAAGTCTTTGTCTTCCCATGTACTAATGATCACATTTATAAATATGCAGGAAGGCCCCCCTGTACATTGCTAATGATAAGTAATTAAGCACCAGGCGTCAAAAGCTATAGAAAAGGGTCAGGGTAATGCAAGAGAAAATTAAAAATGCAATAAAATAAGTTGTGGAGCAAAATTGAATTTCTGGCTTCTGCAGACCTGGCTATAAAGAAATCTTTTCCCCCTTCTGTATAAACCACGGCTGCTGTGGGGTATCCAAACAAAATCTTCTAAGTACTTTCATTAGATTTTACTTGCCTCTGTGCTTGTACTCATATTAAAAACAAGTGAACCACCAGCCATTTAAAACAGACGCTATATTCAGTAAAGCTGCAGTTTCTCTCAACGTTTATGGGAAATCACTGTGGCTGAGGTTATGGCTATCACCAACCTCCTCAGAAGCATTTCAAAACTTCTGATGAAAGAAAACAGGGACGTGTTAAAAATGAAACCTGTTTTTGTGATTATTTTTTTAGTCCAGAGGTCAACACTCGAAGGGCCTGGAGTTGATCCCTGGAAGGGCTGCCACCAAAGAGACTCAGACCCAAGAAGCACAGAGGGCTGGCTCAAGCCCACACCTTTAGTTCAGCTGCTGAACCCGCACCACAGACCATTGCAAAGCATTAGAGGCAGTTTCCAAATGAAATTAAATGGATTGTCTTTGGTAGCAAAGACATGTTTGTTTCTCTAAATGAAAAGCCATTAAATTAGGTAATGCTGACACTCTTTCTTGGAGGCTCAGCACAGGGCTGCAGGAGCACAGAAGTCCCTGTGCTCCTGTTGGCTGCTGCAGTGCTCCTTGCTGGCTTTCCTCTGGCACCCGACATCCACGGACCCTCTCCATGGCTAACCCCCTGTGCCAAAACTCCATTTGCTGCTGCTGTAGTTCAGGGTTCAATAAGACGACAGTGCAGGTCTGAGGGAAATAATGCACTATTATTTTTTTTCACTGAAAGCAGGATTAAACTTGTTTGTAAAATTCATGGTGATGAAATTCATGGTGAGTAAAGAGTAGAGGGAGGGAGTGACAGAGTAAGTGGGACACAGATAAGCACTATCCCTCTACCGAGCACCTCACAAAATGGTGTTTTATTAGCTGCTGCAGCTTTTTGGAAATTTCAGGACTTCTTTTTGAAAATGATCTTAATATTTGACTTCCAAACTGACCTTTCATTGCCTCACACTGGGTATTTCCATCACTGCCTTTAGCCCAGCCACAACTCTGGCTCTCACACGAAGCATCCAGAGCACGTGAGCCCCAGCCGGGCCAGGCGACGTGCACTGACAAGCCAGCACGGTTTCCACTTTTATGGGCCGTGCAGCCAGCCTGCCTGTTTGAGCTGTTTCATTTTGTCTGCAGCCGAAAATCAAATAACCTGAAATAAAGCCGTGATGGTGAGCCACTGCCGTGCAAGCGAGTGCGCTTGGCCCTGAGAGCGGGGTGTGTGCTGCTGAGTCGCAGAGGGCGGTCAAGCCCCGCCTGGGGCTGAGGCCCAAATCCACCCTCCAGAGGTAACAGCTCCTGCAAAATAGCTGGGGGGACACCTCTGAAGGAGACAGTCTCCGTGAATTCACGACTGTTCCCTCGGATTTGTGAGCCCAGAGCCGTGCTCACTCTCTGGGTGCAGTGTGGCCCTACATGGCTCCCCGTGTCCCCGCGAGGGACAGCCCACACCACCACAGTGCTGCTGCCATGGCTGGGGTCTGAGGGAGAGGAGATGAGTGTCTGTGTTGCTGCTTGCAACTGCTAAAATACAAGAGGGATAGGAAAAGCAGGTATTGAGTTACAGTTATCTTCAATTAAAAAAACCTTTATCTTTGAAAATGCGTATCTGTTACTGACAAGCTCTGAAAACCACCGCTCCAAGCCTGTCAGTAAAACCAAATGTTAAATGGAAAATATTTGCCAGGATTTAAAATTAGACCTACACATTACTTACAGATGTTTCAATGAAAAACACTTGAAACTCAACCACATAGAGTAATAAACCTCACAATGGTGTATTTTTTTTATCCTCCAAGTTAATTTTTATTATATAAGTAGCCATACGAAGAAGCCATTGCATACTGCTTAAATTAAATGTGGAGGAATGAAATCAGCAGTATCCCTTTACAGCATATGGTCCAGCAAATCAAATTATAAAGCTTTCCACATCTCATTAACTGCAATGAGTACAGTGAGATTTCTAATAAGTCACTTCTTTTTCATGTGAGAGGTGAGCAGTGACTTATTGTAACTATTCTCACAGGATGACCCTTGTGCTGAAATTAAGAACTAATCTAAAATGGGAAAGGTCATTTGGTCAAGTCTGATCATAACATTTCCTCGTTATTGTTTTAGTTGGCATTGAAGCACATGCTTTCCCAGTGCACCAGCTGAAAAATGCCTTTGATAATTTCACTGACAGCGAGTAACCCACACACTGCCATTTAATGAGTTTGGGCTGGATTAGCTGACAATAAAGAATACAGTATAAATGCTTTTATAGAATGAATTTTTCAGCGGGAAAATTTCATACAGGCGTACTTAACTAATTTATTTGCATTTACCACTGAGATATCTGGCAAAAACTTCTAGTCCCCATTTAGACAGCAGGCTAACCAATCTCAGCCTCCCCTTGGAAGGAACCTGCTCCAGGCTCCCCACTCATGGCCCACCTGTAGCCGTGGCTTCGGTTGCAGGGGGCAGGGGCCAAGGAGAGAACCGCATTCAAACCCTCACTTCCTCCTCCGCACAGAAAATCAAATCATCATACAATTGCTCATCATGTGGCTTTGCTTTATGTGGATTCCTGATTTAGTGGCAGATCTGATTCAGGAACTGAAGCATTCCTGGCTCCCCGTCCCGGGCTCAAATCTCTAACCTGAATCCAATCTCTCTTCCGCCATCAGCCTGAAATTGTTTGCTAGAGGATATGTCGACCATAAAAATACAGCACAGTGCACAATGAGAGAAACATCTCAAGACAGTGGAAAAGAGAAAGCTCAGCCAGGCCAGCTGAAACACTTGGGAGGAAAATCAACAGGCTGTTTTTAGCAATTACAAAGTTGTTGGCTGATTTGATGTAGCTGGGCAGGAAATTCCATAGTTTTTGGAAACCATTGACAAAAATGTTCTGGCACTCCCATTCTCCATTTTGTACTTCAAGAAGAGTTAATGCACAGTGCCCAAGAAGTTCAGCATGCAAAGCAAAACGGGAGAAAGCTTTTCAAATAAATATGGAGATGCATCGTCTTCCACAGTACAAGAAAAACACTGTGACTTACTTGAAACGTCTTGACATACCACTCTAATGACTGGGCTGTAGTGGGAATGTGATCATTCCTGCCAGGACGTTTCACTTGGTTATTAACCTCACGGAAAATTCTGGAGGACTGTAAACCAATCCTCAAAGGATGGATTTCTTATTTGGTCTAAAAACACTACCTTACTTTTGCGCAGCCACTACTGAGAAGTCTGAAACCTAGCTACTGTTTAGATTAATTTAATTCCCCCTTAATGTTCATTAAATACTAAGTTGTTGTTTTAGGGCATCTCAAGATGAGTTGTTAGAGCTAATTTTTGGAAAGAGTAGTATGTGAGTGTAAAACCCAGTGTGAAGGGGATGTTTATGTCATTTCCTTAGAGCTATTTTAAGCATCTAGCATTGAGTCAGTTCAGAAGCCCTGAGGTCCTCAGGCCCATGAGTGGGGACCAGCAGGCACCTGCACCTACCTCAGGCCTCAGGAAGAGGAGGACAAGGGCTCCAAGCACCTCCATCAGATGGCAGTCAGCCTTGGGCTTGCCGTGAGCACAGGCGAAGCCTGGGATCAGTGGCAGTGAGGAGGAGGAGAGGGAGGATGGGCACCATGAGGCTGTCCAGTCCCACTGCCCCACAGCCACACTGTGGGGCACGAGCTCCACTGTCAGCCTGTGCTTCCCACATCCCCTCTGCAATAGTCACGCCTGCTCTCACCCTGCTTTCCAAAACTTTTGGTGCGTTAGGTGGTGGTTCTTTCAATTGCATATGAAAATTCAGGGAGTTAAAAACACAAGTTGGAATGGTGACACTCAGACTGCAGAATGCTTAAAATAACAATTTTTTTTGGCAAACATGGACAACTCTCACATCTCACTAGAATTAACTTTTGACCTCTGGACCTCAGAGAGTCAGAGTTTCAAAAAATGCAGCTTTGCACAATGTGCACTGAATTACTGCAGTTCTCATGTGCATACAATTGGGTAATTATGTATGCAAAAGTTTAAATTAAGGCCAGAACAGACAATATACTTTAAAACAATCTGAGTTTTTTTGCTGCAGTGAGTTAAGCTAAATGCAACAAAGGATTTACCAAATAAAAGCTCTGCCTCTTCCTTTGTGCAATGACTACATTGTCCAAAGTACAGTCCTTCGGCACCCCAGTTATACACCACTGCCTTTAGCATCTGCTGAAGATCCACTGCAGAAGGAGGACAGTGCATGATGGCACAGTTGCAGGGCCTTCAGCGAAAAAGGATCTCATTTAAGAAACCATTTGCAACTCTACACTGAATTCACCTGATGCTCTTGACCGTGCTTAGTTACTACATTTATCTAACCACATATTGACATATGGGAAAAAACTGGGAAAAGACAAAGTGATGATACACTTCAGCACAGCACCCAGCAGCTGTTCCAGAGGGACTAATTTCCAAAACATGGGGTGAGCCCTTAGTAAACTTGTAATTCCTACTTTGAGAGCCGGTCTGCATGAAGGTTCAGGGTATATGGCGCAGACATGAGGTCACCCTGCCAGGCTCATTAGAGCCACAATTAAGCAAAGCTATCACATTCCAAACACCAAATGTGGGCAATTGCTATCAGCATTTCCATGCATGTTTTACTTTAAATAGTTGCTAGTTGCTCATCCTTCCCATAGCTGAAAATTACCTACATACCTAAATGCATACACTTGTTATGTGCCTGCATATATTTATTTTAAAATATTTTATGCATATAGAACACAGAGACACAAAAGTTCTCCAATGCTTGCTCCTGGAGGGGTAATAACACAGAAATATTTAAGATGATTCAACAGTGGACGGCTCAGCAGATGTCTCCAGCATGGTGCAAGACATTAACGTCTGCTGACTCATCATCCGAGTTAATTCGTGCCTGGCTCATGTTCCCGTCATCTCAGCAGCAATTTAGTACTTGGTGAATTTTCTCTCATCAGGAGTAAATGTTATCACAGACTTGTGATTATGTGCTATTTGAAACTGGTAGAGCTAAAGCCATGTGTGATAATAAAAGGTAATTGTTTACCTTTGAAGTTGATATCTGTGGCCTTCGCTGCACTCCGCAGGAAATTGGGCCAGTCCATGACTGCTTGGGCAGGAAGGCTGTGTCTGACACCCCTCTCCAGGGCGTGAAAACAAGGAGGGTGCACGTGCAAAAGTTGAAACAAGCTAGTGGCACTTTTATAGACTTATTTTCCCCTACTGAGCAAAGCTGAACACAATAAAGAATTCAGTAAAGGAGAGGTTCCTCTTCTATTTAATGTAATGACGTTGCTGGCTGAAGTGGAGTAAGCGAATTTTTTGCCAGTGGAAGAATGAGCAATGCAACACCATCTGCATACCCACAAGCACACCTAGGCACAGATATAAGTGTCACAGACACAAGGGAAGGCAGGGGACTGTGTCAGCATGGGGGTGCCCAGTGGCTTGAGCTCAGCCCTCAGCCTGCAGCACTGCCCTCCTCGCAGGGCCCAGCCACACTTGATCTGCGAGCAACACCTGAACACCCAAGGCTGTGGTTTCCTATGTGTACAGCCACCATGTCTTGGGACACAGCACAGCCATCATCACCTCCTTGTCTGGGGCTGGAGGCACGTCAGCCAAGGGATATCTCACAGGAGACAGTATTTTGGGTGCTTCAAGGCGAATTTTTCCTTCAGTAGGCAGAAGCTGTGGTGCAATTTCATGTCATCCTTAGGAAGAAGCACCATTAGTGCCCAAACTTGGCTCTCCAGTGACTGGCCTGACTGCAGGCAGACACAAACTGCATCTACCATGAATTCCCTGATCTAAGGAACAGAGAAAAGTGTAAATCAGAAATACCAGTTGAAGGGATTTAGTGTTTGTAACATACGCTATTAACATGCTGTTAGCTTTCACAACTCATTTTCAGGAGATTATAACTATTCCTAGCCGAAATGGCCAGGGAGATGAAGAGGTCTCAATATCTTTGCCTGCTTTTCCTTATTTCGTCTTATCCTCCCAAACAATCCACATTGGAATTCATAAACAAAGACATATGTACATTTGGAGCATGTTCAGATCAATTATCCCACATAATTTTTTTTGGAACTGGGAAGAAGGTATATTGCCTAAACGCTAATGCCTATGGATCTTTAATATTAATGTGATGCTCAAGAGATAATTACTTCTCATGAACCGGAATAAGTCTGGCCAAAAAGGTTGAACACATCCAAAATTCAGCTGATTTCAGTGCAGCTAATTCTAGTTGAGTTTTTTTTCTCCCCTGCTGGACACGCTGCCAGATGTAATAGAAATAAACCCCACTGAAACTGGCTGAGGATACGTATCATATTCTGATTGGTAACAGATTTGCAGATTATTGGACAGGGGAGGAGAATTTACTAAAAAACAAAAGTCAATTAAAATACCATCATGGTTCAAGCATAACGCCTCCATGAAGTAAGAGTCTTTCTCAAGAGGAATCCTCGGATGGAAACATACCTTCTGCCCTGGCACAGGATCCCAGAAGGAAGCAAGAGGAAACCATTTACTGTAACCCTGCCTGTGGCTGAACACAAGAAAACTCTGGCGCCTCCTTTTTCCAGGACTTCTGGAAAAAGAAGAAAAGATCAGGTTTGGATTGAACTAAAACCTAGGAGCGTCAGACCTGTGGTGGTATGCTTAGTGGGTAACCTATAGGGAAGAGCAAGGTTCAAAGCCAGAGTGGATAAAAGCTGCCTCCATCACTTTACAGAGGGAAAAGCACCTTGGTCTCTTGTGTCAAGGCTTGGGAAGGGGACAGCCCTCATGTACCTGTCCTGCAAAGCAACACTGAGCCCAGCTGCCACAAGCATAGCCAGTTAATTCTGAAGCCTAGTGAACTGCTCCTCGCCATGGGACTGCCTTCCAGAAAGCTGCCCAAAACAGGGCTGGTGAGGGTGGAAAGCAGTTTCTGGGCAGTCCAGCTCTGCTCTGGCTCCTCCGTCCTGCTGCAGATGAGTCATATAGAGAGCCGGAAAGGAAATAAATGCAAACACATGGCAGTCAAAATGGCTTTCACAGAAAAGAAAACATTGGGCTGGAGCTGCTGTGCATGTGCAGCACGGAGCTGGTCCTTGTGGGATGGGCACCTCTCAGCGTGCAGCTTTGGGAAGCCGTTTGCCATGGCACAGGCAGCTACCAACGTTTCCTGACTTGCTAAAGCTGTTTGCCAAGGTCAGGCTAAATATATAATTTCTTCATAGCTGGGTTTTAAATGCTTAATTTCCATGGTTCTGTTTGACATAAAAAAAGCTAGAAGAGGGGAAAAAGGGGTGGTAGAGCAAAGGAAAAAACCAGCAATCCTGGATACAGCAGGTAACCAATCCCCACGATGGTAGCTAGTGCCCCACCATCTCACTACTTCTAGTATTAAATGCAAATATACACTTAAACATACAGGTTACACATTTAAATCTGGAAATATCATATATTTATCCCATGCCACTTTTATTTCACTTCCTCATAAAAGGACTGTTTAATGGTTTTTAATTGCACTATCATGTTCTCACCTTTCCATAGCACGTCCCTGCAAAGGAAGGCAGTAGGTGGCAGCTAAACTGTGGTGTAGCAGATCCCTGCCACAGGACCCCTTTCCTTTGCTTTGGAAGAAGGCTTTCAGCTGGGCCTGGTCTTGCTTTTCCTCAAGAAGTACACCTGTTGCTGTTCTTGCTGAGCTTTCTGCTCTGACAGGATCATAAAAGCACCTATGGAACATCCCCATTAATTTTTATTTTGGTGGTCTGACAACATGTTTCCAATAAATCAAGGGGAAAAGACAACTACATTTTCAAGAAAATTTCTCAAAATTTGATGAGATAATGGAAAAAAAAAAGTACTCTCCTGGCAAACTTCCTCTACTCCTCCACCCAGAATGATGTGACTTTTTAGAAACCATGTGCCAGTACTTCAGCTTCCTAAAAAGTTTATCTCTAAGCAAGATCAACATAATGATTTTTACCAGACACCCCTACCAACACATCTGAACCTTGCCACATGTTCTTGGGCATTGTTCCTTTTACCATCTAGGAAGACCTTTTTACAAACAAAGAAGATGCCCTGTTTTAATAACACAATGTGTCTCCAAAGTCAAAGAAAACATTCATGATTAAAGATGCTCACATAGCAGGGCCATGACTTTTTAAATGCCTAAGTGACAAAATAATTCAACCCACTAATATTAATACTTCAAAATTGAGAGGAATTCAGTACTTATTGTCAGAAATACTTTTCATATGTATATCATGGATATCAGCTTATTTTATTATCTTATTTTATGATGAATACACACATACATGTCAGGTGTAAAGGCATGAAGAGAACAGCCAGCCACAGTATGTTTTGTTAGCATGAGGCAAGATGCTCCGCTCAGCTTTTGCATAACTATCTAGCCATGAGTTTAAGTATTCAATTCTACTTGTATGACTTCTTAAAATTCCCTGCAATATAATTATACTGATGGGAATGCAGAAAGATAATTGCTTTTAGAGAAAAGTTTCTCTTTTGTTTCACATTCATCTGGCTTCCATAAATAGAACAGGAGACCTTGAACAGCAGCAATGTGCATCCATGTGTCTCTAGCTATTTATTTACAAAGCTAGACCTTGACAAATGTAATTTGTTCAATAAAATTAAAAAGTATGCACAATGTTCATTTAGACAAAGAGGCTCGAAAAGGAACATCACTGGGAGTGTGTGTCATCACTGGAAGTGATCAGCTGATTCCTGAAGAATTGGCAGGTGCTCTTTTTGGAAACCAGCAGTGAGGTAGTCCTTAGGAGAGGGAAAAAGTGAGCTAGGAATCAGAGCAGTTCTTTATTCAGACAATAATTATACAAATTAGATCCATGAAAGCCAGAGAATGACTGTGCCTTGAACCCTGTCTGTGTGCATAGAACAATGGAGAAATTAATAATTAAATCTATTACATATGCTCATAACTCAGCACAAAAGATACTTCACTAGCTCAAACAATTCTGCATTTTCATTTGAATAAAGCTTTCACACATTTTTTCTCATTATATATGTATTATATTTTAAATTTAACAGCTTATTTTGTTGCCTTTATGTCTTGAATTAATAAGGCCACACTTTAATGCATTAATGTTGAATAGCATTAGAATGCTTTACAGTCATTACTTGGGGGGGAAAAAATCCCTAGTTTCCCAGTGGTGAAATCAATTTGCCCATAACTTCCTGTCTCTCATAACCTCTGCTAGCATAGCTTGAAACTTTGTGCTGCTTTTCGTACCAAAAGACTTGTTTATATGTTCTGGCTGCGGCTGGGGCAGGATCTGAAGGTAACACTATTCTGTTAAGTTTGCACAAACAGTTCAGGAACAGACTGAAATCTTTTCAGCCAGTTAAAGCAATTAGCAGCCAGATACACCAACTTAATGCTATTTCCTTTGTAAGAAATAATTTAGCCTCAGAAACACAGATGGCTCAGTGAGTTCTGACCCAGAATTATTTTCCTTTGGCCGGGTGGGGGACGCAGACACCCGGGGGGCTGGTGGGGGCGCAGAGGAGGGCGGGGGCTGGAGCACCAGCCGACTTCGCCCCTTCCCAGCTGGGAAGACCGGCTGCAGCATCTGAATGCCGAGGGTGGAGGGAAGAGGAGATGGGGGAGAGAAACCACTGAGAGACTTCAGATGTAAAAATTACTGAGAGTTCCTCCAAAGTCCTCTTCCTAGATGGAGGCCAACTCTGGGCCCTCACTGCCTGCAGCCCACGCAGGCCCTCCGACGGCTGCCAAGTCAAATAACGCTAATTGCATTACAGATTGCAAGCAGAATTCGCTGTTCTTTTCAACTAAACCCAAGACTTTCTATTTTGTTTGGGGAATTTAAGAGGCGTGCATATTCCTACCGCCAGCCGAGATATGGGGTTAGGAAAGGGGTGGCAATCGCTCACTAAGAGACCAGAAGCAGATCTGTAAACGTGAGAAACCAGAGAGGATAACTGAAGGAGCAGGCCAGAGACTGACAGCTGTGGATACAGCCGCCTGGGAGGGGCTGGCTGCCCCTCATACATGCTGGGCAGTGCAGCCCCATGGAGATGGCTCAACCCTGGTCCAGCATCGGGACTGGAGATGCTGCTGTGGCTCACCACAGGTGCCTGCAAACCTTCTGCTCCCCAGCATGGGGCACCCACACCCATGCTCCCTGTCCCACTATGGGAGGCACCAAGGGGGGGCTCATCCTGTGGCAGACACTGAGCCACAACACCTCCCAGCACACAGGGGAGTGATTTTGAGCATCACACACAACATTTCCCCCCATTCCCCCATACCTTTTGGAGTAAATCTAAAAATGTTTAAAACTTCTGTAGGAAAACCAGATGCCAACTTTACATCATCCTATTATTTCCCCCTATAATACAAAAACACACATATGTGTCCTGTCTCTTTTTGCTTAGTTGCACATGTCACATTCAAAATCTCTAACACTACCCAGTCTTGAAGTATTTTGCAATTATTAGGATGGCTCCCGTTGTCTGGCAGCCCCAAGGAGAAATGAACTCCAATTTTTGGAGCGAATAGAAATTCTGACAAACCCTCCCATCAGTCATTTAATATGGGAAGACTCTAGTCCTCTTGAAAACCTCTGCAGGATTGCTCACCCCACTCCATCAGCTGCAATGCAATACACATTTCGCACTGCAGCATCCCTTTCAGTGGCATTTCAGCTGAACAGAGATGTTAGACTGTCACGCTTACTTAAGCAGAAGGGTTATCACTGTTCCTTCATACAACACTATATAGCTCAAAGGTGCAATAAGAAGCCCAGAAATATGCCAAAAAGGTTTGCGAAAATAAACAACGTCAATTTTCTCCTTTAAGTATCATCATGACAAATTCACCAGGAGGCTGGAGAGATAAAATGCAGCACTTTAAATACCTAAACTAATCAATAGAGAGAGTCGAGCATGCAATCCATTTTCTGAGAAGGACAACCTTTTAAGGTTAATTTTTCATTCATATAAATACAATGCCAGGGTCATTATTTAACTTAAAGCAGCCCCTTCATTAAACTATAATAATTAGGCTCAATTTAGCACTAAAATTAGCCACCAAAAAAGCCACCTTACTGCAAATGAGGGCCAAGCCTGGGAAGGCAAAATGAGGGCCGTCCTGGGGGCGGCAGGAGCTGCCGCCGGTGCCCGCCGGGGCTGAGGGGCGGGAGCGGGGCTGAGGGGCGGCCTGGCCGCTCCTCGTGCGCCATCTCGTGGCGGCTCGGCCGCTCCGCAGGCGGTGCCGCCCCGGCCCCCGGGCCCTCACGGCCCCGCCCGCCCCGCCGCGATCTGCGCTCTGTGCAGGGCTAAAGCCGCAGAAGGAAAAGAAACGACCAACACTGGGGCTGTTCGTTTCCTTAACGCTTCGGTCTGCCCTCAGGAGCGAAGTGTAGAGGGAAGGGTAGAAGGTAGCAGGGCAGGGCACGAGCGCGGGGCAGGAGCAGGGAGGGTGTCCCTGCCGGGTCCCCCAGCCCCGCGGCTGCCTCCCACCAGTGGTCCGTACAATAGCAGAATCATCAAAGTTGGAAAAGACCTCTAAGATCATCCAACCAGTAGCCTAACACTGCCAGAGCCACCACTCAACCATATCCTCAAGTGCCACATCAACACGTGCCACGTAATGTTTCCAGGGATGGCGATTCCATCACTTCAGAGCCTGACCAAGGCTGAACTCTCCAGCTAATGGTTTATCTGTCCCCAGATCCAGCTCGGAACACCATCTGATTGAAGACCAGGCCCTTTGGTGACAGAGTGATAAAAAGCACAAATGACCTTTCTGATTACCAGCCATGTCACTGCAACTGTACAACTGCCACCTCCTAACAAGGGCAAGGGGACAGTGAGCAGCCCCCACGCAGCCCCAGTGATGGCAGCACCTGGTGTCCACAGCCTCCGCTCCCCATGCCCGCCGAGATCCCACACCAGCTTGGCATGGGCAGAGGTCCTGCCACTGCCCTGGCCTTGGGCAGCCAGCTCTAATTCCCTGTTTGCAGAGTGGGGTTTGAGCAGGTAAGGCCAGGGCCTTGTCTCACTCAAGACACCGTACTACAGGGCCCTCTGGCAGCAGAGGACTTCAGTCATTTGTTGGCCAGATCATTTCATATGTTAGTGCCAAGAAAAAAACTTTCGGTCTGACTTTGGGGAAGCCACTGGATCTTGCCATGCCTCAGTTTTCTCCTTTATAAACCAGACCTGAGTACTTTTTTTAACTGTAAAATAGCACTGTAAAAATTCAGTGCTGTTTCCATTCTCTAATCTCTGAATATCCCTCCTTTTGTAACGCATTATCTAATTTCTGTCCCCTAACGGACTCAACTGCTACTCCATCACCCTTCTGTGGTGGTGCATGACACCTTCAAATATTGCTTAGAGAAGAAAACAAAGTGTCTGTGACTAAAGAAAGAAGCTTTTTGCAAACCTTTCCCTCAAACATTGTCCGCTCTAAGTGACACTGAGGAGCACCACCTTCACCCTCTGCTGAGGTAGAGCACCCAAATCGGTACAGATACAACCATCCCCCCAGTCCTGGAACAGACATTGCTCTGGCAGCCACTGGCCCGCCACACTGTCAGTGTTCATGCACAGTCAACTTCACAAGAAGGAAAAGGATTAGCAGCACTTCTGGTCAAAGCAAAGGAGATAGCACGAGTTCAAAATTACTTTCCCGCGGCCACACAGGAAATCTGCAGGGAGATGGAGGGTATGACCGGAGACTTGTGACCATGGCTCATGCTGGGCACAGCAAGGGGCCACCACATCAGCAGTGGTGGAAGGGCGCACGCACACACTTCTGAGCTATGGAGTGAGCTTAATGCCTTTCCTTGGCATAACCCATCAGCAACATGGTTGGCACTGGCCTAAAACGTGAATTAAAAGTGAACTCTCTCTCAGCGCTTGCATTGGATTTCTTTGCTTTGGGCTTTGTTTCTCATAAGCAGAGCATTAATTAAGTCTAGAAAATAAATTCTTATGTCTATTTATTTAAAAAACCTCCACCTTTTGAGGGTCTTTTGCCTTCCATAAGAGTCATCTGCAACATGCAGCCACAGAGGGTCTGTTACCTGTGTGTGCTGAGAGTTGGTGGCAGCCAGGAGCAGTTCCAGGCAGGAACTGACTTCACTGGTTTCCTGAAGGTAAGTGTATTGGCACAGATCCCTGCCTGAGAAGATGGAGAAGTCAGGGCAAACACAGTAGACACATGACACCTACAACAAGGAGGCCAAAGGAGGTAGCAGAGCTGTGGGACTCTGCTGGGTTGGCAGGGATGGGATTGCTCGGAAGCGGGTGCAATGGCAGCGTGCTCCTGGTGAGCACCACAGATGTCACATGCCCTGGACATAAAGATTCTTCTATCCCCATAAAAAGGGAAAAACTTATTTTGAAGGAGAGGGGGAGGGGGGCAAAGAGATGTAGAAACAAACAGGTTCAAATAAAGTTTTATGAGGAGAGCTGGAGTGCACTCAGCCTGTAAAACAGCCCATGGTACTGTCAGGTCACCACTGGGCAAAGGTACCTCACGATGGTGTATAATCAGGTTTTATGAGAGGGATATCACTGTCAACAAGTGATTGAATAGCTTTTTGCATGATGGACCTTGCCAGGCATCAGCAAAGGGAAAGACAGAGATGGCCATTTACCTTGACATGCTTCTTCCACACAAGCCAAACTAATTGCACACGTCAAAAGGAAAAGGCAATGCATGGCTTTCATCCGTTCCTGATAACGATCAGATAGGGCTCTTCCTGTCTTCTCCAGCAGCCTTTCCTCCAGCATAGCATGCAGAGGAGGAAGAAAATACAGCTTTGAAGGTCAGGTAATGGCCTAATTAAAGCAGAATTCCAACTCGAATGCTGTGGCCCTGCCCTTTTAAAGCACAGCACTGGGTCAGGCTGTCAGTTGTGGTTTAGTGCACTGGTGCTGTTAGCACACCCCTAGCAATATGCTCTTTGGCTTAACGTGGGTCATTTGACAAGGGGGTTTCTAAATAATTGCAGCAAGTGCAAAGAGATGTGTTAATTTTAAAGCAGTTATTGCCCTGTGAAGGTTGCCTGCCCCCAGCGCTGCTGGAGACAGGGACGGTGTTCAGAGGTCGTGAGAGGAGGTCTCCCCTACAAAACCCAAAGCACAGAGTGGGTGGTCAGGGATGGGGAGAACAGTACAATGGCCTTTGCAGCAATGTTCAGTCAAAGTTTAAATCTGTTACTTACCCAGAGTCCCAAAAAAGCATGCAGTGGTCTTGTGGGTATGGAAAGCCCTGGGAGCATCCCTCTCTGAAGCAGATGTGATGTTACAGCCCTCAGCCTGCACAGGCATGTATTTATGGCCCAATAGTATTTGTTTGGAGAGTAGGGGAAGGGAATACTCCTTCAGACATCATTACTGCATGGCAAGGGCACAGGTTCTCTTAGTTTTTAGTTATACACAGGCCTGAATGTATTGCAAAAAAATGAAGTTTTTTGGCATAATCTCAGTCCAATATCCTCATGCTTTCATTTTGGATGACTAGTCCTTGTTAGGGCAGAGGAAGATGCTTGCTTTATTTTTCAAAATGAAGTAAAATAACCTTTTTATACTCTGTTAAATATAATAGAGTTTGGGCAAGAGGGATGTTGGTTTGGGAACACAAGTGCACAAGTTCTAACATAATGCTTTCTGTGTCTCCTCAGTTCTTCCTACCAGCTGCATACGTCACCACAAGGCTATCTGAAGCATTCACTAGACAGGACTCTCAAACACCACTATTCCCAATAGTTACAGATGTCCAAAAGGATCAGATCACTTTCTCTGATCTTTTTCTCCTTGTTTTTTAAAGTGTTTCATATAGTGGACAAACAAAGAAGGTAATTGTGGCATTTCTCTTCTCCAGTCACACAAAACCTCAGAAGCAAGACTCAGACTTTGGGGGAGAAAAGCAGGTACAATTGCTGCACTGTAATCCCCTAACACTGCCAGCACGGACAGCTGTTCCTGTTCCAACTCTTTTCCAAATGAGTCAAATGAGTTAGTTCTAACTTTTAAAAGTTGTTGTATGTTGCTTTATTTTCCACTTCAGGGGCTAGGATTCATTCTAGAGTCCCAGATAACATCATCTTGTTCCTTGATATGGGCAAAACCAGAAAGTTTGAGGGACTCATAACTCATGACCAGTGCTGCAAATACAGAGCTCCCCTCATACTAACACCTGTTCTTTGATCCCTTACAGTGCCTGAAACATGTACAAAAATTAAATTCTGTATTAAGTCATAAATTATTATTTTATTATACTAAAATGGTAGAATGTAGTACACATTAGTGGGGAACATTAGTCATGCCAAGGTAGAAAGTCACATGGGAAGCATATTAGCAAAGAGACATAGGAGGAGCCTGTGCAGGGCTCAGGAGGTCTCAGCTGAATTCCTGGCTCCTCCACAATATTCTTGCATAGCTGTAGGCAATTCACCTATACCAATACCCCTGCTATATTTGTAGGCACCATAGTCTTGGCTTAGGAATGTAATGAAAAGCCCAATCTTGCTGTTATCTCAGCATGGATCAGTATCAAAACATCTCAGCAGGCAGACCCCACCAGGTCAAGGCCTTGTTTCTCAAAACCGTTCCTGTTTGCAATAGCTGACAGCTGGCAGCAGCATTCTCGCTGGCAGAAATGGGAATCCAGTGAGCCACTCCCTCCTGGGCACAGGGTAACCCTGCCAAAGCACCAGCCAGCCCACACTGTAGCTGGGCGAGGCGTGGGCCCGCACACAGGCAGCAGAAGGGATCAGAAGATGCAGTTTCTCAGGACAGATAAATCCCACCAGTGTCTCAGAGCCTTACTTTTGACACAGGACAACAGTACCAGATTTTCTAACAAAAACATCATAAAGGATAAGGGAACTTTATTCAATACTATCCAGTAACAGGAATTATGGCAGCCACATGCCAATACTGCTTACCAACACAGGCTTCCTTTTGATCTGCAGCACTATTGGTTTACGTGCCAATAAAAATATTTATGTGTAATAATACTAACATAGCTCTTTCTCTAATTGATCTACAAAGAACAAGCTTTTATACTCCTCCCAAAGAGGAAAAGAAAGCTCTTACCTGACGGAGAGACTTTTCTCTACTGGATAGATGATGACGACAACAGGTGCCCAGAGATGAGTAGAAAGGTGAGATGAGCAAGATGCAGCAATTCTCCTCTGGCATTTACGTTTGTCTACTTGCTTTGCACGTGCAGGGTGAAACACCTGTCTCTGATGAATAACTGTGGGGGAGTTACTTAAACTTCTCAGTTATACTCTGTGTCATCTGAGAGACTGGAAAATCATCATTCCTAAAACCAGACATCAATATTCCACAACTAACCTTTCTCCTGCCTTTCAATAGGCAAGTCTTCGCCCAGCAGCCAGTTCTGCCCATTAACTGGATATTCTTCACAGAAATTCGAGACATGAACAAATACTGCTAATAAATCTCATTATTTGATGCATTTATAGAGAGCTGATGCATCAGCAGTTGAAGCCTAGAAAAGAATCTGCAGCAGCCTAAGAAACACTCCTATCTGAAGGGACGTTCAGAGAGCAGAATCCTATCAATTTTGAAGTGATGTGGGTGAGGATGATTTGCTTCAGCTTTAGGCAGGGGGGAAATTTGGTTTTGTTTTAAATTTATATTGCTTAAACCTTGTTTCTCAAAAATCTGTTGCTGGCCTGTTTTTTGTGGCAGTAACATCACATGAAAACCAAATATTTGTTTCTTGAGGGTTCCCTCTGCCCCCACCTGATTTGGGAAGAACAGCAGTATGGGGTTTTTTTGATTTATATGGAAAGAGGAAACCACCCTGGGCTAAAAACTCTACAGTCAGCAGAAGCAGCACTTTGTCTTCAAAGACTTAGACACAAGGCTCCCAAATGATTAATGTTCCTAACTCACATTTTTTCTTGCAGATGTGATTACAGAAGAGAATATGAAAAGGATTTTTAAAAAAGTTGTTAGAAATGTATATACATATTTTCATAAGAAGGAATGAAACAACAGAAAACAATTTTCTGGGTGGTTTTAAAAGAATAAAGTCAATAATTATAAACTCAGATGCCAAAATGTTGACTGATGTAATACCTTGGCACCAAAACTAAACATTCTGCTTTCCTAGAAAGTTATTGATATTTGCTCAACCTGAAAAAAACCCCAACCCATGAACAATTTATTATGCAATTACATATTAACAAAAACATCTAAATTCAGGCTCCATATTTGACAAATTGACAAATACTGTCAAATAAATATCACAACAATTAGTTTGCATTGCTTTTAGCTATGGAATATCACATACTCTAAGAAACTTCAGAATATCCTGTATGGCTGTGATACTCAGGTCCCCATTTCCTAGTTTTCTGCAGTATCTTTGGAACTAGACAGTAAGATTTCCAGTTATCAATCATTATTTGAATTTGGATAAACAAACTGAGACTGGCATGGGGGACAGTCTACCAATGCAGCTACAGAGCTGCATTCTTTTGGATTTTGAACACATCTTTTTTATGCATATGAGAAAGGACACCACATATAAGCTGAACTTAAAATAATAAAACGAATTTGAACAACCATCTATGAACATCTATCATAAACCAGGAACATCTTTGATAAACCATGAACATCTTTGATAAACCATGAACATCTTTGATAAACCATGAAGATACCAGGGTTTCTCCCTCCACTCTCAGTCACAAAGTACAAGACTGACTTGGGAAACACTTGTCAAAAGAGCAATAAGCTTTAGTATTAGGATCTTTCATTGCAGAAAGCTCTATTAAATTTGTTTCCAAGGTACCTGAACCAAGTACAGCCCCAGTTGGACTGCTCAACAGATGCTGAGAGTCTGCTTCAGATACACAAAGAAGCTGGGTTTTGAAAGTGCATTCACACATCTGCCTGGGCATGCTTTACTCCCTCTGACTATGGACAGGGTTTTCAAACTTGTCTTCCAAAGCTGCCTTTGAATCTTTTTTGCCTTGTTTTCTCAGTATGATCAAGTGATGAGAACTATGACTCCATATGAGTAGACATGCACACACACACACATATATGTAAGAGGATATTCCTGGATGGGTGAGTTGGGGAGGAGGGGTATGGGACCAAAGATACACATGAGCTGACTGCAAAGCTTTAGTTAATAAAACTTGTTGATTGCAGCCTGATTCTTTTCCTGCACAAAGAGTTAAAAAAAATAATTCCCCACCCCAGCCAAGTTAAATATCCTTAAATATCCCTTACATGGGGTAAATGTATCCAAACTGTTGTATGCACTGTCACTGGCAAGCATAAGCTAATTCAGCACAATACATGAATGCTGCCTCCGACACACAGGACAGGGACCTCCGTTGCCACCAGGCTCTCAAAGGTGATCCTGAGTAAACACCAAGTTTGATAAACTCCATACTGGAGTGTGAGCTCATGTCCTACAACAATACCTGCAAGATAAGACTTGTCCTTTGGAAGGCTTGTGAAGGAACGAAAACTAGTACGCTATCTCACTGAGCCAGCTGAGAAAAAGGAGAGACTGAACACAGATGTCATACACTCAAACACATTTTTCCATACACTTGGAGGAAAAAAAATAAAAGGGCATGGACAAAGAATGTTTGCTAGGGTGGGGAGGGCACTGACGTGTTCCTGGTTTGCTCTTTTTAAAGGGAAAATTCACTTTTTGTCTCAAGAAAAAAACCAACCCAAAACCTGGTTGAAAAGTTTTGTGGAAAATCAAAGTTTACAGCAATTTTTGCTAAAAGTAAAACTCAGATTTCCAATCATCTCTCCGAAGTAGCCTTTAGTATTAACAGATGTCTGGTTGGAATCTGCCTGAGCCAGTGAACTCATTCTGAATGGACACCAAAAAGTGTACAATTTTTGTTCCACATAATCTGAGTGTAAGATGCTTTCTCTCAGACTTTGTGGACTTGACTTCTATCGTGCAACTATTATTTTATCTTCAAGAAGCAAAGACCTCAAATGCAGAGCAGACAAGCCTCCCAGTCAATGTAATTTGCTTTTCCAAATCTATAGCTTAGCTATAAGTAGTACAGGAGCAAAGTGCTGGAAGTAGGTACTTGGTCTGGGGTTATAAATAGGAGACATTTCATTTGTCGGTGAACAGGCCTTGCTTACAATAGCAGCACTCTTGGTGGCTGCAACTTTTAGTTCATTAATTCAGTCCAGAGAAGACACTGAATATCCAAAGCAGATAATTAGGCCAGAGACAGCCATCATAGCTGTTAATTTAAGCAATTACTGCAATCTATAGTGGTTTATATTTCTGCCTGCACTTTCCTCTGTGCTCTTTACATACAGTCTTCACAGATATAAATACACTCTTTCCTACCACATCGACTGCTTTACATGTTTGCCCATACATCCACTCACTGTTACACACTGCTGTGAGGCAGTTGTGACAAAGCCAGCCTGTAACTGCACAAGTCTCTAGCAGTTAAGCATTCCTTTTCCTCTTGCCAATTCTCCAAGTCACGCAACATTTTAAAAGTTATTAAATTCTAAATAAAGGAGATTAAGGATGCCAAATTCTATTCTGTGCTAAAAACGGCAATCAATATTTGTCAAGACAATAATAATGTTTTAGGGCCAGAAGACTGCTAGACTAGCTTTTTTCTTTTTTTGGTAAAGAGACAGTTCATAATATTTTCCAGTAACTGCTGCATCAAACTCAGAGTTCTGGTTGAGTTAGAGCATTTAAATTATAATACCAAATTAGGTATGTTTCTCTTTCAAAATAGTACAGTGTTTTTCTTTATTAATACTAAAATTATGTTTGAAAAAACACATGCATATATACAGCAAGGCAGCAAACCGTTTCTTAAAGCATCAGAGGAATGCAATACCTATATACTTGAACTATAACCACAATGCCCATAAATCACCATTTTAACCTATTTTGTTCTGAGATTTTTTTTTAACAGGAAGATTATTCTCTGTGCAATTATTTTGACAGTCATATTAATTATAAGTTAATATCTGTGTGCAGCAAATCTGAGAGTGGATTCGGGATCAGCCTTGTAAACATGCAGAGAATGTTTATCACAGTATTTTCCATTTTTATGAGGATGCAGTTGGTTATTATGACAAGGTGAAAGGTCTCAAAGCCTTCATTTTTAGGCCACAGGTGTTCTTTGTAGAGGTTTTTTTTAATAAAGAGTATTATTAGTCCTTTAAATTAGCTCTTATTGAAAGTTACCACATCTGTGTTATGTGGTAATGAAGCCAGGGAGGAGGTCATAGCAGGGGACTTGTGCTTGAAGAAAACATCTGGACATTGCTTTGACATTCACTAGCAACTTCTTTTATTTTATTAAGAAGTAAGGAAATTATACTGAAATCAATTGCAAGATGCAAACAATAAATAAAATGAAAATACAGGATCTGAAAAAAAATAATAATCTAAGTTGGAACTAAAACCTCCTTTCCCTTCTCTCACTCCCCTCCCATGCATTCCAACCAACAAGGTTAATTACCTGTGCAAATGGCAGCATCAGTTACAAAATGGTTCAAGTATTTAACACATACACTACAGTCACTCTGTCTTTCAGGGGAGGAGCTACTGTCATTTTGAATAAAGTTTTTTCTTGTATGGCAACCTCTTTTTGCCTGTCATTTTATTTACTACATCATTTCAGAGACAGGTACAGTGACCTTAGGAAGTCCTGTACCTTTATATAGGCATTTTTTTCCTTCACTTCCCCCTGGCTGATATAAGCAGAGAGACTTTGTTTCCTGTGCACAATTACATCTATCACTTCCACTCATGGTAGTAAGGAAAAGTCTATTTTCAGCGAAAGGGGGATTGAAAAGCCAACAAAAACATCAAATGGAAGTTGCCAAGTAACTGCATGATGGTTCTTAATCATCAAGGCTGATAACTAAATATTTAGGAACTACTACATTAAGAAACTTGGCTAGGTCAGATGACAGTTCAGCTCTGTGGCACCACGGCTATGGATGTTTATAGGGCAGTGGTTACAGTAGGCCTCAGAAATCCTAAACAGCAGTGTACCCATGCTCACTGTATTTTCTTGTTTTAAGTGCTTGCTTACAAATGCAAACGACATTTCTAGTCCATTCAAGTTCTTACACCACTCTCAGCACAGCAGTAACTGAGGGTCTTCCCATACCAAGGCAATCAGTCAGGACATTTGTTCCCTCAGGCAGGGAAGCATGTACCAATTCACTGTTTTAATGCCAGTTTCCTGTTTTTACAAATCTTGGCTTTAATATTAGGAACTTTCCATTGACAGTTTCAGCACAGTGTATACTCTCTGCAAACTTATTACATATCTGCCTAGAAAGCCTAATGCAAATTCTAAAGGCATATAAATATATTTGGTTATAGCTGTATGAAATTACTACAGACAAGCTACACTTCAGCTCACCCCTCCCCTCCAAAATCACAATAGCTGCCAACAAAGTTCACAATACTGCATAACAACATCTTCCAGAAAAAAAGCATTCAATGTGAATGTGACATGCAAATATTAAGACAGGACACCAGACTTCTTTTCTTTCCCCTTCCCACTGGGTGTTTTATTTTATAGCATTTGCATTAGGTAATCAACTGAAACACTTCAACAACAGAAAGCTGGCAGCATAGTGAGGAAATACGGAGATTATTTCTCAAACAGCCGTGACAAAATGGTTTCAAGTTGGAATAGTATTGCACGAACAAATCCGTTTACGGAGGGTGAGTGGGAGCAAGCATCTTCAACATGGATTGTGAGGAAAAAAGGCACTATTTAGCTGTGTACGTGTTTAAAAAGAAAAAAAAATCAAGGTGCACAATCCATGTTTTGCAAAATTACATTCAGTACTGTGTTAGAAATGCTCACAAACCTGTCTCTTTTACAGAAGCTATGGAAAGCTGCTGATGTAAGTATCAGACAGTATAAGTGTACGAACATTTATAATTATGCTCCAGAAAAGTCTCAGGAAGAGGGCTCTTTCTATAAATACTGCTGCAAAGGTTACACAGTTGCATAGGCTTACAGTAAAGGAAGCACCCATCCAACTAAGCAGCCTCACACTTTTCTTAAGTTTAATCTCTAGTAGTCATAAAACATGCTCTAATTTTGAAGAGTTAAATTGGCAGTGCACTTGAATCAGGCTTTTGCACTGACTGCTTAAGCAGCACAGTTCAGACAGCATCATCCACACACCTTTCTGTCACATACACCTTCAGCAGGTAAGCTTAATGGAAAATTTTAACAGAAGTATAACAGAAAATAACTGAATCTTCTCCAATTTAAAATAGAACTGCTTTGAGACCATCGATAAGCAAAAGTTTGTTCCTGTAATGTAAAAATAGCTAGGTATCTTCAGAAAAACTAAATACCCAGAAAAGGCATTTCAAATGACCAGGATGGGTTGGTTCTTTGTCTCCTGTATTCTGTAACTATAAATTTTCATGTCTGTTTGAAAATTAAGCCATGATCAGCATAATAATAGAGAGCGTGCTTGAAAATCCACCCAGAGCAAACAGGAATGTGCACAGAGGACAACTTGCACCCTAGCCTTGAGTCTGCTTATAGAGTCAGTAACTAAAAAAGAGTGAAATTCTTGTTGCATGGCTGCAGAATTATTATGGGAAGGAGCTAAAAACACTTGCTCTCCTGTCAACATTGTCCAGTGTATCACAAGTGCTCCAGACATGCTGTTGGGTATGTAGTCACCAGCACAGCTGGACCTTGTGCCACTGGGCTGACAGCAACAATTTCAACAGTTTTGCACAAAATCTGGGCAGTAATTTTGTACAGAAAGTACAGAACAGTGTAACAAAATCTACTCTCAACTACATATATATATATATATGAGCATTTCAGCACCTTTCAAACGAACTTAGCCCTGCAAAAAGCCAATCTTGCTCCTCTGCGGAGTACAGCGACTTCCATTAAAGATTCATGTTCAGGAGGCTGCACAGTAGTTTGCTGATCATACAACCTGCAAAACCAAAAATTCATCTATTGCTGCTTTCCACTATGAGTCATTAAGGGAAAATATATAAGATAAATTATACTTACATACTTTAAAATATTTTTAATGGCAACAACTTGGATTCTTTTTATTTCCAAACAGAAGATGAATAGAGCAGATTATTAAAAATCTGTAAAGCTCTTTTTCCTAAACTGCCTTTTAGGAAATCCAAGTTTGATAGTTCTGAATTCAAAGGATTCTAAAAAGTTCACAGTTGACTTTAATGGTTGCACTAGATAAAAAAGTAGAGACCTGGTTTCTTCTGTGTTCTACACATGACCACATTTTCAGAGTACATCTAGAATGAATATCTCTCCAACTTGCTAGCATTTTTAAAAAACACTCCTTGTTTGTCTCAACCTTGTCAGTTCACAGCAAAGAACAAGAAGTGATATCTGATTAAAAAAAATGTGGTCTCTTACATGAACTATGAAAAATACATTGTCTTTTTAAAAGTAAAAAAAAAAATTGCATTGTTCTATTATTTTTGTTATTGAAGACTCATAATTAAGAAATTCTAAATCCTGGAAAGAAAAAAAGAAACACAACTTTTAAAATTGCTTACAGAATAGAAGAGGTTTCTGTAGACCCTACTGAAATCAGTAGAAGTTTTACCTATTGATTTCTTGTCAACACACAAGCATTTATCTACATACCTATTTCATTACTTGGATGAATATTTTTTATTTTCACTTAGTAAACTCTTCTACTCACTTAGAAGTCTCTTCTGAAAATTCTGAAGGAGACGCAAGAAGGTAAACTGATCCAAATTATTCTGAGGGAAAACAAGATAGTCAAAATAAAATCTAACACAGAACTATCACCAAGTGGAAATCTTTCCTGGGATTATAAATATTCATTCTACTACAACAAAAATTACTTCTTTTAAATGAAAACCTTTAGATCTCCATTAACTACTTTTTGTGTATGATTCCTCAGTTCCTTTCTTTAGTTAGGAAACATGTCTTCATGTGTGACCCTACACATCCTATATCCAAACACATTGGCATTATTATTGATGTCAACAGACAAGAACTAGAACAGGAAGTCTTATGCATGGTTCATGCTATATAAATTGTAAGCTATGAGAAGGAACTTCCCTGATTATTTAGAAAGAACAAAGAGAGATCTATTTTTAAAATTAGAAGGGAAAAATCTAAGAAAACAAAGAAACTGCAAGATGTACTTGATAGTCTCTCGTTATCCTCTCTGTAATTGGGTTGTTGCTTTTGGCTGCAGACATCCAGTTCACAGACCATTTTCCATTTCCTTTGTTTTCCTTACAAGAACAAGCTGGTTAAAGAAACTCCACTCTGTAATTTTAAACTAAGCCTTCAGCACCATCCCTTAGGAATTTAAATCTTTACCACCATTCCTTACTTTGTCTCCTCAGTGCCTTCCCCTATCAAACCCTGTGAAAAGCACTTTAAGAAAAGGCAGGTGTAAGATGTGTAAATACTCAGATCTTTAAGAAAATTCAATAGGAAACAAATTCTTGCAGTTCTCCACTGCCATTTGCTATAATGCAGTGGCCCCAAACATCTGTTCTCAAATTTCAATTTACTTCATCTACCAGGTGTTTCACACTGTTAATAATGGCAACTCACAAATTTACAACAGTCACTAAGGCAGTTACATAAATACAATTATGTCAATCAAGTTCACTGCATCTTTCTCAACCAGACTACACATGACATTTTTCTTCTTGTTCTCTTACCCTAATAAAAGGATGAAGACTACATTTCTGCAAAGAGAATCCCTGGACAACATTCTAGTATTGAAGTCAGAGAGGTCACTGAAGTGTGTTTCAGCAATATCCAGCAGTTAACTCAACCAGGAAATAGATGTGATGTTTTTCACTTCACACATAACAGAACTGGTGCAAAATCCCACTTTAAACTAGATACTTTAAACCTTTTGGTCCAAATACATAAAATAAGCAGTATTTACAGCATTTTACTCCTTTTGTAAATGCAATGCTTTAAAACACGTTATAAAGCACCTCAGTAAAAATATTCTACAGATAAAAGTATTGAAATAGTAGGAAAACCCTAGCCATACCACAGCTCACTAATAGAGTCATAATATGGATTCACCAATACCTCAGTTTACAATTATTACAAAGAATCCATGGAGAAACTGACTGAATTTATGATTTTTATACCACTGTGTAAGGATCAACTAGAACTGCAGACAATACCAAATTTCTTTGTAGTTTTCCCAACCTCAGTCAGTGGTGGTGGACATAAAACAAACAAACAAAAAAAATCACTGCTCTGATTCTTGAACTTTTTACAATATTAATGTGGAAATGACATTTTAACACTAATGAGTAGTTGTAATTTTTTAATAAAACCACATATATAAATATGGGCAATTCCAGCAGCAGCAGCATTTCTCAGCAGAAGATGATTAACCATCCCAATTAATATCATGTGACATGATTCACAAAAACAAAGCACAGATGTCAACCAGTTATTAAGACTACTCATACTGTATACAACCAAAATTTCCATGTTGAAAGCTGGGGAAAATGATTTCCTCTTCACAGAAGTATAAATGAAAATAAATTGCTCTGAAAATTAAAAAGAGCATCAACAGAAGCGTTTTGTGTTTATATTTTCAAATAGAACTGCTGTGTATTAATTGCTCCGAATTACAGTGTAGATTTCTTCAGGTTAAGGATATTGACTCCCACTGAAAGTATTAGTTAGATAAAAGAAATTAAGCTTTTGCTTCTGGATTACCAACACCGCCATATCCAAAGCCCTGGAGGTGATCCACAGCCCACTTTTCTCATATAAAGAAATGTCTTGGAGGTCTACAAGCAATCTAGTTTCCATGGCTGAGGACTAAGATGATGATGTGATCAAAGATTTAGGTCCATAAATCTAACAGTATAGCGTTCTTAGTTTGATTTAGGGTAAATCTTTTCATAGAAAAAGTTTTGAGCCAGAATATACAATTCTCCATCTTTTTCTCGAACTGCATGTGCTCTGACAAACTGAAATTGCTCAAGTGCAAATTCATAGAACTCATTCTCCATTTTCCAGATTTCAGACTGTTGTAGCTTGGCAATAGTTTCTTTAGTGGGAAGTTTTTTCTCAGTTGTTTTCCTAAGATGAGACTTCTTTCCTAAATGCAAAATGAAAGCAATAACTTCACTTTAAAGTTCATATGCTTAAAAAAATGTTTACAGTCCTTTTATTTACAAAGTTTTATACTCTCAGTGTGTTGATAAACTGCATCAGAAGTGACAGGTTTTAATCCAGAATGTATCAACATAACATGCAGGGTTGGAAAACTGCAGTCCCTCCACTAAACGTTAATGAATTTTACATCCGTTCTTTCAATTCTTCCTCCTTACTCTAATAAACCCAAGGAATAAACATTCATTTAAGGAACAAGATCACTTCACATAATATACCTGGAGCAAGATTGGTCTTTCAAAATTAATTATTTAGATGTTAATCTGGTATCAAATGTTAAGAATTTTAGGAACTGCAGAACAACAACTTCTTTCATAGAATCACAGAAATATTTAGGTTGGAAAAGAAGTTTAAGGTCATAGAGTTCAGCCACAAACCTAACACTGCCAAGTCCCACTAAACCATGTCCCTGAGTGCCACATCTACATATCTTCTGAACACCTCCAGGCATGTTTATATTCAATTCAGACTACAACAAAAAAAAAAAAAAAAAAAGAAACAAAACAACCACTGCACTGGTGTAAGCCCTCTTTAGCTTTCCACGAAGGAGAAAAAAAATCCTGTTTTCATGTGATTTCAGCTGTCTATTTCTAATCAAAATATGCAACCCCTACTAATGGCATTTAAAGCATTATTCTCCCATCTAAATAGGATACTACAGTCTTATCATAAATGATACATAAGCCACATCCCTGTTGCACAGAGTTCCTGAGACAAAGATGACTAATGATGACAAGATTTTCCCTAAGAAAGTGCTAACTATTGCTTTGTAATAAATTTGTTAATACTACACATCTAGGCTCTATACATCAGACCCTTTTCCCCTCTATTTGTAGACAGAAGCTCTACTAAGAGGGACCTTTTCTTCATCAGAAGTTGCATGGCCAGCTCCTAGAAACTCAGCTACTGGCTATGTCAGCTACTCAGCTATGTCTTATTAGGAGCCCTGGAAAATAAACATGTACTTGGGTCTGCATCCCTCAGGCCTTATTGCTCAGCCAGCCAGGCTGCACTGAGCACAGTTAATTTCAGCAGGGCTTCTGAGGAAATGGAAATCTGCCACATCAGCCACTTTACAAAACTGAAGCCACTGCAAGACCTTAAAAATGTTCTGTTAAATTTTTTTACATGCAGTGTACCTACACAACTGTCTTTACCTCAAACTTAAATATTTACAATTTGTGTAAGGCAGGAAGATACTGGGGCTACCCGAAAAACAAATTACTGAGAATCTTTTAAAAGGAGCTTATGTCATTTGTAGGAGCATCAGCCAGCTGAGAGACAAAAGACTGGCACAGACTCAAAACTATTCATCGAACTCTACAGAATTCACATTAAAAAGGCAATAAGAGGATGAAAAATCCATGGAATCCATGGATATCAACTATGTAAATACCTGTTCGGTACAGTTCTGTGGCACCCCTGAAGAACCGGGGCAAAGCTGCCTCCAATAACATGATAAAGTCTTCAAGCTCTTCAGTAACTCCCACTAGGAAGTATTCATTAATCAGATTGTATTTGGCTTGTTCCAAAGCCCATCTGCTTCCCACATTCCTAAAATGACAGAGAACAATTACAGCAAGTTCTGATGGCAGCCAACAATCCTAGGTCCCTAGATAGAGATTACTTCACAACAGGACATTTGTATAGGAAAGGCAAGACTCATTCCAAGTTATAACCATTCCTAACTTCATTTCCCTTTCCAGTTTCTCTCGCCTGTGTTTTTATCTAAAAATGTGACTCTTCTTAGAGAGGAGTCTCCACAAAAATACCCAATGTATGTATATGGTTAATGTCACCACTAATGCAATTTTTGGAGGATTTACATTTTCTCAATGTTAATACTTGGACTCCACTTTCACATTAGAAATAAGAAATATGATAAGAACACACTTTCCCTTTTGCTTCTTCCTTTCTCTCCTTCTCTACCTGGCCACAGTGTAGATAGGTCTGACCAACAGGCACTGAAAGAGGAGCTCCCAAGTGGCCATTTACTTTGCTTATGTTTGAAAGAACAGTACCTTTGATGAATAACTGCCCTTGATATCACTCAGAATAGTTCCATTAATCTATGTTCTTTTTTTTTTGGTTGCTAAAGAGTTTTTTTAAGTATGTGCCATTGTTATAAAACACGCTGCATTGACAGATGGACACTATTTGCTTTTGTTTCAGTTTCTACTAAGTAGCATTGACTGCTGGATGCCTGATAAACGTTTAAGAAGATAAATTTATCCTGATCTCAATTATTTTATTCTCCCCAGAAACTTCAGGAGCTTGGACTAAAATATCTCCATTTGGAAAGAAAGATACTGTAGTCCGATATTAAAAAAAAATGTCAAGACTCCAAATCTGCAAAAATAATTTTTAAAATTGAAAACATATGTTTTCCCTCATAGCACTGCTGATACTGTATTCCAACATATTGCTTGTTTAAAAAACTGCAATAATGTTTCAGTAATTGCATCTTCAAAAGAAAACGCAATACTAAAGTACCCGCTGTTTCACTCTGTCCAGTCCCTCACACTTTCCCCAACTGTGTTACATATTCAAATTCATTAAAGTTTATATTTCAGCAATGATGTACTTGACTAACAAGCTACATCTATCTCCCTACCAGCATTCAGAGCTGTGGCCACAGAAGAATGGAATTTGAAGCCAAAGTTTCTCTGGAGCACAGTCGGAACCTCCAGCTGCCACACATTCATCAAAGGTCTGGAACAAAGACAAAATTGAGCTGAGCTTTAAAATCTCATATACATATCAAACATCTTGAACTGGCTAGTTGCTAAACGTAGTGGGGACAGAAGAACACAAGATATGATGTGAAAGACAAAAAAAAAGTAGCCTTGCTTTCACAGTATTATTAGGATGACCTGTTTGTCTAAATTAAAATAGTATTTGGACAGTCTTTTATGGTTACAACTAATGAACAGTTGATCTTACCTGATACACATTGATACACCTTGATACACCTTTGATATAACGTTAGCAAAGGCTATTTGACAAAACTAGCACAGATAGTCAGTAAGTGTTGGGTATAATTGTTTTCCCTTATAAAAGAAGTCTCTAAAGATACAGCATGAAATGGTATCAGGAATTGTGTGATACTGGAACAGCTGGATCTTTACAACATAGAACACTGTGCATTTTGTGTTTTAAAGACTGTTCTATTATATTTTAAATATTATGACAAATAACTATCATCTCAGAGGCTAATTTGGTTTTGGCTATGAGAAGAACTAAAAGGAAGGTGTTCACTGCATAACAGAATATTCCATACAATATTGCTCTCTACATGGATACACAGCTGTAGCAATACAGAGTTTCAACTGCAGTAGCACAGTTACAATAAGAACTCTATCTGCATTGGAAACAATTTGTAAATTGTTATTGTGTCACCATAAAGTAAGTACTTATGATATTTCTAATCAAGATATAAGGCTTGTATCAAGGATAGATTAAAAAAATATTTAATAATAAGAGATCACATAGACAACTTTTTAGACTGTTTCTTCTGTATAATTACAAGTTTCTGTCCAAAACAATCATGTAGAAATATGTTTGCATAATTATTTGAGGTTAAGAAAAAAGACAACATCATTTGCTTCTATTTTGTGGTGAAGTTTCTGAGATGATCTGATAAATTTACTGATACTATGTCAAAGCAGAGAATAAATTGTGGTGCCTGGGTTCACAATGAACTTTGAGTTTAGAATACCTTGTACATGTCACACATCACAGATAAAAATGGAGCTTAACTAGGAAAATAAGACACTGGTATGCTTTTCCTACCATAATTCTCTAGAGAAATTCTGCACTGATCCATCATGAGTACTGGGTAACTCCAACGTTACCTTAGAACTACGCTGTTAAATGCACCTCCAAATTAATGAAATGCAGTAGCTGAAGATGGCGCTAAACCCTAAATTAACACAGGAGCAGTTGGTTACCAACTGAAAAGGAAAGAGGAAAGCTCTGCTCCCAATATTTAAAAAGCACTATTTGGATGGGGGGCAGCACACAAATTGATCGGTCACATTTATTAGTTGTTATGGTGTTTATAGACTAAGCTCTATTTAGTATGATTTTTGCTTATTTTTCAATGTCTCTTGGTATTCACACAGTGCAACACTAAATTGTCAACATTACAGAAAAATTGCATCAGCTTAAGAAAATATCATCACTGAAATTGTAAAAAGTATTTGGCCCCATAAAGTACAAAATCTCACTACATTTTACAAAGGATTCCACACTGTTCTAACTATAGGTTTATAAACTATACTCATATAATTAATACCCTACTTTTCTTCCTGATTTAAAAACCCAAAGCAGCATGCCCCAACAAATGTCTTACTGAAAACCATGACAGTGGATGTATAGATTCTTTCTGAAGTAAATATATTTTGGAGCCTACATGATGTTGCCATTCTAAAACTGTATTAGTAGTCAATGTTTGAATGTGCTAACCTGATCCTACAGCCACTTAAGGCAGACGGAGGAAGTATAGAAAGGTATGTATCATACTCCATAGTTTTCAGAAAGACTCCTTATAGAATTCCATTGCAAGGTTTATGTTTTTAAAAAATAGAATAAATTGGGTTGCTAATTCTAAGAAAATAAACAATAAAGCCAAAGCATCAGCAGTTCTACAGCTTTTGTTGAAAAAATGTGTCTCAGTCTTCAACAAGAGGGGATGTAGCCTTCTTACATAGGAGGATAAGCTTAACTTGATACTTACAACTCTGGATACCTTAAACATTTTTAAATTTTATTTAATTTTTTTAACAAATTGCAAGATTAAGTAAATTTATAAGGGTACAAAGAACATACTCAATGTCACGCTCTGCTCCATTATAGACGTGAAGTGGAGAACATAACTTCCAAATCCACCATTATCACCAAGGCTGATACAAGAACGATTCAGCTTTTATCAGAACATATTTTAAATTGTTTTCACACTAACTTTAGTAAGTACAACATGTATAATAAAGTATACTTTACCTTTTTATCCCCCTGTTTTCGCCTCCGTAGCCCTGGTCTGTAATCATCTCCAAAGCGCAGAAAATAATAATAAGAAACTAGTCGTTCTA
Source organism: Corapipo altera (assembly GCF_003945725.1). Taxonomy (NCBI): domain Eukaryota; kingdom Metazoa; phylum Chordata; class Aves; order Passeriformes; family Pipridae; genus Corapipo; species Corapipo altera. The sequence goes on from NW_020884905.1 coordinate 5,280,902, forward strand.
TAGGATCTCTTATGACATTTATGTAAATTGGTTTCTTTTTAACACCAAATCTAAAGTAAAAGAGGAAAAAAAAAATCTTTCAAAGGACAAATCAAAGCTTCTCATCTAATACTTAAAAGCCTGCCTCTTTTGACACAACTGAAATCTCTACACAAAACAAATGATACTGAGAGGAAGTTTAGTGATCACTTCTTTTCATCCTCATATCCAGTGCATTACGTGGATGTGAAAGTCAGTTCAATTTCAGTTTGCCTAAGATTTTAGAAGTTTTTTCTTATTAAAGAAACAAACAAAACTTACATATTTCCACACAAATAGATACTAAAAATGTTTACACAACCATCCTGACTCTAGAAATGCCTTAATTAGTTTAGCAGCCCCATATGTGTTTATAACAAGTACGAGGAAGTTTGATACTGAGTTCCTGCCCTTCTGAACTGGGTTTTGCAATGATGCAAGTGGTTTTCCTGGGAGGTCTCCAGTTGTCAGAAACATTAACAGCAGGAAGACAGAGCTCAGAGCCCATCAACCTGGGTTGAAGGTATATGGCTATGCTTATTAAATATAAGCATACAGACAGTATCTGTAACCATATTAATTTCTCTATCTAAAAATATTAAATTTTTCCTTAGACATTTACCCTAAGCAAGTTTTTATCTACTGTAGTACAAACAGGAAGCCTGATGAAATCAGGTGGTAAGCTCATAGGACACATGACAAAGATTTAAAACACCAAAACTGTTTTGTGCAAATGCTACCTTTCAATGATCTACACTCAGGTCAGCTTTTACAATATATTTCTCAGTTTTACTTTTTCTTCCATTTGAGACATCATTATGGCAAATAATTATGGCATCCAAATATTAAAGATGTTATATCACAATGGAAATTGCAGGTGTGTCAAGTACCCTGAAGTAAAGCTAGAAGTTGGAAAAAAAGTTCTGTTCCCATGCAAACTGGGAAAGTGTTCTGCATTGATAAGAGGGCCATTCAAGCCTCCTAGCTTAGTTAAAACAGAGAGCACTCATAGTTTCAAGATGCAGTACCACTACTGTTAGAGGGGTACTCTGTAAACTTTACTGCCAGATACTGCACATATGAGGAATCTTAAGTTTAAAAGCTGAAGAACAGAAACATAGAATAAGCAGCAGAAAGGAGGAAGTTAGAAAAAAAAAACAAGTAACAGGCATTACTTTGGCAAAAGACCAGCACTAGAGACAGAGAAATTGTTAAAGGCTACAGAAAGAGCAATTGATTCTCCAATGTTGCCAGCAGAGTACCAATGAGTCAGACTGGAGCTTTCAAAGGCGGCACTGCTGACATCTGTCTGCATGCCAGCTCCTACTTCCCAAAGTCTGCAAAATAGAGTGTGTGAACATTTCAACCATTTTGATGCAAAGTCCAGACTTTGAACTGCACCCTCTTTGAGGTCCACTGAAGTGCGCGAGAATGCCCGTGTGTCTCCTTCCACAGACTCGACTGCAAATGCTGAGAAAGCTGTAACAGACCATTTGATGGAGCAGCAGCCTCAACAATAAATAATATGTATCTGTGGGTTAAATAAAGATGTTGAAGTCCTTAGAAATGCTTGTGCTGGACTGGACATTCATATGGATTTGCAGATGAGCTTGCAGAACTAGCTACAGTTACAGTAACATAAGCCACTTACTACTGCAACTTTATTAATAATGATAATGAATTGGCAATTGCATTTTCAAAGAACCTTTTTTCCAACTATTTACCAGAGAAAATAGGAATAGGAGTGGATGAGAAATTAAAAATAAAAGGGGGGGGAATTTAAACTTTTGTTACTGTAATTTCTACGTGGATGGGTTATGATAACCTGTCCTCAACACTGCAAGTCATCCATGGAACCCAGTACTTTAAGATTCAGCATAATTTAAGAGGTACTTCTGATATTTGACAGAGGACCTAAGTCTGATGTTCATGTATAAGGAGACATTGACTTTTCCAAAATATTTTACACTTCTTAACTACAAGAATGTTCATTACAAGAACATACCTCACAGCCTTAAAGGTGTGGGCCTTGCCAAGCACAACCAGCGTATTCAAGATATTATTTTAATAATGAAAACCCAAAGTATGAGAAAGCAAGCTGTTGTGGGAAAAAAATAAATCACTTAGGTGAAAGGATAACAAACAACAAAGACAAGGATAACACAGTCCTGAAGGGAAGATGCAGATGAAAGAAATCTGTGAAATTGCTTAGATGCTTTCTAGATGTAAAATAATTATTTTAGTTTTAGAAATTCCAGTATCTGAACATGTTTTCAGCTTTATGAAGTAAGTAATGAATAAAATAACATTCAGTTTTGCTGCTCCAGAAAGCTCAGTTCAAGCATTTATTAATGTTGAAGCATTTTAACTTTAAAAAGGTAGAAAGGAAACTAATGAAATTCGATATATTTTATTTGATTGATTGATTTGCAAGTAAGACTTTTTACCTGTTACTTTTTGTAAACTCCAAGCTTTTACTTGGTGCCATTGGTCATTTTCAGCTACTACTGTAGCTTTTAGCATTTTCTATTCTATAATACACTGTATAGGGAATCTATGAAGGTCTCACTTCCCCATCTCATTCTTTGTAATAAAAAGCTCAAATTAAAAATCAGTGTCCATGACAGAATGAATAATTAAAACGAATGACTAAACAAAAGGAATTACTACATACAAAAAAAGAATTTCATTAAATAATTAATATGCACAGAAACATAACACTGAGGACTGACCGTCGGCAAGAGGTAAAAGTAGTGGGTTACTATCGTTTGTGCAGTTGAATATAATGAGATCTGAAAATTCCACTTTCAATTTTAAACCATTTTCCACATGCTCCAAATTCAAGACGAAGCACTGCCTAGTAAGCATCTTAAGCAAAACTGACTTGTCAGTTCAAGGGGAGGTTTCATAAGACTGAGCTACGAAGGATCACTGCTTTAGATCCAGAAGCAAAAATAAGACAAGAAAAGAAACATATGAAAGTGGGAATACAGATACGATCCTGAACCTTTGAAGTCAGTGGGAGGATTTTTACCTCATTTTATTTTAAATTAATTTTAGAAGTAGCAGGATTTAACTCCACAAGAATTATTTCAGTGCTTTTTTACAGGAAATCAATTATTATAAGCCAGAAAACTACTTTAAAGTACAACTTTTCAGATTCCGATAAAGTGTAAAGGGATACTATGGTAGAGAAGAACTACATAACTTAAGAGGTAGGTGGTATTACCCTTTATTTACCCATAATTACCTATTATGAAACATTTCTGAGGATATGTTAAACTTCCCCAAAAGGGAAGACAATCCCAAGACAGAACTGCCAGCGTTTCAGAGAAAAGCCATGATTTTCAGCAAAACAAGCTTGCAATACAGATAAGGAATACTAATCCCAGTATATAAATATTTCTTAAATGAGACTCGGCTACATTTTGTCATGCAAGAAGACAAGAGCAAACGGCGAAAATCAACCCCGACTATCGCCCATCATGGGAATGTCAGTGTGTGGATTTTTACCAAACTGCAGTTCCCAGGCTTTCACCACTAGAGGGCACTGAGAGCCCGGTCGGAGCCTACTCTGCTCCACGGAAACCTCCAAGGGAACGTACTTGGCAAAGTCCAGGTAAGATATATGGCCATGGTAAAATCCTGGCTTCATTTCCTTCCAGGAAGTCACATTCTTCACAAATCGGACCTGTAAAAGTAGACAGCAGAAAGTGTTTCTGCACTGCTGGAACACATTATGCTTTCCCATACATGGTGTTTCCTGGTTTGTAAGTAAAATCTTATAATGCATTAGAAAAAAAAAAAGACTATTTTGAATATTACAAAAAAAAAAAAAAAAGTGCCAGCTGAAATAGACTTTTCTGCAGCATACAGATGACTGATTTTAGATCATCACAATTTAATGATCAGAAACTAAACAAATGCAGAATAGAGCAATCAGAAGGGCAATTGAAGGAAAAGTATCACAAAAACATCAGCAAGACAAACATTTATATTTTTGTCAGTACATTTTATTTGTAATTCCTTCAGTAGAAATGCACATACACCTTTGATAGAATTGTCTGATCTGTATTTAATCCTTCAAATAAAAGTGTACCAGATCTACAAGCATGTCTTTAGACCTATTTCACTGGGACATAAGAAAAATCTGATGGTTCATTTGCTCCCCAACCCCACAATGCAACGCACAAGCAATCCAGACATTTTACAAATGCATGCAGTGTAAATAAGGTCTATAGTTTACTATTTTGAATAGACACCTTAAACCTAACATTCCAGTGAAACTTTCATGTTAAATCATGAAGTAGCCCTTGCACAAGGGCTGATAAAGCAGTTTTTAGCAAACTTCACAAAAATAGGAATAGCTTTACATTTCAAAGTCAGATACAAGCCCCAAAACAGAGAGTGTGATCAAATTAAGTGGGACATGCAAATCCTGATGGAGCTTGGCTTTATTAGATGAACAGAATATTTTAACATCAAAGCATTTAACTGAAAGTTGTTTCAAAACTAGTGAATTGGATAATAAAGAAAGGATGATAAATTTGTACTGCCTGAGCTGTCTGACAATGATATGCCATTTCTGAGGCTAAGAATTAGAAGATAGTGTTCCCTGCACATCTACAATATCTTTTCTGTTATACAGTGAAATAGATAACCATGGAGATACTGAGGTGAGACAAGAGAGTCAAAAAAGGAAAGGCTGAGAGCTCGAGAGAACACACTAACATTCTGTAAGGTCAAATGGATTGAGAATGACCTGAAGCATGATATTTATTATTTATTATAACCTACCAATTGAGGATTTTAAGAGGCGAGACTAGCCTGCTGCTGTTTCTTCAAAGGTGCAAAACTCACAGTATAGGATTTAAGAGGTCAATAACCTGTACTTATTTCCTCAAACACTGGCTCTTAGACTCTCAGGTAAAAGAAATGTGTGTTACTTTTTAATAACAGGCAACATTAACCTTTCCAGTGTTCAAATTTCACAGTCTGCAGCATTGCAAAATTTAAACCATGTATTGCACATGAAAATTGTGGCAAATCTAGCTAAAAAGTACTGCACAATGTAATACAGTGGTGTTTCATAAACTGCACTGGCTTTCTGTCTGGTTATGTGCACAGCACAAACTGATAATATGGGACTTTGAATCCAGTTGAACCACCTTTACTGCTACTGAAACAAACCACACTTTCACTGACTGTACCTTTCAAAGATTAATGACAAGATAGTTTCAGTGGAGAGCCTCAGATATGAATATCTGTTTACCTGGGAAAGAAGTTTCCTAAATGTGTCATCCTCCCTTCCTTCACCCACAAAGCCCAAAATGTCATGGTTGGTTGATACAACTCCACAAGTAAACCTACGGTGTCCAGTGCAGTGTGCATGTTAAAGCACACTTTTCAGTTTCTGAAATTTAACACCATCCAGATTTCAGTTTCTGATGGACTACATCTAGACACAAAGAAATGCTAAGTACAAAATTCCAAGGTTTTTGTCTTAGATCCCCATGCCATCATCTGGCATCTGTTCCAGAAACAGTTAAAAAATCCTTTATTGTCTTTGTCTTACAATGTTGTTGTCTGCTAAGGAAATAATTTTTATGAACACAGAATGAATGGTCTAGCCTCTAACACCAGCTAAGAGAAGGTTAGGAAGGTTTTATATGACAGCTGTGACATTTACATCTGCCTTAAGATGGACCAGCAACACACTGAGCCTCTGAGAACTACAGCTTTTAACACCTATAACTAGCCTGCAGGCAAGAGATTTTTCTCCTCCCACAGTTTGCAGCATTCCAAAAATCAGAATTGTTCCAGGTCACAGAGAGCCTAATGAGCCTGGATTCACACATTTTAGGTCAGAGACGAATACTGCTCACTGCTTCATACTGTTAAATATGATCAATTTTACCTTTTCAGGGCTTAGCAGATACCGGAGCTTTCAAGTGACAGAGCAAGCTTCTCCATCTGAACCCAACTGAATAAAATTTGAGGTGACTTTAAAAGTTCAGATAGACGTGAATGGAATTGCTGTGAAGTTGTTTCATGGTGCTTTTATATAATCAGCTATAAAGTTGCTTCACAGCCTTTACTAAGGGGGAAATCAGCTGAGCTTCACTGAATTAAAAAGCCAGATCAAATGCACTCTGTGGGCATAAGATGTCCAGAAAGGTAAGTTAAAGACATTCAGTTTCTAGAACGGTAAGAATTTAAAACAAGTCCCAGAGAGCCAAAGGATAAAAAAAACCAACCAGCACACTTGGTCTGAGAAAAATCTGTGCGAGCGAACTAAAGTGACATTATAAGCTCTTACCTCCGTCCACTAACTGTAGCTATGATTCCCTCTTCTATACAGTCTGACCACACACACACACCCCTTTTACCATGCCCAAAAGGTGGTCTGTCATTTCCCTGTGGCCTGGTATCATATGGGCTTTTTGGATACCAAAAAAGCCCCAGCTTTTCACATTATATCCTAGTTTTCTTTGTCAATTGCTGAATAACTGACTTAAAATTACAAAGGACTGGGGGGATGAATATCATAAGCCCAGACTCATGCGAAGACACATGAGGATTTTCCATTTGAACTACAAGAAAAAGGGCTCTCAAGTAAGACTGGAAACAAATAGAGTGTTCCCATTAAAGGAAATCTCAGATTCAGATTTCAAGATCAAGCATTATGGGATGACTGAATGAGAATCCCTCTGCAGCAAGGCACTGATATCTTAGTTATCCCCAGTTGTCACATCAACTAATAATTTAGAGTTAGCTCTAAACCAGAGGGTCAGGAATGCTGGAAACAGGCTAGCAGCATACCTTTGGCTGCATGCCATGAGCAACCACAAGCAAGCTCAAGTCAAGAGCAGTTGAGAATCAGTTTTGTGAGATGGTGTAAAGATTCAGTTCACCAGTTCAGCCACAGTACAGCCAGGATACCCACCTGGCACGTACAGCTCTTTCTCAGAAGGAAAAATACAACTGGCACATGTGCAGCACTTGTACTCACTAGACTACTCAACTCCCAAGAGAAAAATTCTTAAATGCTCAGGAGCACATGACAGTACTTCCACCTAACAGAGTTGCTGCAATCTTCTACTTGTTCCACTTCTGACAGCCATTGAAACCTTCATTAACAGAGGAAATAAGTACCCCTAAAGTCAGTATGAGTGCAATGTCCTCTTAGAAGCCACTGTTTTAGAATACACTTGGAAGTAAGATGATATATTTTCAGGTTGCTCTTCTGAGAAAAATGGAGAGAGAAACTGTGGTAGAAAAAAAGAACGAGACAGAAAACAGCAAGCTGAGGGAGTGAAACACTGGGTAATTATACCATTCACAACAGCACAGAGAATGTTCTTATACCCACTTTTCTAATAATATATCAATAATACATGCTGCAATGCAGAACAGTTATTTCATTTTAAATGTTTTGGGTGGGAATTTCACCATGTAACAAAAATGATAACATTTGTGTGGCTGGTATGCCATCCTGATAGCCATAACACAGGCATACTTCTATGGACAGAAAGTATCAGTGCTGAAACACGCAAGCAACAAGTAAAACCCAACCAAACAACTACTCTGATTTAATGAAGAAAGCAAGTGCTTCTATTATAGACCACACAGGTCAGAAATGAAACACGGGCAACATGGCACTCAGCTTGCTGCAGAGAAAAGGCCCAGCCTGGGGAAAGAGAGGTAGTTCCCAGGATCCTGCTGCCAGAGACGCTGCAAAAGAAAGGAGGGCTGCTGGGGCAAGTTCCATCTGAAACTAAAATGGGTGTTAGGACTATTACCAGATTATCTTAAATCAGATACAGATTATATTTGGAGTGGATTCTCTGGCAGAGACCTTAAAATCTGTTACAGAATTACAGTAGTTTGGGAAAACTACAGCAGAAGTACTGCATAAAGGAAGGCTCACTATTTTACAAATTTCTGCCAGTCCCAAGGCAATCTTCACCTTGCTTACGGATATTTGCTTTAACAAATAGTATCGCTAATAGAACAATTTTGTCTCTGTGATGTGTTCATGTATTTTACTACTGGTGCATATAGACCTAATGCACTCAAACAAGCTATACTGATGAAGGCAGCATGTGAATATGTCATGCAAATCCAAGCCTACACAGAGTAAACCTCATCAGCTAACACTCAGCATGCCTGCCATCTCCAGAATTATGCACTATGACTTACAATGGCAAGTTGCTATCTCAATATATTAAGGATGAATAATTATTTCTTCGTCTTTGAACAACTATGCAATATATGAAGTTTTTCATTGTCAGCATCTCCCAGTTAATGGTCATTGAAGAAGAGTAGAATCAACTGTATAATTAAACTACTTAATTTACTACCTTGGACAACAGCATAGTGTGAAATGAAGGTAGGACTGACAGTATTATATACATGCCCAGCACTGGTGGATTGTCATTTTTCAACTGATAATTATTAGAGGGAAGATGAAGAGGAGAGTTTCTCTTAGACAAAACTAAGCCTGAAAAACAAATTTTATTTGGATTAAGTCCAAACAGAAGTAGAAAATTAAGGTAAGGTAGCCTATGTTTAACTTACACCATCAACGACTGGCTCTCCTATCCTTCAGGACAGACAACTACACTTCAAAGAGACACCCTGATAGAAGCAGAATTTGTGGTGGGAAGTACAGCACTATGACTGACCTGAGCACGACTTTTTTAAAAAAAACAGATATAGGTTTATTAAATCTTTTGAAAAAATCACTCTACCCTTAGTACAGAGGTCTTTTGTACTTGTTCTATGCAGTGGACAGGACTACAGGGATGGTTACCAGATTTACTTTTGGTAATCTCAGTAGTCATGTATAACAATATCACCTTCACATTTAAGAAACGATTTCACAACCGCAAATACTTAACAATAACACACCCCCTTTATCACAAAACAGATTCCAGTCCCACCCAAGTACACTATGTCCTTTGCACTGATATTCCTACCCCAATCTTTCTCCTACATACAGAACTGGAAGTGGAGGGCTGTTAGCATCTGCTTCCCCTTGCCCCAGTCCAGGAGCTGTGCTGAGCTGCTTCTGCCTGTAGACATCCACCTAAAGGAGCTGGAAGGCTCAGTGCTGACATGCTGCAATGCAGAACAGCTCCTGCCTCTGCTGCATATCAGTTTAAGATAATCAGCATACAACTGGCAGTACAGACCCGAGAGTTTGGAAACATTTGTTTTACAGACAGGGATGATGACACAGTGACGTTTCAGATCTCTGACCTGGGTTCCCTGCAAGCACACTCATGACAACAAAAAAATACTAAAAAAAATAAATCAAAAAACCTACTTCCTCACCCCACCCCAAGAAAAACAGGGCATTGATCCTTCATCTTTTTTTAATATTCATCATCTGATGCAATAGTAGCCATGATCCTTTCTAGCCTAGGACTATAGCGATTTTAGTGAAAGCTTTAAGTGGATGCAAAGTGACCCATCCCTTAGAGTGCAAGCTACTTACAACCACTTTTTTCTACCTGTTTTTTAACACCTGGGAGACCTGACCAGATCCAGTACTAAAGACACAAGTATAGCCCTGACAGCATGGCACAATGCCTGCACTACTCAGAGAGGAAATCACCTATGACTGCATTCACTGCAGATGGAGATGATAGGCAAGTACTATTACACAGCCAAAACAGTTATAACAACAAAGATCATTTCTACCCCAGCTGTGTCCCTTTTTAGTTTTGTTTTTATCCAATAAACAGATACATACCACCTCCAGTAGCCCTGAGAAAACCTAAACCTACTATTATGAAATAATATTAATTCTTTACAAAGAAAACACGAACACATTAGAATTCATTTATATGGGAAAACATGACATAAAAGCCAATTACAACACATCATCTAAGTCTGCAATAGCAAAGGTTTTTTTGTGCTTTCCCATTGTTTCATAAAGACATCTCAAATACAGCAGCTTACCTGATCTTGCAGAGACATAACAGGATTATTTTTGGTTGTATTAATATGTAGAACATGATATTTGTTCTTTGCACAAAGATCATAGGCAATATTTGTGAAGGATGTGCTGGCAGTCTTGGGTACTCTGTTGTAAATAATCACCACATCATCTTCTTCATCCAGTGCCACATCCTGTCGGGGACCATCTACCGTATGACGTTGTTCTATTTCTCTGACTTCATGCCTTGCAATAGCTCTTTCTGTTAAGGATGAAAAATACAAAATTTCAATGTAAATATCACCAATTCTGAAGTTCAAACCTTAGAACAAAAATAGTCTGGTGAAAAGCAGTAACTCCTCAGCGGTGAAGGCAACACTTGCTGTCATGTATTTCTGACACATCTGAAGCAAAACTTAATCTATAAAAATCTATGAAAGACAAAAGGGGAGTTAGTCCAACACAGAACACAAAGACTAGAAAGCAATCTGCTTAGGGAACATATACCATATTCTATGACTCACACTGACATTACAGAAAGCCATCATCTCTAAAGAAAAACATCTATAATGCACTATCAAAATGGCAACATCTCCAAAATATCCCAAATCATTTCTATAATAAACCTATTTAAAAATTATAATAGAAGGAATAACTCAAGTAATTTGAAGAACATGAATTTTCTGGAAACAGTAGAAATACTAACACCAGAGATTTAGTCCTTAACTGCATAGACGCACTGTCTTTCAGATGAAACTTTTGTTTTGTTATTTCAATTGATACTCTTTACAAGAGTAAAGCATTACAATAAATGGGGTTGACTAAAATAAAAGCAAGAAGCGCTTATAAAACAGTTAACATTAAGGTGAAGAGTGATCTCTGAGTACTGAAATACTTAAACGCATCAAAAAGAAAGAAACATGGAAAAGTAAGCTACTAACAAGACATTTTGGCAAGATGAGAACTTTGTAAATAAACCATCTTTCCTTTTATACAAAGGGCAATACTCTGAGTAATTGAACACTGCTTCAAGTGCTAAAAGTTTATCTGGAAAATAAAATTCACAGTATTACAACATTTTTTTTTTTATGCTGCTGAATATCAAATATCCTGTGCTGAATCAGACAGAGCTTTGTTCTGTTCTAGCTAAGTATATACTTCAATACGATTTGCAATACAGATGTCAAAGCATCTTTTCTCATTCATTTATGGTGATATTGCCTTTAATAATGTATTCAAAGAAATCTGCATTTTTCAACAGTACAAGCTGAAGTCGATAACACAAGAGTAACCTGTATTTTGTTCTAACGCAGGGTATAGCTCTTTCTGGATGACACACTTTTAACATCAGCAGCTCTTGGCCTTTACTTCCCTTGCTTCTATAACCCAGCTCCTTCTATTCTTTTTCACCACATCTCTTTAATTATAACATAAAATCACTTTTAAAGCAGAATCATTAAGCTGTGAACACCACTAGCCTGTAATTCCACATAAATTGTCTTCAACCAGAAACTTCCATCTGTCTGAAATGTTTCAAAGCTTAAACTCACTCAGTCTCTCATATGCTCATATCTCACACCCCATAACTAAGTTACATCAGTATAAAAATGTTTGTAGAAAACGCTTATTGAGTATATCTCAATTTTCCACATGACATCTGTTGCTCCCCACTACATCAGTCACAGTTTTTGCGCGTTCCTTTCTCATTTACTACCTCTCCCATCACTGCTTGCAAATGTCCTATTTTGGAAAGAGATGAGGCAACAGACTCAGGTTTCACGTATCTGAAGATGGCTACAACAAAATGGGGCTGGCAACTTTCTGCCAGTAACAGATTAGAGGAAGCATTTGGTAGGGGACATAACCATGTGGCTGCCCAAGGCTACATAGATATTGAATACCATCTAGAGAGGCTGAAATGAAACAAATTTAATTGGTATTTTCCACACCAGAGTAGTAGATCTAAGTTAGATTTGAATCATAGCTGCACAGAACCCCAGCGCTGATGAGGCTGGCTGGCACAGAGGGAAGCTTCCCCTTCTACATGGAAGAAGGAAACATTCACAAGAAACAGACATGATTTGTAAGAGGATTGATGAGAAGCCTTCCTCTAATGAGGTATTTTAAACCATGATGATTCAAGAATTAGTGTGATAAGTGCACTTTAAAGACCATGCATAAGATATAAAAGCTGTATGATTGGATGCAATTAGCAGAAAGGCTATTGCATCCTACCTCCTTCAACTTCCCATGGCGAGGGGGGAAAGCAAGAATTCATGCAAGGAACACAACCTTCACAAGCATGAAGTACACAGACAGTCCTATGATAAAAGAATAAGGAGCCTTTAAATTTCAAACTAAAATGAAAACTAATCTTTATGATGAAGCACTGAAATTACCTTTCTGAAATAACTGCAATAGTTAAAGAACAAAAGCTGAGATGAAGTGAATGGCATAAACTGCTGAAGTGCAAGGGAAGCTAAAGTTACTTGAGAAAGGGATGAAGTACCTGGAAGTATCTAACCTGGTCAGCCACCCTGAAGGCCTATTTCATTCTAGTCTATTAATAACAAAATAAAGAAAATTGCAAGTTCTGTACAAATTTTTTCCCAGTCACAAATAGTTTGCAGTTTTTCCTGTGAAGTCAGGAAGTTTTTTTGATACTTTCTGAGAAGTCAGTTTAACTCTTAAAATGACAAGTGATTTGATGCATATGGATTTTACTTATTTATTTGCTTATTTATTTATTTATTTGGGGAGGGGGAAGAGGTCCAATCACGGTAACATGCATCTGAGAATAGTCTTTGGGATAATTAGTTAATTAGGAGTTAGAGAACTTTAGGATTTGATAGGCATTTGTTTAACTACTTCATTTCTATAAAATTTAAATAATCTTGGAGGTGAAAGTCTTGTAATGGTTGAAAAATGAATATTGCTTATGTGTCTTTAGAAGTACGATAGAAATTAAATGTATGCTTTAATAATGCAGAAGACAGGAAGAAAGAAGACACTAAGTATTTTTTAAGTATATTTTTTTTACCAAACATCTTCTTAGATGATGCCCTGCAAACTTAACTTTGATTACAGAACCTGTCTACATAAGGTTGGACTGGTTTCACTGAAATCAATTAAAAAAATAAATCAGGATAAGTGATTTCTTTCCTATTAGAGATCCTGTGGACAAATGCCCTATAATCTCACTGCTTTCAATGCATTCTATCATTTTGTAAGAAAAACATCTCTGCAAAATTATTACGAGCTAAAAGCTTAAACAGGGTTAAGACCCTCCACAATTAATTTGACACTATATAACTACATCCATTTAAACAGATAAGCAGCATTTAAGCAAGTGATATTTTGAGTACGAGACAGATTTTCATACAGGATAATTTTAAGGCATAAAATATTGTCTCACACTTTTTTATTACTGTTGGTTTGAGTTCACTGTAATAAACAATATAATTACTATACAGTTGGGAAAAACTCTGTTCTGTCATCTGCAGTTGTCCTACAAGCAAACATTCATCAACTGCAAGGACAGTTTGCACACAGGCAGTACCACATATGATCAGTGTAATAACAGTTGCTACACTGATTATTTACCAGCAGATGAATTACTTGCAGAGAGTCTCTAGCTGGTTGAAGTAGCTGCTTTGTAAACAGCAGAACAAGTTTGTTTTCCCACCTATTTGTCTATATGACCTGCTAAATCTTCCTTTATCCCATCTGTAACTTAGCATCTTCCTATGACTTACTTTTCTTGGGCCATCCTCTTGTAGCAATAAACCAGAAAATGTCATGGCTAGCAATAAAGTGGTTTGCCAGTCAGATACTACCGGAAAATAACATATAATGGGCAAGTTATGTCTTTTCCTTCAACAGAAGCACTAATAGCAACATTCAATCTGTATACCACCACTTCGAGATTGCTGCCCTTTCAAGTCAAAGCAGTTTCTCAACAAGCTCAAAAGTTACTAAAAATACCTGGAAAGAAATGGACAGGCCAAGTTGGACCACTTAGTCCTATTTTGTTAGGATCTCAACTAGTAAAATCACCTGTGAAAATACATTGACCCAAACATACCTACAAAAATATTTGAAAACCTAACTGAATAATGTTTACATAATTACAGAAACAAATCACCCAACTGAACAATATTTAAATAATTATAGAAACAAATGACTGTGATCATAAGCAGTTATTAGTCTACATTCCTTGCACATTCAAACAGATGAATGTCTCAGGTAAAACAAGCTTATTAGCATTTACTTCAAATCCAAGTGTTAACTGCATACAAAGTATATTCTTCCCAAAGAAAATAGTGTGACACGGATTTTAACAGCTTAAAGATTAACAAAACCAAACATTTCAAATTCCTCACATTTTTCACATAAGCATAAAAATCTCCAGGGATTTCTTAACAAAGAAATCTATCAAAATCAGAAACTCTTCTTTACCCTGTAACTTAGCACTTACCACTCTTGATGAAAGATACATTTTGAGCCTCACTGGCTGTCAAAGTCAAGTTCACTGAGTAACTGCAAGAATACTTCAGAGCATACTGCTCTACTTCCCCAAACTATGCTCTTTGTCCTCTAGATCTATTTTCCTTCTGTATGTATCTACAGATATTATTTAGGCTCTCTTCAATATGTCTTATGTGCCTGCCATAATTCCTTGTGAAACCTCCCACTCGGATGAGGAAAGACTCAGTTTTTAAATAAGTTTTAGCTCAGCAGCCTTCAAATATTGTCCAACAAAAGAAGATGTGGACTCAAACTTCACTCACACTGACTTGATGTGAAGGAACTGGACAGCTCGTGTTGACAGCACCATCCCTGACCAAATAGTTGCTGTCCATCTACGACACCGGATGCCACTTTAACCCGATAAGCAGGTTTCTTCCAGTTGGGAACAACACTGAAGCCAGCTGACTTGGTGTCTCAGCTTTCTTTCCACTGTGCTCCCAGGCCAATTAGGCAAGCAGCTGGTAGCCTGAGGCAGTGAGCAGCTCTCAAGCTGTTTCCTTGCCCAAAAGCTGCATTAAACACGATTGGCCTAAATACTGAACCCAGGCAGGACTGAAAACCTAGTCACTACTGACTCCATTCTCCTCTGATGAAGAATGAAAACTGAACAGCAGCTTAAAACTGAACCGTAATTATGCAGCAAAGTTAATGTTCTGAATAATTTTCAAATGATATACACCCACCATATACACACAGCCTTCATCCGTCACTGAAATGTGGCCTCCTCTGGGAGCTGTTTAGCAGCACAAGACTTACAAACCAGAGTGCTCCTGTATGTGGATATCAATACTTCAGGGATGGAGAGGAAAAGAGAAAGAATCAATGGTGCTATGACAATTTACAGCCATGGAGGATTTGTGTCACTATACTCCATTAAAACTGAAGGAAAAATATAGATTGAATTAATAAAAAGTTTAATTTGTGCAAGGTATCAGTATTACTCTTAACATTCTAACTCTGATTTTAAAGACCTTTACATATAATAACTCCATACTGCTCTAGTTTGAAGTCTTACAAACAGCAGAACTACCACTAGTTCTTTAGCAACTTCACTTAAAGACCAACACATATTTTTGGGCAAATATAAGAAAAGGATTTGTAAGAAACGAACCTGCAATTTCAGTTAATTTTTTTCACGCATCAGTGAAACCTGATGGTAGCAAGAACACTTGGACAGAGGGTAGATGGTCCTATAGCATTCCCAACCCCTCCCCCAAACTACTCCAAATCACTTCACAGCTTCAGAAATTTTGGTTAAAAGATACTCATTCAGGGAACCACACTTCTGGAAATCACTGCTAATGCCATATGCAATAGCCATAATTTATTCTGGTTAAAAGAATAACTTGGACATTTTGCTTTCTTCTTTTCTTAGATATTTATCTTTGTAGCTCAGAACAACTTACCTAAATAAAAATGTCTTAACACTTAAGGGATTTTAGCTATTTGCATTTCTGACAAAAAAGACTGCTGGTCTCATTTGCACATCTAGCTGTCTTTAATCAGCTATGATTAAATATCTGTTAAATGAAATATCTGCTAAAACCTTTAATTTAACATTGTCTTTAAAAAGTCCTCAAATTCCAGGACAGCCTTAGCACATACTTGCTCTGAGCCCAGTTCTGACCCAGAGCAAGTGAAGATCCTGTACAAAACCCATAAAAGGATGAAAATGAAGTAAAAAACTTAAAATAATATCAGAAAAGTAATTTTAAGGTTTTCCAGTCAGGTCAAAAAACCCCATGTTTTTCTTCCCCTTCTAAGAATTCAGTTGTCTTAGTTGCAGAAAATTCTAATGACTAATTTTAGAAATTTTATTCCAGCTTGGTTTTTTTCCAGTAATGCATGAAAAGATACAGGTATAAAAGATCTTCTGTAATAAAACCCAGTAGTTTTGTGACTAATTAGAAGTCACTAACATTGCCATATCATTTTCTTTAATAGTGGTTAATGTACTTTCAGGACAGAAGAAAACTGTTTTCAAACTCCAAACTTTAAACTTCGACAAATGCTCACTGGAACTAGTTAAAAGGAAAAACAAGCCCGGCCTTCCCCCCCCCCCCCCTCGACAATACAGACCACCAAGGAAGCACTGAGACCATTAACTGAAAACTAATGCAGCAGCTGTCTGAAAATTAGAATTAGCGACACTAAAAAACCTGCTACAGTTCCACTAGCATTTGATATTTGTCACTTTATTTCAAGGTAGCATTTTTGCCAGGGCTTTATTTTGAACATGTAAGTAGAAACATACTGATTAGTGAGTAATATCGTTAAGGGTTTGATTATAAACTAAGACAAAAAGGGTTTACTGAACAGTGAAATCACAATCTCACATAGACCTTCAACCTGTTTTTAAAATCAGAGCCTGCATTTCTCTTATTTCTACAAATTTTTTAGTTGATCAACTGCATTTATGAAGAGAGTATTTAATGATTAGGCTCTGATTAAGTATTTTCTTTTTTAATCTGTTTTCTTTCTTTTTTTCTTTTTAGACTACAGTTAACATACAGCCTTACATATTTTTCTCCCAGCATACCATGCGTGTACTATAAAGTCAATCTGTCTTTCAGTTACATAATATATAAGACAGATAAGGGTCTACATCTCAAGTTGTCCCATGAAGGGTAAAACTAAACAAAACCCCATGGAAAGTCACAGATCATATGACTTGCATATACAGATCAAAGCTTAGTTACCCCAATAAGCATGATTACTCCCAGAAATAATATGGTTTATAGCAGAAATTTTGGTATAACAATATCTAATAAAAGAGAGGGGAAAAAAAAGGTTTTAATTCCACCGAATATGAAATTTCTAAAAACTTGTAAATGCTTGAAAATAAAAGGTGCATACTTAAATCTTCAGCTCCAACTACAGTATCACGACTATGTCTCCTGAATACTGCACGTAATACTAATTGTAAAGTTACATAAAAATTTACAAAAGCACTTTAAGCAACATGGTGTGGTAGTACATTTAAAAATAAGCATATGTTGAACAGCTCCATAAACTCTCCAACTTTGAACTTATCTGTTTTGCTTGACCCAAGTGTTGACGTCAAGTTGATGATTTAGCATGAGGGCAAACACAACAGTCACCATTCATCTTTTTTTCCTCCCAGTCACTTGCAAATTCATGTTTCTTTAGGACAAGTAAACTGGAATAACAGACAGCTGTAAAGAGAAGGACGTAATCACACAAGGAAAAGGTTTGTGGCTTTTCAGAACCCCAAAACTGCCAGTAAACTGTTAAGAAGCACTGTGACTATGATAAACAATGAAAAACACTTGCAAATCAGGGATTTGTTCTCTAAATAATAAACCTCAGCTAAGTATACAACAGTACGGTTTGCCCTTATTTATAGTACCTTACTATTATAATGCAGGTCTTCAGTGTTCACAAGAAAAGTTAATGGAACTGTTTTACACACATATATACAGTTGTCACAAGCATTCCACTACACAAATGTGCATGTCAGTCCTTCAAGCAAAATCCAATTCAAACAGTGAAAGAAAACAAGATCAATATACAATGTCTGACTCCATTTAGCAAGGCAGTCTGGAAACTGGTTTGTTATTTATATATATGTTATTTATAGTATTATATAAGCTCTCTCCAGCCATACAATCACTTACATTTTTTAAAAGGGTACTGGCTAGCAAAACAGCAAAAAGTACCACTAAACTATCTGTTAAAATCATTGAAAGATCTCTGTGTATGGCCAATGCTATATTACAGTAAGTCCCCATCATGTTTAATAAAACTAATTGCTAAAATATACTGTTATTTGCAACATATTACACTTATACCCCCGCTTGTCTTCACACTTCTTGGCTAAACTAATCTAATCTGGAAAACAAGCTATTGCCATCTGGTCTAGTAGCCAAAAAAAGGAAGACAGCAAACAGCACTGCCTCCTTATCAGAACAGCAACCGACGTGGTTAAGGTAGAAGAGCTAAACATTTTACTAGGAATCTTAGGAAGTTAGAGTACCAAGAATAACCTTATGAGAACTCTGTGTAGTACCAACAGATGCAGAGTGGTATTTGCTTAATTAACATTGGCTATGTACAGATTAAGCATTTACAGTGGTAAATATGATTTCTAACCCTCATGTAGCTACAGGAGTTTGTGTAAAGTCCTTTGAAAAAAATCAAAACAAGCCTGCATGCTAAATGAATCCCACTGTTGTTAAGTCATAACAGAATTAGTTTTAATCACATTTTTTAAATACTGACTAGATAAGCTCTTGATTATATTTTTTGTTTTCTTTAAGAAAATTATTTATCTTGCTCTTAGCTTCATTTAAGAAGCATACCCTGGTTGCTTTAGGTATAAATCAAAGTATGTTTTATTCTTACCTCAAATATGAGAATTGTTAATCAAGATATTTGCTAGTTCATGTAGCTTAACTATCAACATACATAAAAAAAAGCCATTTTATCTTTTATTCCAATCTAAGGCTTGCAGCCTAAAGATCTCATCTGAGACGGAGATGAAAAAGATAGGCATGAATAATCTCTAAAAACATACAGACTATTTAAAAATTACATTTCAGGAACATCAAAGCCATTTTAAGTAAATGAAAGTACAACTCGCTCCTCTTTCTTAACTAAATGCTACAACAAGCACTAAATTAAATAGGTTTGTAAACTACCTCTGGAAAACTCTTCCTGGTATACCCTACACCTCTTCACACCTTGAGTCCAAGCTATTCTTAGGTAGAACTAGGAAAACAAATACAGGCATTATCAACCTGGTTCCTTTCTGAATAAAAGAATTACCTGCTTTAAAGGGACCTCTTCCCCTCTGACTTTCAGAGAATTCAAAGGAGCAGTGGTCCAGTGGACTAAAGGAGTCCACAGAGGGGATATTACAATGGAAAGCCTGCAAGTCCTCTCAACACATACCTTCCTCCCACGCTCTACCCTGCAAGTTCAGTTGAGCTTTCATGAGAGAAGCCCAGATGAAATCCTCAAGATGAGTTTGAAATCATGCATCATTGTGACACAACTAGCAGCTAATACAAACCTCCTATCTTCTCCATGCTAAGGGACAATGGCAATCATACTCTCTTCAAATACTTGCATACCAACAACACTACTATAAATCTCTTTGCAGCAGACATTGATTAGCAAAATCAAAATTATACAAGCAAAAGCTTGATCTAGTTTCATGTCAGTGTGATATGGAGCTCCTTGTGCTTGTTAAAACAAACAGTCCAGGGCTGGTGAGGTGTGTACTGAGGTGGTTTGGCACAAAAAGATTCCCACTGGTAGGAGAGCCAGCTGCTCACTGAAAGCATCTTGGTGTTAATCCTGATTTACACTGGATTAATCTTTTTAATTAAAAAGAATTCCTTTCTTACATGCACAAGAAGTATTTTGGTCTTTCCGCAAACCAGCACTTTTTTCGATAAGGACTATTTGATGAAAATTTGATGAGAATAAACAGGCAAACATTTCCCTCACTGCATCTTAGGTAGCTGTTGTAAAAAGGTAAAAACAATTCCAGCCCCTTGCTCAGAACTTTGTTCCCACAGTAGTAAGGGATACAACAGATCTGTATTCATCCATCTCTAACAATGCTTCCTGACTAAAAGACACCATAATTATTCATTATCAGAAGGTGTATCATCACTGAACTTTCTAAAAGTCAAAATTGTAGAATGTTATGCTGGGTAATGCAATGCCACTGAAATAAAAGTCAAAAAGAATTCCTACAGATTCCCCCCAGTAAGCCCAGAGAAAGAAAGGAATCAAGATTCTCTTTTAGTATTTCAAAATCATTAAAAATTATAAGAAAGTTAATTTTGTTTTACGTACTGTTTTATTAACAGTTGGTGTAGAACTGCACAGTATATAAAGAGTTGACTGGTTTTGAAAAAAAAAAAAAAAAGCAAACCACCCCAAATCAAACATTAGGAACACTCACATATTTGGTCAGATTATCTTTTGCAGACATTAAGACTTTAAATTGTCAGATTTTATTTTATACAAGCCAAGTAATCTGCTTCCAACAATAGTCAATAGCCTAAAATCTAGCATTAACCCATTTCTAATAAGGCTGAAACCAGCAGAGCTCTGTAAAGGAATAATCCTTTTGCTGCCATTCAGAGAAGTGTTTTCAACTGTCAGTACTGAGCCAGTGATGATATTTTAACTTGATTTTAAACAGTATATTACATGGTCAGCACAGACATGAGTAGCCATGCTAAAACTATGTTTTGACGATTTGTGGAAACCTCATAGCCAACGTTTCCAAAGAAAGAAGGCCTGTGATACTGAGAACTCTGTGCCCTCACCAGAGGTGCAGGTATTGGTCTGAACTCAGCTTTCTCCAGAGAAGCTGTACAGCTGTAACACTTCCTTTCTATGACAATATTAAAACTACTGAATTAATCTAAAACAAATTTTTACTCTCTGTTCGTCACATTTCCATACGTGAACCCAAATTCTCTTGAGCTGCCTTTGGTTTAAATCTCCAGTGACCACAGATGGTTTCCATATATACAATTTAAATTTCCCTTGCTGTTGCATTAAATCTCCATCCTCAAACTCCATTAGTCTCAATTACTATTTTTGTGTATATGAATAGTAAGGTTCAAAAGTTCATTTTTATGTTAACAAGCTGTAACCATGTAAGGTTATCTATATTTTAATATCTGTTGGTAATTCAAATAAAGTGTGCATGAAAAAACACATAAGTCTTTCTTTTTGCTATATGAAATGGAAGTTACTACTTTAGAATGTTAAGTCTGAAAGATATTTTAATCCAAGTCATTAATGGGGGGAGGGGCTACAACAACAACTCTATTATAAACTTCTGTGGGAGGACATAACGACTGATACAGTTTTTTATAAGAAATAGCTTATTTATCCTGGATACTTCAAAGCAAAAGATACCACTGGTGAATTCTGTTTCCAGGGAGATGACACATTACCTTCCAGAAACATGTCACACACTGAAATTCCTCTTCAGAGTGAGTGAGCAGAGGAAACCATGAAAAGGACTTCTTTGTCATGAAACAGACTCTCTGGCAACATTGTTTCATAAGGAATAAAATAAAGTAAAATAAAATAAACTTCGACTCATGATATTCAGCAAATTTATTTGCAGTGATTAGAGAGGGAACTACCCATGTACCAGCATGGGTAGACTTGGAAGACAGCATATTTGGCAGGAAAAATTCCGATAAAGTTTGGGAACAAAGGAGGGAGGAAAGCCAAGAGGCAATACTCCTTTATAGTATCACGTGGTGCAAAGGAAGCTCCATGACAAGTAAACACTGAGAATGTGCATACTCTCACCCTTCATCTCCTCAGTCACTGCTCTAGATCCACTCCGTCAATTTTTTTTTTCTTTTTGAAGTCACGGTTTATCCTTCAAAAGACAGAAACACTTTGGCTTCAACTTTGGTAAGTTGTAAACACATATCTCCCTTGCTCATATTAAAATAACATCTGAAGTCTTATTACTTTTATATTCCCAGATAAAAGTAACTTCTCTTAGTTTCTGAACAGCTACCTCAAAATATTTTCACACCTCTTTCGACACCTAGTTCATAACATGCTATCTTCTCAGGAAGGCAAGGATATCATAGGCTGACATCAATTTGCAGGATTAAAATTGACTAGGGTAAAAATTCTCACTATGTTTCAAACATCACACTATCAATGAGAAAATGGGTCACTTTTCATCAAAAGAAAATTCTGTATCGAAATCGTTGTAGATTAGGACTTCACATCTCTGAACACTGCTCGCCTATGGCCAACTGAGAAGATAAAGAGAACCCTCAAGCAAGATACAGAGCTGTACTTCAGTAGATACATATTGCTATTTTTTCAGGAAAATTGTGTTAGATTTAAAAAAGGTTATTCTGTTCAAGTGGCCTACCCACTGTCTTACCAAATGTGGACAAATTATCCTCATGATAATTTGGTTAAAATAATAGCCAGTTCTTCCAGAGGCTACAGAAGAGGCCCCCCTTTGTAGTCAATGTTGGAAGCCTGTAAACTCATCAGGTAGTACAAATTTCACTTGATTTTACATGTGGTGTTTAAGAAGTATATGGAACTTCAATAATTTTGTATCCCTCATAAACTATTTTAACCTGTTCTTCAGCTGAGGTACAATTTCTGTAATATATTAACTTTTAAAACTGTATTTACAATTGTATATAGTATGGTTTATTTCAAAATATAACATTTCCCGCTGAACAAAAAAGTGCTGAGTTGCCACAGCTCTATTCTGCTTTCGTGCCTTCCAACTGCTCAGAGAGCGGAAAAGGGCTGGTTTAGGTATTGTGGGGTTTTGTTTTCAAATCATGACTTTCAACATCTTTGAAGCAAAGGAGTTTCAGGCTGCTTGTCTCCGAGGAGGAAAAGATGACTGTGCATCAGAGCACAGCAGACGTCTCTCCTGCCATCAGAGGGAAGCTGTCATGGGCGCTGTGATGTGACTGGCAATGGGGTAATTGACACAAGTTTAATGGCGCTGTCTGGCCCAGCAGAGCCGTGGGAGTCAGACTAGCTGTCTCTGCACATCTGTTGTGGATATAAGCATTTGAGAACAATCCCTGCTTTCAGCCCAGATACTAACTCATCCAGTATATTCATTAAAAAAGCATCTGAATCCAACAGCTTTCATTTTCCAAAACGATAGATCCACGCTCCCTCATGACTACATACATGACTAGTTCCAACTTCTGAACTTCAGATGGACTACGGCCACCTCCTCTGCGAAGGGTCACCTGTGCAAAGCACACAGCCAAGGGGTACAAACCATGGCAAATTAGCTTATCTATAGAGAGTATTTTGGAATTGATAACAACTGAGCTGCAAACCCCACAGAAGTTCACACTCATGACACTAAAACGTCTGTAACAAACTGTCTTGGTGAAAGGAAATTCAATATGGATGTGAAATACATTTCGTTTTAGGAAGTGAGAGCTCTTGATAATAATTATTTAGGCTATTATAAAGCTAAATCTCACTGGGGAGCACAGTTCTCCCTCTCAGAGGCACTTTCAGCCCAATTTGGAAGTCACAAGCAGCATCCTGGCTCATTTGACACACAATATAGTTGTCCTTAAACTAGTTCTAAACTGATAAATACTAAAATTATTGTCATGTTAATTTTATTATTCAGATTATCATTATATGTGAAAGCAGGAAACTCTCAGGTAGTACGGATATTTAAAGGCAACTTGATTGCAAAGCTTATATAGAAAAGCAATATTAATTTACCATTTATCATAGAATCATAAAACACTTTGGTTTGGAAGGGGCCTTAAAGGTCATATAGTCCAACTCCCCTGCAATGACTTACAGTCAGTTGTGCAAAAATCAAGACTGACACGTGATGAAGAGCATGAATAACAGAGGTAAGGTTTTTTTATTTGGTCTCTTGTTTTCCCACCATACAGATACACCTGGTTCCCATTACCAAGTCTTTTTTCCCAGCTGGGAAAGATAGAAACCTTCATTGTAAAACATATGCTGACATACATCTTTCAAAAAGCTAATGTTTTAACAGTTTTACCAATTACTCTAAATACTTCAGGAAATTGTCTGAGTTGTTAAAATTAAAATTATATCTGTTACCACAAATGCTCTTTAATTTAGTCCTCGCTAGCTGGGAACCACACTGGAGAGATCACAGAAGTTCGCTACTAAGAAACATTTCAGCAACAGTTTTCTGTTTTCCTGAATCTAAGGGTGAATTTTATTTTCTTATTTTACCATGGTAGTAAACTATTCAAAACTTTCTTTTAAAAAATACTGGCAGTAGAAAAATGAAGCACTATCTTAGTTAATTAATGGGAATTTTTGCATCGAGGAAGCTGTCTTGAAAATGAGTTACATGTCTTCAAAATTAAATGAAGTACTCATTTAAAAAATAATTAGTATGTACAACAATCACTTGAAAGCCTATCTCCTGCTATAGGACATTTCTATTGGGCAGCAATCTGGACTGCATTATAAGACACTATTATACATGAACAGATGGAAATCATAAAATGATATTTAGCTACAGATTTCCTGTCAGAAACTTATATAAAAAGAAAAGGAGGAAATATGCTTAACATTTTCCATTAGCCAACATCAAATCACTGAAAAAAACAGAGGCATCCATGTAATGCCTATGACACAGCAATCTATTTTTAATTCATAATTTTTTCAAGTCCCTTACATATAAGATAGGCATAAATAAGACTATGTTTTCACCTTTAAGCACACAATGCTGGATCAAAACCAATAAACTACCCAGGAAAGAATACACGTCTTTCAGTTACAGTTAAAAATCAAGACTTCCTAGGTTTGAATTCTTATTTTTGGCTGAATATCAGTGGAAGGCATTGAAGCTCTACCAAGCTTCACAGATTTGTAAGAAGAACTGATTATAGTATCATGGGCCAAAAATGTATTAAGCTTTCCCATTATAAGCTGCAATGAACTGTCTTGGCTAGAATAGCAAACACATTGCTTATTCCATTCAGATATGAAAGTTACTCGACTTGCAAAGGTCAAGGTGCATAACATCAGAATAGTATGAAAATAAACTGCTCCCTTAGTTTAAGGGCAAAGTAGTATCAGCTGTTGCAACCAATACAATTAGTTTGAAACACACAGTATTGTCTTGGATTATACTTAATCAGAGCCTTTTGCTTCATTGCTAGGACTTAAAAAGTGAATACTAATGCTATTAAAGCACAATACAGAGATCATTATAGAAAGTTATAGGAAAAATCCAGTGTCAGATTACAGCTGCTGAACATACCATCCAAAAGGAATGGGGGGTAAGGGAGGTAAGGTACAGATGCCATCTGAGTCATAATACTGAAGGGCCTTACTGTTAATTACTCCAAGCTACAACAGGTAGGGCTTCAAGTACAATCAAGACAACATTCTTAATTCCCCAGTTTATGTCGTGAATTCAGGAGGTCAAAGTACATTAAACATGGGGAGGAAGGAAAGGAATTGGAAAGAAGAAGTAATGTACAAGTTGGCTATCAATTAGAGTATGTTGTATTATTCCACACTCTACTAAAGAGCCAACATCGAATCCAGAATTCCTTATTCTACATACAGACACATATAGTTGCAAAAAAAGGTCAAAAAGTCTATGTTATTTTGGTGAGAGCTGGGAATAGTCTACATAAAGTAAACCTGGCAGCTCACAGCTATCTTGAACTTACCCTTGAGAAGGGCATTAGAATTCTGCAATATATGTCTGGACACAGTAAATAAGGCTAATCATTAAGAACTAACAACGTTCTACCTGTATTTTACATTATGCAGTTGAATAAGAACTTGCCTGTTAACCCAAACCAGAGAGAAGGAGTCTCAGGCTTTACTGAAAAGCACTATTAAAACACAACCATAATTCTAGCAAGTGAAGTTAAAATAAAAACAGCCAAAAAACCATTAAAAAAAAGGTGGCAAACCATCTTAGGAACTGGAAAAATATACCCCTGTACAGCACAATGAAAGAACACCAGGTACTCTTGATGGTTAACCAGGTGCACCGGAGGTAAAGAAGTAGTGCTAGTTCCACACACAAAAAAACCCAACAGCAGTTTCAGAAGCTTTTCAAGGTTTTTTAGGTAGCTTTTAATAGACTTGAATGAGAACACTCTGAGGCCAGAAAGCAGTGAGAGGCCTGAGGAACTCATCTTCCAACCATTAAGGCTTATGCAATCAACTCCCTCAGCTATTTTTTCTGTGGTTGCTTTATCAAAGAACAAATGCAAATGCTTATTTATAAAGCCTCGGGAATCTGAGGGGGAATGGACATTTGACTTTCTCTATGCAGAAGAACGACAGTCTTCATCTATCTTTTTATATGTAAGGCAGTTGAGATAACATTAGGTCTTGTCTTAATGGATTTTGTTTTAGTATCTTCCAACTCAGGGGTAATATAAGGTGACATACAAAAGGCTCGTGAACAGGCTGCAAACACCAGGGACATCACTTAAGCTTCCCTTAAACTCCCTCCAACCACAAACTTCTGCTCTACAGAACATACCTATTTCTATAAAAATAATCAAGATATTTCTTTGCCCATTTATTAGAGACTGAAAAAGGAACAAACCATACAGAGCCACTGATCTATTCAGAGAAAGTATACTAGCATGCAGTAATATATCCAAGCGAGGAACCAGAGGATCTTCAATACACTTGGTATTTGTGCTGCGGGATACAAATAACAGTAAATAAGTTTTTTGATTGCAGACCTGTAAACTAAAGGGGAGGAATATATCATCCAATGTCTTTCTTTTCAAAGCTCTGCCACTGGGAATTTAGTTTAATTTGAGGGGCATTTACTTCTTTGAGGGGAAAAAAGATCTAGTACTCTATTATAGTACAACCTAAACCAAATCCCCCCAAAAAAATAACTCCGTGCCACCAACATCAAAAACTGCTTATCAGTATACAATTATGCCAAGTATTACAATTATGTAATAAAGTCCATAATTGTGAATTTTCTGCTACAATGCCCCTACCTGTGTTCTGTTCACAGTTATCAGTGTCTTCTCAAACACGCAAACTCTCACTGGTGTCACTTTAAGCACCAAGACTTCAGTTGTTCAGCTTCCAGTGTCAATTCTCCCCAGTATTCCCTAAATCCTATGAAGCTCCTCTGTCTTAAACTCACCTAAATGTTAAGACAACATACGAGTTGCTGTTGCCTAGTTTCCATTTACAACTAAAAATAAAACAACAGGAATAAAGAAACTAAACACATATGGATAGAAACACTATTATTCTGAACTAAGAAAATCCACACAATCTATTGATGCAGAAGCAGTCCCCAGATGAGGGCAGCTGCAAGACAGCTCCCCCAGGTCAAACATACCTACAGAAAATAAACAAAAATTATAGTGGGGTTTTTTTTTCAGTTAAAAGAAGAGTTTTGTTCTACTTTGCATTTCACAAATTCTATCAACCTTAGCCAACATTTGCTACCTCAATTTTAATTTAATAATGTTTCACTAGATATTTATCTTTGGCAATATATGGATGCTTCCTGAAAAGATTTCACCTTTATTCTGAAGAAGCTATGAACAATAGACAAACAAAAATCACTTGGAAATGTTTGTTCTTAAACTCTCTTATATACATCAAGATCTGGATAATTACTACACTGTGACAAATGAAACTGTCTTTTTTCAGTTGTATTTGTTTTCTGCTCCATGCTATATTTTTAGAGCTTTATCTCCCAATCCAAGTTAGCTATATGCATTTTTATGCCTACATTTTGCTAAAAAAAAAACAAAACCAAAAAAAACCAACAAAAATTGTTACACAGAATTGATACAGCAAGCATGCTGATGACTAATATACAGACTAGATGCTTGAAACTGCTTCTACTTCAACTGTCGTTTCCCTGTTCAACTATCATGTAAAATGAAACCAACCCTTGATTGACAAAAAATACAAAAATGTCAAATTAAAAAAATTTTTCAAGTTCCAGACATGTAATATTCTGCTACTCATATTGGTGGTCTATAATTATGCAACACAGATATAGCATACTTATGCAAATGAAACTCATGCTAAGGGATCCATTTCTCCATCCTTGAAGTGCAGAGACCCAGTGGAATATCTAATGGTACAAAATCAGAACTTCCTGAGTGGAAAAAATTTGGCCGGTAAAAAAAATTAAGTATTGCTCATGTATGTTTGAAAGAATGAGTTATAGACACTAGAATTCTGATTTCGAAGTGAAAATACTCAATCGCTCTTCTGTCTCTCAAAAGAAGAGCCCATTGTCAATATCTATTTTGGAAGCAGCTATTACACATCAGCTTGCAATGCTCTTCCCAGCACTGAATGAATGCAAAGGTTCACAATAACGAACTGTTAATTCATATCCTTTTGGAAGGAATCTGGACAACTAAAATATTGCAGTTCCTCCTCAAATCAAAATCTTCACATT
The DNA here is from genome assembly GCF_003945725.1 of Corapipo altera. Classification (NCBI taxonomy): domain Eukaryota; kingdom Metazoa; phylum Chordata; class Aves; order Passeriformes; family Pipridae; genus Corapipo; species Corapipo altera. The sequence goes on from NW_020884905.1 coordinate 5,309,344, forward strand.
ACAGACCATTATATTCTCATTATACAACTTCAGCTACTACGTGCCTTCACAGGCCAGTCAAACTCTCTGTAAAATCAAAGGCACTAATTATCTTTACTAGGTTGGTCATTAAACTTGTGCTTTACTACCAGAGTGTCTTTTTCTATCAAAGTATTGTAGTGGAGGTGATAATGTCTCATGTTTTTGTTTAGTTTTCCTAAAATTCCAGATGCCGGTGCAATATTTGTCAGCTCCTTTGACCTCTCAATTATTGTTCAGAAGAGCTTTCCAGCAAAGGCCGGGAAGTACCATTCCATAACAGGAATGAGGAATGGGCTATGTGTCTGCTCTCCTCAGCCCTACCTCCCATCTTAGCCTCTTACACAAACCTATCTCCATCAGTACCTTAAGCCAGTATGGCAACCTACAAACAAGTGACATAACTTTCAATGAAGACATAGCGAAGAGCTGAAGGAAACCCAGGACATTTTCAACAGCTGTATCAAAAGATAACAAAATTCACCTACCAGGGCCAAAGAATGATTCTGAGTTTGATCCTCTTATGATTTTTGCTTCATCTGGGAAGCAAAGATAGGGGTGAAGAGAAGGTTCTGGGAGAAAGGCATTTTGTCAAAACTGCCTGGTGCTGTGGAAAGGTCGTAGTCACTCAAACTAAGAAAAAAAAGGTTGGGATGGTAAAGCCAGACCACTATTCATTTTGCATAGAGGCAATCAAAAGAAAAAATGGTATTTTTCTCAGTAAATTCATGGTCTCTAATAAAACAATTCTCAGGAATAAAGTCACCATATACAAATCAATATTATAAAGAAAAAGCAAGTCATTGTTGTTTTGCTGTTACCAGTATTAGTTCCTCTTTTTTCCTGCTGTTTCTTACAGCTGTACACATAGGTATGCTATTTTTCCAAAAGAAAACAAGTTGTGCAAATTTACCTCAGAGCAAAAGGGGCAGTCTGATGGTTTATGGTTTAACATTAATAATGGATGGCTTATCTCAGTGAGAAGCTGATAAAAACTAGTGTTTTCTACCTGTATGAACCATGATCAGGGACAGAATTGCTTCATACAGTCTGCATATGATTTTTGTGACAATTAAACAATGGGAGAAGGCTAAGACTACTGCATTAGCTGATACCTCATTCTAGTTACACAGGAATGGCACTGAAATTTCAAAGCAGGCTCAGAAGTACCATTATGAGCACAGTTAGTGCTAAGGGATGAAAGATGCTGTCACAGAATCACTAACACTAGCCCTCATAATCTGATTCTTATGCCAGAAAGTATACAAGTTCCCTGTAGTCTTGCTCTGTCGGCCACTGAAAAAAGAGAAAATCACATTTTAGCAGTTTGTGAAGCATGTGTTTGTGGAGGTGCACAGTACGCTTCACTCCTTCTCAAGCAAACAACAGTGCTGAAGAAAGTAAAGGAGCAAAGCAGCAAAGTGTTCCTTTCTTTTTTTTTTTTTTCAGTCTCACTTCTTTTTCCTATATTCTCACCCTTTACATTTTCCACCTTCCATTCTACTTCCCCGCCACATCATCTTCTGGCCAAAAGACTCCATTCTCACAATGGGACCCAATACACATTTCTCTTACCTCCCCCTGACTGTGGATAGGTGAACATGAACTTCTGAGTAGCCAATGACTAAAACAAGGAAATACATGATGCTTTTGGAATATGAATAAAAACCCAAACAAATCAACCAACCAACCCACCAACCAAAACAAATCAAAACAAATAAACAAACAAAAAGCCCCCACAAAAAATCCAACCCACCACAAAAAAATTACATAGCCAAAACAGGTTGTTTGTGACTGCCATTTTTTTTTCAATTAGTGTCACAAATTATTTTCTTATGCTTCCTTTCATCATTATTTTTAATAAAAAATACCATTACAAAGAATAGAAGCAGCAAATAAATGAGATAAGGCATATCTTGTCTAAAATAACCTCTCTATATATTTCTCTGTTTCTCTCAACTTTCAGTTGATTAGATTTCCACTTTAACATTGCAGAAAGGAAGTAAAAAAAAAAAGAAAAAGAAAAAAAGGCTACTTCCTTTACATTGCAAGACAAAGTCTTTAAAGATCTTTATAAGCACTTTTTACTTTCTTGTTCCAAAGAAGTGGTACCAAACAAGCAGAAAAGAATTATCTGTCCATGAATAGCTAAAAATGGAAAGTGATCATCTAAATTAAAAAGGTTGAGAAAGATAAGGGAAAAGTTCAGATAAGATTTATGTTTAGAGAGCTAGCAATAGGAATGAATTATAAAATAACAATCTATAAAACATCTTAAAAGAACATTTAATATAGCTTGTAGTAGGGATAGTTAATATCAGTTTTCACTATGACAGCAACTTGTAGTTTAAACTAGTTGCTAGATTTGTCAGAAACACAGAACACACTAAAAACTAAAGTCCTGCCCTTTTCCCAATGTTAAGAACAAGTGCTTGATTAACATTATGTAAATGTATTCCTATTTTGATCATGACCAAGCAGAAAATGTTCATTAAGATGCAAACACAATATGCTGAGGAAGTGTCAGTCCACCTCTTTTGCAAATTATTCATTAGGAGTCAGGTACTACATTAACACAATTTTCTATGACAATAAATACACATAGATCTGAAGCTTAATGTGGGATGAAATGATGGGAGCACTCACATTTTGAGACCAACTTTAATATACTGCTACATAAAGTTTCATGACTAGTGATGGCCTGATCTACATTTTGTGAAACAGTATATTAGATAGATAGAATTTTTGGCTGTTCCCTAGGAACACCATTAATTTAGCCAAAAGTTTGTAAAACATTTTGATAAAACCTCCTGTATAACTACATTTTTATACAATAAACAATAAAACTACTACTGCTACAGTTAGACAGAGTTTAGTCTGATGTTTACTCTGCATTGGAAATCAGAAATCAAAATTAGTAAATATGCTTCTAAAGATTAAAGACAATGTGCTTTTTTCATAGCTTTAAAGGAACATTAAAAGAAGAGAATACCAGTTGCAGAACAGGTATTTCAAAGTATCAGAAAAATAAGTCCAGGTTCCAGTTTGAAGTTTGTTGTTGGAAAAATCTCCATAGATGTGATCACAGAAGCCATTTACCACATCAAAGGAATCTACAAATATGCTTTTTAAAGCGGCTCCACAAGGATGGCACTAAGTTTTCATGTTTAACCAACAAAGTGGTGATTCCTTCCCTGCTCCTTCCTCCAGCTACCCATCCAGATTCCAGAACTGGGAGGAATGTACCAGAGGGAATGTATCTGGCTAGAACCTTACTCCTTGCAAAACAAATTCCCATTTGAGTTTCTGATGGCTCACAGTGCTTGATTAGGCCTTTGACCATCTTCACAGCCCTGCTTTGCACACTTTGTAAAAACATCTTTCTTCTATTGAGGCACCCAACTGTGTTACTAAAAATATCTCTCCAAATCTAGTGATTTTTTTCCCCCCTTTTGGAGCACCATAAAAGGCTGGAATGCCACAAGAGAGCTGTTCTTTCCTCCCTAGAATCTGGTCTTATTGCTTCTCTTTCACTTCTGTGGACTACACCACAGTGTAATTACCAAATGTAGAAATTAGTGTAACTACTTACTAAATGAATATTGGCCTCAAAGCTTGAATTCCTAGCAAGCAGAGTGTTTTTAATGTTGAACAGGGATTGTTTCATAGAAGTAGCGAGAAAGAGTAACATTGCTGATATCAAGAAAGTCTCACTCATTTACCTGTAGCTATTGGATTCCAAGTTGGTACACTCCTAAAATGAAGTATTTTCTGCATGAAAAATTTTTAAAAGTAGAGAAAAAAATTTCTAAAAAGTACCTAACTGGTATACCGTGGTCCTCAATCTGACAACTGTAATGTTACCATCTTGGGCGTTTTAGCCCCCAGTGGTGCTTTCTCATGTCTCTGGAGTTTCTGGAATTACCACAATGGCCACATCTGCCATGAAACCTGCATGCCTCCACGATTCACAGATTTAATATATTTTTCCATTTTATAAACAAGGAAGCATAGCACAAAGAAGCCATTTGTGCATGCATGCACACATAGCCCCCAGCCCAGAACTTAAAGCTACACTGCGTAAGTCCTGGGCTCAGACCTAATTGTAGTATCAGTTTGACTTGTCATAGTTCTCTGTAGCCCTGACTGATCCAAAAGAGCAGCTGATATTTCAAGAAGGGTATCCTGAAATCTTATTCAAGTTTGTTTCTCAGAAGAAAGACTTCAGCTGCACACCAGAACACACATTTTATTTTCTACTTCTTCACCAGAATGTTCTGTCAAATAGCTAGATAGGATTTATTTTGCTGCAGTATCACCTTATGCCCTACTTTGCAACTAATGCAGTTGTCTAATATGCATTAAATTACCTGTTTGGGTACTTGACACTGAAGTAGATGGATTAAAAGGTTTGAATCTTGCATATTGCAGAGAGTCAAGATAGCAAGAAAGCTGATACTCAGTGTAAATAATTCAATTATATTATTGCATGAAGTGCAATACCTTATCAAAATCTGTTAAGTCATAGGTGTCCTTTGAGGATGACAATAGACACACATCTATCAGGGGAAAAAAAATCAGCCATGAAAAGTTTATCTTTCCTTCCTCATTTCTCTGCTGCATTTCAAAATACACAAAACTATATACTTAGGGGAAAAAAACAGGTGAGCAAGTGTTCAGTCCCTGAAGTATCAGGTCTGACAAGAAAAGACACTTTCCAAACTAATTACAGTTTTAGAGAATTGTGCTTAGTTAAACTTAACTGTAGTAATTAGGTCCTTTGAGAAAAAAAGGATAGCTGAATTTCAAGGAGTGTATTAGCATGGGACCAAGTTGCTAGTACCTGGATAAAGACACAGAAAGATTGTTGCATACCTGTTTGTGAAGGGTACTCTATCAAGTACCAAGTTTATTCAATTAAATTTAAAATTGTAATTATCAGATTTATCTCACCTAGACATCTTGTAGTTTGCCCTGAGAATAAGGCCCAAGACATCAGTGATACAGTACTACACTGCAATTAGGTGTTTATCCATCAATTATGCAAAAATTTGTCCTCATATTTTAATTCCACCAACATAGTTTCCATGTGGACAAATGGAGGATCAGAATACATCAAATACACAGTTGGGACTATACACACACCCAATTCATGTACTTTGATGTATTTTTCTGAGTGTTCCCTGAGACTTGCAAGCTCAGCAAGGTCTGGTACCATGTGATGTTTCTTGCTTCATCAGTAATGATTTAGTAGAGAGGGTGAAAGAAATTCTGGCAGATTCATTCAAGATATGCACTACCTCTTTCTCCAATACAAGTACTAATTATATAATGATTTTTATAAGGTATTTTAATTAGGGAGTATATGACTATCAGAGATGAATAGTCTTGGTTTTGATAGTAAATTTATTTAGCTTGTTAAAAGGAGGAGCTTTATTTCCCTGAAAGAAGTACTTCTTAAATGAAAGTCATGCCAAAATTGCAAAGGCAAATGTCAGCAGTGTTAGCCTCAAAAACAGATGCAGTGCTACACAAGAACCTGGCTATATTCCTCAGGTTGCTTCGTGGATGGCAGCTAGTTTTGCAGAGGTAGGTTTGCTGGCCTTTGTAAGCATCCATTTTGTTACACCAAGCTCAATAATGAGTTTTGTTTTTCCACTTTGATATTCAATGTTGAAATTGATCTTAAAAATACTGCAATCACTTCTTTGTGCTTTTGGAGATGAAAACAATTCTCTGCATCTTGCAGTTTCCATGACTGATAATATAATCTGTCCTTTCTATCACATATATATTGCGATTTTTCTTTTCAGTCACCCTTCACAGAATTAAAAACTGAATTTAGAGCTTTAATAAAAATTTTAAAATGTCTAATACTGACCACAGTTTACCATCAATCAGTAGGTTTTGCTTGTTGGTTAGAGTAAGAAACCAACAATCCATAATCTAATCTACCTAATGAATTATATAACATTAACTAATCAGAGTTTTAAAAAATGAAATCACAGAAGTTTAAGGTTCTGGAAATACATGCTCTCCCTCAAACTACGTATTTTATTATTCAAGATGTCTAGTGATAGGAAGATAGCCCACTCCTGTTCCCAGCTTCCATGTTCACTGTAATGCCTTAGGAGCTGTATAACCCTTACAGCTCGCTCAAACAATTACTTGATAATCTAAATCACTGTTTTGAAACTACATGCCCTAAAAGTGGATTTTTCTCCTAATATCATAATATTTAGAGGAATATAGAAGTTTATGACAGGTTTCCCCATTTTCAGGTTTTTCTGCAATCCTGATAGGAAATATTTACAGACAGAAATCAACAGTCCCACAGCAGACCCAATCAGTGCGATCAAGAACTATAATTTATCTACCTGAGACTCACCTTCCATACCTGGTAGTCTGCACATAATTACTCATTTGTTGTTTAAAACAAGCACAACCTTACTGGAATGAATGCCATCAATCAGCAGGCAGCCTCTGCCTATGCAAATCAGCCCCACTTGACTTCTAAGTATTATAGACAAATTTTTTACATTGATTTTTTTATTAAGGATTTAATGGTATTTATAATGCACAATACCAACAAATCAACACAACTAATATGGTTGGAAATATCTCTATAAACTGTACTGAATTTCTCTGGCAGCAAAAAGAAGCTGGGCTGATAATGTCAATGTAAAAACCAGGTCTTAATTCACGGCTATTCTCATGAGAAAATATTGTTATGGCTAGTCTTCTGTACATTTTAAAGTAACAGAAAATACTCCACGGAAAACAGCAAACATTTCAGTGCAGCCCTATTGATGCACTAAAAAGCCTGTCAATGTATTTTGGAATTTCATTAAAGTTTATAGTAAAACAAAAGGTCTCATCTCATTTTCCACAAAAAAGATAGCCACCTAATTTAACCTTATAATCCAAAACTCTACTAAGAATTTTAGTATTGCTCCACAGAAAATAGGATCTGAATGTCCCTATTCATCTCTTCTTCCCTCACGTCAATGGAAACAAGCGTATTTCCATTTATATTCTATAATACATTTTTAAAACTTTTTTCCCCTACTTTTTCTGGGGAGATCAATTGTGAGTATGGCAGCAGGAAAAGCTGACGTTCCAGTCACAGAAACCAATGAGAGAAAGTTGCAATAGCAGTCAAGAGTAACAGGCCACTCATCTGTTGGCAGCAAACATGCAGAGTACCTCTTTGACAGATATGTTCAAACCCAATCACTTGGCACTGACCAAGCAGTTCCTTACCAGGGACTTCCTGTTCACCATTGCAATAAAACAGTATTTATAGCCATAAATTGGAGTTGCTTCTGTCTTCCTTATTTTCCATTATGTTCTGGGGTTTTTTCCCAGAAATAACTTCAGTGATTTCTTTCAAGAGTTGCTCTGTTTCCCTTATGTCATGTTGTTCCTTACCAAGAGATACATCAGAGATATTTCTATCACAAGATCGGATGGGAGACTTTTTTCAAAATACTTTCTCTGGAGAGACTGAGGCAATCAGTTTGTATGATTTTAAAATCAACAGTCAGTAATGTGATATCTAAAGGAAATGCAGGGAAATAATGTTAAAAATGTAGCAAGCTTCCTCCAAGGGAAGGTGAAGTATCCTGAGGTCAAGGACATTCCCATTACCAGTATATTAAGAAGATTAAACCAAAAGCATTGTCCTGCAAATGCAGACACTATATGTATCAGGCTATTTCCAGAATTTTTGTATCTTCATTCTTGTAACCAAATGTTGAGGCCATTCTTTGCTATCGTTACTCTAAATCAGATGACAACCAAGCAACATTTGATTGAAAGCATAGAGCAAAACCTGACTTTACTTAAAGTATCCATTAAAACATCTTCAGGATCACTAGTGCCAGTAATGAATAACAAAGTACATTTACAATCCAGATGAACATACAGCACTCAGCAGCACACTTTTACAGGCCAATGGGTTTTCTATAGAGCCAGCGCAGAGAAATATTTCTAAAGTACCTTCTCAAATACACTTGTCTAAATCTAAATGTTCAACTGCAAAAGCAAGCTGTCAGGCCATAAATAAAGCAGACTATTTGGCAAGCTATTTATTTATTTCCTCAGACACTGTTTATACTGTTGCATTTCCTTTTAAACTGCTATAGCTGCATAGGTATTTCAGGTTATGTATATAAGTATCAACAGTTAAATTGGCTGTTTTCTGCTAATGGCAGTCATGGTATTCATAGACCTTACAAAGTTTGAAAGCCTGAAAAAAGACTGACACTTGGTTTGAGGGTCTTGGGGGGCATGCATGTGGTGGTGAAAGCAAGTGTGCACAAAGAATCCATGAATATCATTTTAAGCAGATGCAATGAGAAGTAGATTCAATCCCTATACTCTTCTATTTTTACTGCTGTAAAAATGAAGACTTATTTATTAATAACTTCAGAACTTCAAATATTTTCAGAGTCTTAAAAATAGTACAATTCTAATCCTAAGTAACTGCAAAAGACAATACCAGTCGCATGATGCAAAAAAACAAGATCTAAGGAAATTCTGTTCAAGCTAGAAAAATGTAAGCTGGAAGAAACCTCAATAAGCAAGGAGGCTAAAAAAAGTATGAATTCACAGGGATAGCTCAGGTCAATCAAGACATATATAGTAAGATTTAGGTTTTCGTGAAAACCAGAATGGTCTTAATTGAGTAGGCTGCTAGTGTGCCCAGATATATTTCAATATATGCCCCTAAAGTCAGTCTTTGGGTACATGAAATGTCAGATAATCAAATACTAAGCAATTCCAAGAGTAAACTTGTAAATAATGCAAAATACAGAGCATGTTAGTCTAGCAAGCCCAATTACAAGCAGTTTCACTTGAAAATGCTGATTAGAGCAAAATGTCAGGCATAAAGTACGTAAAGGAAAAGTGTGCTATAGTAATCAAGTCTAAAGATGACAAAGATGGATGCCTGCAGTTTTGTTCAAATCCTCAAAGAAAAGCTGCAATCACTTGGCCAGCTGGAGACAAATATATTTTCCTGGGTACACAGGCTATCAAAAGAACAAGCAGTAAATCTCTTACAGCCCAGACTGCAGTTCACCTTCACAACTGAAGGCCTTATGCCACCAATTTACCACACCAACTAGTTTCTAAAACCACTGCACCTTCTGCCCAAAACCATCCCTGTCCTTAGTGAAGCTGAAGAGCATGTCAGCTACCCTTCTGGTTCCCTGTCTTTTTTAGATACTGTGAAGAGAAAGAATGTTCATTGAATAGATGAATAAGAAAGTATTAGAAGAGCATCTCTGCTGACTTCCCAGAAAACAGTTACCATGGGAGATGCAGATATCTGTGATAACGCAGAGAAATGCATGATGAAACAGAGGTTATGGAATAACCAACATCTAATGTTGAAGTGAAAACATAGTAGATCAATTAAGACTCTTTTCTGCAATCTTACAGCTTTTATGAGGTCCTCATTCCAGTGACTTACAACATGGCAACTTCAGACAAAAGAAAACTAGAATTAAGCATCATTTCTGTCCCCTTTACCTAGCATTATTTACTCTTCACCAGAGCTCATATACAATGGCATAAAACACACCTTCAAACATGCTTTCATTAATAGTTTAATTATACATGGTGAGGAGGAGGAATCTGATTTTACAGAGAATACATACTTAAGTTACTTTCAAGATGTATTTTTTCATCTTCTTCCTGCTACCCCTACTGTGGCACCAACTTCATAATTTCCTGTTCCAGTGTCTAGCAGCAATACTTCAGCAGCCAGCTTCTCTCTGTCAAAGCATCTATTTTCAGAGAAATAAAGGAGTGAAACAGAAAAAACCACCACCAGGATACAGATATTTAAGCAATATCCACATTCTCCACTGCTCTTTTGGCGCTTATACCTCTATGTACCCTTTTGCTACATGGTTAAACAAGCCTCTGATTCATTTTACCTTTGTATCCCTCAAAGATTATACGGAATTTGGAACATGCACGGAGGAAAGGAGGGGTGGGGTGTGCCTAAGTCAGCATTGCTGCCAGAAATAATGCATGTCAGAGTATATGCCTAAGACATCTAGAACACTGAAGGAATGAATAAATAATATGTCTGGATTCTAGCCTGCTTTTCAGAAAAGCAACATTCTTTTCAAAGCCTCTTCTCCTTCATGGTAATATTAAATATAACTTACTGGATACCTGAAAACAGAATATAACAACAGTTAAGATGTCTTAAAAAAACTATTAACAAACTAACAAACAAACAAAGAAACAACCCCAACCCCACAAAAACACAACTGTCCCACCTCCCCCAAAAACATCAAACAAGAAATCAAAAACATGATTTTCAAAAAAATTCTTGTGCGTTAATATGACTCAGCTTTCCAAAACCTAACAGCTACTTCATTACATAAGCAACAACCATTTTAATGGAAAAATAAGCAAATTTAATTTCTGTATTTCAAGATATTTGTAGCATTACTTCATAAATTAGAAACTCTAAACCAGTAACACATACCTAAAGGAATTTTGCCAGCTACACTTACTTATCCTAATGGAAAAAAGCTCTGCTCAATGTTTCAGAAAGGGAGGACAGCCCAGTTAGACAGCACATTCACCAACAATATGCTCCAGGACTTAAATTGTTGGACCTCTGTATCTAAGAGAGATAAAGATCTAATCCTGTACTAGTTGGAGATACTGCTAATGGCTCAGTTTCCAGTTCAACAAGATAATTAAGTATGTGAGTATTTCCACTCACTTGCACAGGACTAGTCATATTTTAAATTATTTGTAATCAGAAATCTTACATTTCTGGGGCTTTCTTTTTTCATTTTTTTAGGGGGTATTATTTATTTTTTTTATTATTCTTGTATGATGGAGATATTCACATATCCTGTGCCTCAAATAATGTTCATACTAACATGAAAAAAATGTGTTAAGACATCTCTAGATATACACTGTATCAAATTTAAACAATTTGCTTCCAAAATCAGTATAATTTTGTCCATCAAAGCTGAGACTGATGTTTGATGCGTTTGTTCAAAACAAACAAAACCATCAATTTCCTGTCATAAATACTGCTTATGCAAAAAGAAAGGCCAAAATTCATAAACACAGACTGAAAAGTGCTATGCCTTTGTTAAACAGGTCGGTCAGCACCTACTGACTCACTGAAGATAAAAAGGTTTCTAGACTTGAGAAATTATGTAACTTAATTCCTTTCTAATGAAGGAAATAATCAAGTTGTATCTGCCCAATTTGAATTTGCAGCCACTTATTTCTACAGAAATTCTATAGGTTGTTTTCCTCAGGTCCTGGATTCATATTGACCTAAAGCCCCCCCACACCTAGAGTTCTTGGCTGCTGACTTCTATCAGCTGTTCCTCACTTCCTTTCCTCTGGAAAAATCATGCTTAAGGATTACATGAGCTCTCCTAAAAGAGGCTCAGGCAAGGTGAGTTAGCTCTTATCAGCCTTTATCACCTGTTTAAACTACCAGCCTAAAGCAGATGAGGAAGCATGTACATAATCTCTTTCTGTCATAGCAAAAGTGAGGGTAGCAACCTCTAGCTGGGCAGCAGCAGCAGCAGCATCTGTAAGCACAGCTAGATCCAGAGAGGGACCCCATCCCAGGCCTGGGGCATCTTCTCCATTAGCTACATAAGCATCCAAGACTGTTTGGTTTTATAGCACAAAAAGTCCTGGCTTGGGAGTCTCAGACATATAAAACAGTCAAAGGGCATGAAGAGAAGCAATGTGTGTCCTTGCTTAAAGAAGACTGCATCTTTTCAGTACTCATCCATTCCTTCTGAGCATGGCTATTGATCCTATGTATTTAGCCTTCCTAAGGGCAGAGCTGACATTCCACTTTTTCTAAATCAGAGCTATAAAGCTATGACTGTCTGGTTATTTACTCCATATTCCAGTAGACTTGGTATTCTACTTTTAACCGTAGAGCTTCTCAGTGACACCTACTGACATATACAAAGCCCTGGAATCTTCTTACCCTGTGTGAAAACAGTGAAAATTTAAAATAACAATACAGTTCAAAGTAAATACCATCTGGTTAAGTTATAAGGCACTTCTAAGGACCACATACCTACATATTTCCTATTACTTCCTCTCCTCTGCCTCCACATTACACCTCATTGAAATAGCAAAACCACTTTCATGACAGGGTTCTAGTTCTCTTGGCTAGTTGCCCAGATAAGAACATTATAGTAACTGCAACTAGAATATATGCTCTGTCCTATACAAACACACCATGAAATCCTTAATACAGTACAATGTGAATGAATCAATATTATAGCCAGTGATACTCCATATTTCTTACCACTGAGTCATATCATGCACAACTAAGAAAATTACACTAAGATTTAAACTAGACTTACAGAATCTACCTCACAAATGCCTTTTTGTTATACTAAGACTCCCAATATTTATGCTATTTTCTTGCATTTATTCTGTATCAAATAGGAAGTAGTTTTTCCTCCACACACTAAAAGTAACTTTCAGATCTCCTTTTGTCACCTTTCTTTGCTCAAAGACTTGCTACATCCTCTGCTACTGAAGAGGAATGTTACAAATGTTATATAATCAAAGTAACACTAATGGAAAAAAGAGTTTTAGGTTAAGGAGTTGTTTTTCATATTCTGCTAGCTACTCTCATCTGTAGCAATCTCCCACTCCATGCAGTACTCCCTACCTGGAGTACTGGGTTCAGCTCTGGGGGCCCCAGTACAGTAAGGACATCGACCTGTTTGAGCAAGTCCAGAGGAGGATCCCCAAGACAATTAGAGGGGCAGAGCACCTCTCTTACAAGGAAAGGTTGAGAGAGTTGAGGTTGCTCAACCTGTAAAAGAGAAGGCTCCAGTGTGACTTAATTGAAGCCTTCCAGCACTTGAAGGGAGCCTACAAGAAAGATGGAGAAGCGACTTCTTACAAGACTGTGTAGTGATAGGATGAGGGGAAACAGATTCACACTGAAAGAGGGCAGGTTTAGATCAGACATTAGAAAAAATTCTTTACTGAGAGGGTGGTGAGGCACTAGAACCAGTTGCCTAGAGATACCCCATCCCCTGAAGTGTTCAAGGCCAGGCTGGATGGGGCTTTGAACGACCTGGTCTAGTTGAACCCATGGCAGAACCCCCCATGGCAGGGTGTTGGAACTAGATGATCTTCAAAGTCCCTTCCAACCAAAACCATTCTGTGTTTCTGTGATCCTATAATTCTATGAAATCTAGACAATAAAGAATCTAGACACTTAAACTGTGAGAAACAGATCTAATCTTCATGAAAATACCCGCACAATCTGAAAAGGCCATTAGGGAAATACATTCTGAAGTGAATTAAGTTAAAAAGATATTTCTTACTATTTCTAAAGTCAAAAAGCCACCCAAAACTAACAGAACACATCACAGTAAGCAAGAAATTCTGTTTCATATTCATCCAAACTCCCATTTACTAAATTGCTTCAAGGGAGAAAATATAATCACAGTGAATTGATTATGCAATTATGATATGATTATGTTGCCTTTTCCCTCTTGGTACAATTTGGTAAATGTATGTTTATGCAAATGTTAAGCAAAACTCCACAGGTAATGCAAGTTACAAATTTCTTATATTTTAGTGGGAGTATCACCAAAAAAGCAGGAGTCATGAGTGCACATTTAATGCCTTACTATAGAAGATTATTCCAAATGTACAAGACTGTGAGAAGGGAGACACTGTCTAGATCATTACCATTACATTGCAGTAAATTCGTGGTTATTTTAATTTATGTGTATGGTACATATTTTAAAAAGCTGAAATTCACAAGTCTGCTGTAAACTTTATAGTCAGAAATGTAACAACAAAGGAAGACCACAAAAGTCGAAGTGAGAGGATGAGTTGGGTTAGGGGTTTGGTTTTTTCAGTAGTAAGAAATACACAAAATTTGTTTTATTAGTAAGTCTGTCTGGTATACTAGAAGACTGAAATGTTTATTTTCCTCATCTCTTTGCTTCTAAAATCACAGATTTGTAAAGTCCTAAGACAGAAATATAAAAGATATATGATATCAAGTCAGACACCATAGAACAGTATGAAATACAGTACATTCAAAAATCTGAAAAGCACACTTCACATTTTCAATTTCTGCTCTTAAAAGGAAGGGGGAAATAATCTGCCGGAGAGTTTTCAGGGTAACTATTTTGCACTATCCCCTTTTTCAAATACCATTTAATAAGTATTTGTTCTTTGCTAACGTATTTCTTTCCTGCACTAATTAAAACCGCTTTCTAGACTAGTCAAGGAATGCTTAAACACTCTTCAGATGAATTGTGATTATCTTCACCTCTTTCTCCTGTTTCTTCCTTGGACAATCCTTATTTAAACTGATATAACATAATACCAGAGCTACAAAGCCTGTTTTTTACAAAGAGGATCCTATGTCATGGCACAACGTGTTCTTATGTGATCCCAACATTACATAGAGCCATCAGTTTCAATGGTTTAACTCATATCATTGCATCACAGAATGCTTTGGGTTGGACGGGACCTCACAATCATTCAGGTTCAACCCCCTGCCATGGACAGGGACAGCTTCTACTAGACATGTTGCTCAAAGCTCCATCCAACCTGGCTTTGAAGCAGTAGCAGTTTGAGTCTTTGCCCAGAAAGCTCGAAGCTCCATTCAATGTCCTCCACCAGGACAAACTCAGACAGGATAAGGGTATGGCCAAGCAGTGCATTATGTAGAAGGTGATCACCATTAAAAAACAACTCATAAAGCATAAAGTTGATCTTGATTGACCCAGACCACTGTTAAAAACCTCACAACCTGTCACTGCATTAAATGTTTCATTACTCAAGTTTAGCTAGAGGAAGCCCCAGGCTAATCTCGCCAAGATCAAATTTCTATTTAAAACTAGCATTAAACCATATAAGTATTCTAAGATATTTCAAAGTCTCTGTCCCATGCAGACATCCAAATGCCAAAATACAACTGGAAAGCTTATACTGATTATACCAGACAACAATGAAGCAGTTAAACTACATCTGTATAAAGGATTCTATTCACTAAAAAGCCAAAGATTACCTCCATTTATTTTTTCAACCAACTTACATCAACATGTAGCATTCACTATTTAAATCTGTGTTTTATTAATTTATTTTTCAATTATTCACTTAACCTTTACTTACTTTAATGAATCAGATTATCACCAGATTTCTGCTCAGGACAGAAGCTTGGTGGACTTTACTGGAAGACCTCTTGTAAACAACAAGTCCCACATCAAAAAGAAAATTTCTGTTCCTAGTAGTAAACTATCATGCACTGTGATCCCACTGTACAATGTGCTCATAGGCAGAACTACATCAATACCAGCAACTTGCTGTATAAATATCAGTTCTAAACAAAATTTTAAGTTGCAACTACTTGGCTTACCGACAAGTATGTTTCTACTATGGAAGAGAAAGCTTTTGTATTTCATTTATCTTTCAGTTTATAATGTGGAAACTTAAAATCTTTCAGTTTTTAAGTTTAGAATCCAGTTGTCATGCACTTTTAAACCTCTAATGGGCAAAAATAAAGCTTTACTTTAAATATTTTGGCCAGACTTCACTAACACTGATTAAAAAGATACGGATTCTGAATTGTAAAATGATTCCTCATGTGTTTAGTAACACCCCAAATGAGGATGTACAAGGTTTAAGAGCTGTTCTCATTTACATTCTCCCCCAGGCAAAAATCACTCTTTAGGAATGTCTGGAAGCAATTGTAATTGAACACTGGAGTTGTTAAACAATTGCATTTCCATAATTTAAAAAAGAAAAAACAATAGGAGGATATAGAAGTCTTAGAGGTAGAAAGGGGCACGGGATACATAAAGAAAACTTTTCTCAAGGGAGAAAATATGTTATGCCAGATAGTAGTTTGTATGTAAAGACCTCAGAAAATGGAAAATGCTGCACATACAGGACCTCAGGTATAGAACGTTCAACACAACACAATAACTCAAGCCCATTTATGCTTTCAGTACTTTAATGTAATGCTAACATTTTTGTCAATGGTAATAACTTCTCCCTTAGCAATCCACCCCACTTGTGAATTAGGCTGGGTAAGATAAGATTTGTCTCTGGCTAATCAATGTTTAACCATTTAATGGAGACATTTCAATTCTATGTTTAAAGATTACTTTCAATGGATGTTTATCAATTATATATACTTTGCTAAAAGAAAAGATCATAAGCTATGCTCAAAAGACTTTTGATCTATAAAATGGAGCCTGGGAAATCGGTTATGAAAAGTCCATTTTGAAACCCAGCAAAAATGAAAACAAAGAACAAAAAAATGATGCTCTTCTATAGAGGTATCTGCAGAATTGTGACAGGTGACAGAGCCTGCACAATCTAAAACCCTACATTGATCAGAAAATCTACCACTTTGGAGTCATGTGCTTTTATATACTTACAGAAATTAAGCAATTTCACCTGGGCTTAGAGGTAAAGAAAAATTGAAGTGAAAGGTCATATTTCCAAGTGTACTGATTCTAAAAACAGTATTTAAGAATTCAGCTTCAGTGACATTCATGTTCAATCTGTGATACGTCTGTAGCACTTAAGGAACCAGAAGAAAAATGTTTAATTTGGGTGGCACTTTTTCCAAGAGTGCCATCTAAAAATTCAATTTCAAAACATGATGCATGAGCAAAGACTTCAATGACAGAAGTTAAAGCATATTTGGTTATTTCAAGTAATAACAAAAAATTTAACCATAAACCCATTTGTCAGGAAATATAGCTCCATTTCTAAATACATCCCCCAAAGCAATGCCACTTAAAAAGTCAAAACTTCTATTGCAATCTTTATCTATGATGTATTAGATGAAGAGGGTGCACTCACTGCTAACACAAAGCACTGACTTAAGAAGAACAGGAATAAGTGGCACTGTCCACAAACCTTTTCCAAGTTGTGGAAAGCAGAAGAAAATCTGTTGCTAGGCGTTTGCTAGTATTTTTTATGATTTTCCTAGTTTTTTTATTAATAGACTTTTATTTACAAATTCATATTGTGTTTGGAAATTCCTGACCAGTGAATCTAGTCAGACATTTTACAAGCCCATGCCCTGACTGAGCAGTCCTTCCCTACCCCCACCCATAATCCCCTCAAATAAGGAGTCAGTGATGAAATTGCCTCAGTGTATCCAAGCATCCAATCCAAAGCCCAATGATCGTGTACTGTGCTGTTTCCTCAGCCAAGAGACCCTGCTTTCAGTCTAGCCTTGAGTTTATGTCAGATCTTGAGGAATATCAGTGCAAATGGGTCCATGAGCTGGGGCAAAGCCCCTTCTACCATCTCAGCCGAAGAGCTCTACCTTTGGCAAATTGGAAGGTCAGGTCTACGAGGCAGAGAATCACTTAAACCAAGATAGCAAAATCCATCTGGGGTATGATTCAGAGCTCTTTTACAAAGGAGGGAGCACCAGATTTCTAAACACTTAGCTTCTATCTACTGTGCTAACATTGATTGCCAACCACCACCGGCTCAGCTCTCACATGGATTTATAACAGCACATTTGGAAAGGCTAAGTCGTATCACCAGGGGATTAAATTTTCTTGAATTAGTATTCCAGAAATATGATGATCAAACTAGATTACTGCCATTGAGATACATTAATATAGAGGAGTAAGAGCAGAAAAAAGGAACAGTTCTATAATTATACAGGCTGTCCCAGTAGAAAAGGTTTGAACTATTCAAATCAAAGTAATGCCGACCAGTTACAGTAATGGGGTTATTGAAAGTTCAATTACATTTTTAAGAGTTTTCATGAATTAAAAGTGTTACTTCTTAATGGGGGGAAGGGAAGAGGGCTGTGATACAGTATAGTAGTAGCATCATTATTTCCTCCCTTTTTAAGTAATAGAGGGTTTGTTCACCAAAATTAAAATGTCCAGCTTTAAATTATAAAAGGAGTAATCTAAAGATATTTAGATAAAATTGGAATCTAGCAAAAAAAAATTACTGAAAATATTTGCTTCAGTTGAGTAAAATAAAGCTTCTCTGCTGGGTAGCCTAGATGAAGGAAAATGACATAGACAGATTTGGTTAATCCAACCTTGATTTGTCTCTATCTCTGGATACTCAAAATAGGGTAAACAGTAACTAATCTCATAAAATTTCTGTTCTGGTATCAATTTAAAATCTGAATAAAACTGGAGTTAAGCACAATAAATACACCAATACAACCTTATGGTTACACAGAACTGGTCATAGTTCCAATATTGGTTCATTCACTTCACTATCTTGACGATCTGTGGCCAAGGTTCACTTTTCCTTTTTTGTGAAGACATGAACAATTAGCATCACAGAGAAGAAAAATTGAATTTCCACTTGATATGAGCGAAAAATAGAGCTGAAAAGTTGAATAGGCTAATTTTTCCTGTAGTCAAGATCAGACAGTCTTTGCACAGAAAGAGTCTGCTTATGGGTATTCATATAAACAATTCAAATAAGCAAAAGCTGCAGATCAAAGCCCTCATCCCCTGCCCCCAAAATTACAGATAGAAATCCTCCCATTTTCCATTTAAATCTTCTCTTTGCCAAGGTGGTATTACTTCTTAGTTTGCTATCTGCAACATGTCAGACAACTCAATTAGATACCATAAAAACACTCTATTCCCTTCAGTACATTTTGTAGGCAGTATCTGGGAAGAAGTGACACTCTTAAGTTACAAGTGGATACAAACATAAATAGCACCTCCCTGTAGATCTATATGTGGACCCCAAAGCATCCTAGGAGTCAGGTTCCCAGACTCTGAACTTTAGCTGTGCATGACTGCTGTCTTTATGAAAAGAACTCTTTGGCTCAGCTACAGTTGTCATGGAAACAGCAACTTTGATTTTTAGATCTTTAGTATACGTGATATTTCAGCCATATGTTGCATGCATTTAAGTTCTCAACGTATTCCTCCTCTTTAAAACTGAAAGAAGAGAAATAATGATTTCAATAATGAAGTAAAATACACACCATGTACTTCTCATGCTTGCAAGCCAGAATAACCACAAATTTGAGATACTATGGGCATACTTGATCCATGTTTTTTCCTCCATCCCAAACAGTTTCATTTGTGAAAAGACTTCACCTGAAAAAGTACAGCTCTATTTTTCTGATAAAGCCAGGAGATGGGCTTAATTTTGCTTACTAACACAGCAAACTGTGCATTACTCCTGCATTAACAATGTTTGAGAGAGGTTCCAATACCAATCACACAAAGGGTAGTGCTGGGCAGACACAAAGCTCTCCAATACCCCAACTGATTTGCCTGCCTCTCTCCAAACTGGGACCAGCATGCTCCTTTACACCACCTTAGGAGTAAATATAAAATGGAGAGCACTCTGTAACAAGTTGGCAGTTATTTTCTCAGCCGCATGCAAGCTCTTAATTTCAAAGCCTGGAACATTGATACCTGACCAATAATTCTAAAATTTTACATCTGAAGCAAGAATAATTAATTTAAGTGAATACTAATGGTTATGGGTAAGTATGGGTAAGATCCTTTGCGACAGTTGACTGCAGCAAACTCACAGCTTCCTAGATTACACACAAATCCCACCCTCACAACATATCTATTTGAACTTTAAAGAGATGTCCTTGTTTTATTTTGCACGTATTCACTAATGAAGCTCAGTTCTAATTTAAACTGTTTAAATAACCAGACCCAGAGAACTCTGGTCTTTTCAACTCAAATGTTGTTAGGAAGCATTCAGCATACTCCTAAATGATTTTCACCCTAGATATCTTCCTCCCACTCCTGGGCATAAGTAAGCAAATGGATCTATCAATGGTAAAGAAAAAGACAAGACAGCAACTTACTCTGCCATGAGAACAACTCTTAAAATTCAAAATAGATCACTTTCTCCTACATAATTATAAATGTGGTGTAAAGCAGTTGCTACAATGAATGACTTGTTTTCAACATAGAGATACTACCACAAGGGTTTCCAATCTCTAATGTGAGACAATACCAGCTATGGAACAGAAATACAAGCCACAAACCACTTTATCTCCAGCTTAAGCACATCACAAACAGAAATCAGAACACTGAGGCAGGAAAGTAACTGTTGCTCTCAAGAAGAAGAAATTACATTTCAAATATTTAAGGTAGTCAGCAGAACTATCACTCGTCAATTACAGAATCAAAAAAGCCTAACTACTTCCTCAAGGAAAAAGTCAGGGAAACAGTTTTCCCAAAGGAAATACATAAAAGAACAAAACAACCCTGAAAGATTAAAGTGTGAGTTGCTTTCTCTCCCACTGTATTACTAGTGCAATATTACGAGTAATAAAGAAATATGTTATCTTAACATGTTATTTATTCCACCAGCACACTCAGAATGTAATCCGTCACTCATCCTGAAACGTGTTCTCTCATATTTCATACTGTTGTAACACTGAAAATTATGCAGTATTTTAAACATATACTAAATCCATACACATTTAAACACTCTCCAAATGCCACTTAGACCTTTAAAATTAAGGTCTGGGGTTTTTCATGATTTGCCTTCTACAAAGAAATTCTTTTAAATCTCTGAGTATCACGTGGACGAACTTGAAAACAGCTCAAAAATAAAAGCAGCACAGTTGCACAAATATAGCTCCACGCCAGTTAAACTATAGTGGTTTGGGACTGAAACTAGAAACTCCACATTACATATATTCACAGTATTTGATATATAGTAGATGCTAGATTTTTCTAACAGTAAAATAAATCAGTAAAAACTGCAAGTATCAACTCTTCAAAAGAGTTTGAGGAAGTTTTAGCTATACTATCATCTCCATACTATAAAAGCTCTGTATTTTTATTTACAAACTAAGTTGCTACTATCTAGCAAATAAATTCAAAGCAATTATTTGCTGGCATTTTTAGTTTGGAGATAATATGATAAATTTCCTGCTTTCAATTTCATATAGTGCTGCTGTTATCAAGAGTTCTAACTACTATTTGATTTCAGTAAAAATTGGGAAATGTCAGAACATGGCATCTTGTTAACACAACCAGCCACTTCAGCCATATCTGCAGCTACATACTCAACCACAAAGGGCATCCACTGATGGGTCAGGAAGGTAAAACAGGGAAGAAACAGAGTGCATAGCTGGGAGGAGCCTGCTACTGAAACACTCTATGCTGGTTTTGTCCACATTTTAAAGTGGTTGGCAGAAAACCATGAGGGTGCAGAAGCGCCATGAAAACAATTCAAGAATCAGAAAAGTACCTTACAATGAGAGGCTTAGGGAATTCAATGCGTTAAGTTTTTCAGAGAGATGGAGAAGTGAGATGATTACAGGACGTAAGTACCTTCACAGGGCAAAAATACTGCAGGGTGGTGAGGAGGGAGCAGAGAGAACATAATAAGATCCAGCAGCTGTAGCATGAGACCAACCATGCCCAGATTTTAAGAAACTGTGGCTTTATTTTGAAACAATGAAAGGCTCCAAATGAACAAGGGAAATGCTCCATCTCTTGATGACATTTTCAAAGCAAGATTGCATACCCTCCTGGAACAAAACTTTTGCTAGGCAGGGATTGAAATTTAAGTGACTAATGACAAATGAAAGTCTTTAATTGCCTTCTGAAGAGGCAAACGCTATGAATCTACACAATGCTGAAGAGCTGTCAGGCATCCCCTGAAAAGGATGAATGAGGATGCATTAAGGGACACATGGCATTTAAGAGAAGTGGTCTGGTGCATACATTACCTAAGGGCTTTACTGGTTCAGACCAAAGTTCCAATATCCTGTTTCTGACAAAGGCCAAAAGACGTCTTGAGAAGACATAAAAACAGGTCAAGCAAACAGATATGTTCCTGATGTATTTAACATCATCCATGTACTTGCAATTTAGTAGATTAATGAATTTTCAGATCAATGAATTTTCCACCCCTAGTTTGCCTAAGTATTTCAATAATTGTTTCATGCTGTGGCATTGTGTTCTACAGTTTGTTTCAGTATTTCTGAGGCTATCTACCAATAGTTTATTTTTCATTGTTTCCTACTACTTGTATAATAAGCATTCCTTGCTCACTTTATCCATACTACTTACGATTTTGCAGGTTCCTACTGTATTTCCTGATATGTTTTTCCCAAGTCTGGTGAGCCTTGGTCTACTTAATCATTCCCCATATGGGAGATGCTTTGTTTCTTTGATTATTCTCAGCAGTTATACATCTTTTCCAAGTCTGCTATAACCTTTTCCACAGTGAAGGGCAAGAAAGGACAACACAGCAGAATTGCTGCATCCAATAGAAAACAAATATTCTCATGTTGTTCATCATTTGTTTTTGATGGCTTCCAGTATGCTACATGCATTTTTGACCATTGTTGAGAATTGATCAGAAGTTTCCATAGAGCTGAATTCTGTAACTCCAAGAACTCCTGCCTCAGTGAAGACAGCCAATTCAGAATTTAACATATGTAAATCTGGGATTGTTTTTCTCCAAATATATTTAGATATGACAAAATTGAGTTTCACCTGCCATTACCCAGTGACCTGGTATTAAGAGATTCTTCCCCTGAGTAACTCATTATCATCAAACAACGCACAATGATCTCTAAACAGAAAGTACATATCACAAGTTCAAACCATGAATTAATGCTCAGTAAAAAATACAAGTTGAGAGTATAGTTATTGTCAACAAAGAGGTAACACTATCCTCCCTCAAAGTGCTGTGAAACCATACAATAACAATTTCTCAAAGGATGAACACAGGAACAGCACAAAGACAATACGGAAGGGGGGAATATCCAATCCTCTGTCTAGTTCCTACCTCATTTCAGTAAATCTGTGCTAACTTGCCTTTATAATTTCTACACAACAATATATCTGCTTCATGTTTTATATTCTCTTGATAATACCACTTTCTCCAAGAATTTATAATATATGAGAGTGCATCATCCTGAACTCATTTTGTTCCCAACCATTTGTGAAATTATTAACCAACTGTTTTTCCTGTGCACTGGATAAGAAAAACTGCTTTGGACATTCAAAGTTTTCAAAATTTCAGGCTGAGTTTTTTATAATGGGTTTTCTGTTTGTTTGTTTGTTTCACGGGAGGCCCATTTTCCTGGCATAAATTTCACTATAGTAGAGTTTAAAAACATAGTTCATGCAGACATGTATACAGTTAAATTATTTGTTGATTTAATGTTAAATTTATATTGTGTGGTTTCCAAAACAGAAGAGTCTGTTCAGAGACTGTAAATTTAACAGGCTCCATTTAAGTTACTTAGACCTAGTGGGCTCCTATTCTTCCCTAAAGCCAAGTTTGCACAGATTCTTGGCATCTTTCAGTTGTCTACCCTCACCCTGCAGATGGTTATATCTAAAAATACCATAATTGTATTACTGCATATACGGTGCCATAAGTTTGAATGGCCAGGTTAAATTAGCTTAAGATGATAATTGTTACTGAAACTTATTTCCACTGAGAGATTACAAACACATTGCCATGTTACAAAGCAACAGGTTTATGACAATAAAAGGTAAAAGGATAAGTGAGGCTGTAAAGCACCAAAAATTCTACACTGTCATTCTGACCTTCTGTTCTTCATTTTCAGAACTAGACTTCAAAAAAAATCCCCACAAGCCTTTGTGTGCTTTCATATGAAATTTTTCACCCCCTCTTTTTCAGAGAGAGAAAAAGTTCTCTCATTAATGGTAAGTCCTGACTTTATTAAACTTACATTTTTAGATTAACAGTAAGGCTTTGCAAAAACTCTAATGTATTTATCATGGGAAATAATTAATATGCAGCAGCTTTTAGAATTCATCATCTTGCAAACGGGGCAGGAGAGAAGGAAAAATGGTCTCTTGTTCTGATGAAGATAATAAGTTTTCTCATACTTATCATTAATTGGGAAACCCAGAGTTGCACTAACAAGAAGTGTGTTCATTAGTTGGCCTGTGATAAGTGGAGCACCAGGCCAAAAAGAAACCAGAAAAATTTGAATTCATTCATACAAGGATTACTCAATATCTATTCTCACCCATCACTTCATTCTGGAGCAAGTTGGCTGTATGCTTCCATGAATCATGTCCAGAAAGGCCTGCTATCCATTCACACAGCCATCAGTGGCGTATTCCATCTGCAGTTTCTCATAAGGGATTTTTAGCAAAGTCCCTCACGGACTGTTCCACAAATTCTAGTAACAGAAACACTGCAGCAAGTTTTCCATTTAAACAGCAGGGCCATATATTGACATTAGAGAAGGAACACTGTTAAACTATGACCAATTTCAATTCTGTGGTTTCAGATCAATATAGCAAGTCTTCAAGGAAGAAATAAGACTCCTTGAAAGACTACATTTCATACTTGCAGACGGGGGGGATAAAAAAAATAAGGTAAAAAAATCAATATGAGAGGTTGTTTTCAAGAATGTTATGAAATGTTATCATCTTACAAGCAATTTTACATGCCTTTTTTGTTACCAGCATCATTTACAATATGCTCTTCTCCTTAGCTGATTTTATTTAGCTTATTGCTGAGTAAGTGGTATTCAAGCTGCTCACAGGAAGAAGCCATGGAAATGTCAAAGCAAGTTAAATTCTTGAAATAGCCAGTGAGCTCCTAAAGCTTTCAGACTACTGCCTATCTAAGGAACAGAATAATAAGCATAACACAGTTGTCCTTACACATATTAAACATCGGAAAGTCTTTAATAGCATGATTTTATTCAGAGGTACTGTGCAGAAATTATATCCCGTCCCCAAAACTGTCATCAGTCTTCTCAACATACGCTCTCTCCTCTGAAATGTTAGTTTAATGAGCTTACTTCCAACTAATATAAGAAGTACCTAACTCTATAAAGGTTTTATTTCAATGTGTACTGAACATAGTTTATTAAATAATTAACAATGCATATGGACTAATAACTAAAAATATTTAATTAAAATCCTTTAAGCCCAACTATAAAGATTCTCTCAGCACTAGGATGGCTGCAGGACTCCAAGTCAAGAAATTGCTCCATATTCTGTGTGACGTACAATGGAACAAATGGCATAGAAAGAAGACCTGTAAACTCCTTTTGGTAGTAACTTGAGGGCAACACACATCATGAACAGACTCAAGCTTAAATCTACATCACAAATGCAGCACTTCAGAAACATGTAAGTGAGCTGTGGAAGAAATATCTGGGCAGAAACAGGCTTAAAGAAGCCAAGTTCATATCTGCAAGAGAGGCTGCAGTAGCAGAATAAGCATACTGGCTCATTCAAACCTAATCCATGTAGCTTTAACAGGGTAACAGGGATTAAGCAGTTTTCTGTCAGGCGACACAAGGATACCAATATGGTTTTCTATCCATAGCAATATTTACCAAATTTTTGTGAAGAAATACCAAGTTTAAACTTGAGTATAAATACAAACAGTGGCTTTTTGTACACATACAAGTTTATAATGTCACATACCTGCAAGATATCTGTGAAAAACATGGAACAAACAGATTGTATCATTTCTGTATTAGGGTGGTCCCTATAGATATTTTAAAAATTCCTGTCCATCTGAAATACAAAGACTTTGTCATTCCCCCCTCCCAAATACACACATAAGCCAATCAGCTACATCCTTGTGACAGGAGTAGAAGAGTTACTGAAGGTTTCCATGCCTGATGGCCTATACTGACCCATACCATTAGTACCAACCTTCTGCCATCATGTCATCTCTTGTATTGCTATGAATCATCACAAGGCCCTATAGCCCCAACCTTCCCCCTACTCCAAGTACAGACTCTTTAAAAGACGTGGGAAAATTACTTTGCCCAACAGACTCTATTTTATATGATTGTGACTCACTGTTACAAGGCTGCCCTTTATAGTCTGTAAAAGTTGTTCTGTTCAGTCAGTGGTTCACAAATTAACCTGTAAAATGGCAAAAAGCTCAATAAAAAATGTTCTTCATTCTAGCATCATAGCCAAGGCTCACAAAGCATAAAAAGGAAAATTTCCAAATAACACACAAACACGGAATCCCATGTGCACTTTGTTGATCCTGTGGTTGTTAGACCACGCACAGCAAGAGATCTTAAATTTTCATTAGAAAATGCCGCTCCAGCAGCTGGCATTAGTAAATGTTCTTCTTGGATGTTCACTTTAAAAAAATGGAAATAACATCCCTCACCCCTCCCCACCAAAAAACCCACACCAACCAAACTCCAAACTCAACACCACTTCTACACCAACACAAAGTTTAGCTCTTTAGCAACCAATCAGGAAAGACAGTGTCACTGCACAGTTTTATTCCAACTATTATAAAATAAAAACCGCTAGTCACAAGACTTCTACCAGAATCAGTAACACGTGTATTTACCACACAAAATTCTCAAGTACAAGTTACACTGACATTTTCTGATTAGTTGGCAAAGCTTTATACTACCTGGTAGTTCTGCCTGTTATGTATTTGTAAGGACTAGTCTTTTTTCTATGGAGAAGGAAATTTAGGTCCCTATTTAATTTTGGAACCTGACACAAAAAGGTTGAAGGATCAACAAAATTTCTAGAGTTTGTAGAAAAGCAATTCCATCAAGGCCAGAAAACTCATTCAAATCAATTCATGGATATTTGAGAGGATTTTCATATAGGTTTCTCTTGCATAGTAGTTATCTCTAGAGCACCAACTCATGTTTACTTTTACATGCACATAATATATATTAAGTAAAAGAGATGTAGGAACAATCACTGTATTTCACGTTCCTGCTACTATATGAATACTTGACAGATTTTGTTGGTTAAGTGTCAAGTTGTCAGACATTTAGCAGTTTTTTCCATACTTAAAAAGTACATGGTGTGTTATTTTTATTTCTATATTGTTTTAAGATGGTATAATGAGAGGAAGCAAGTCTAAAAAAACTTTACCATTTTCCAATATTCATTCTTGAAAACTATAATTTCAATCTCACTTAACATTTAAAACCTTTCCTCATAATTTCCAGCAAAACAACTACTTTGTATGAAAATTTTATAGCACCAGTTTAAGAAATTTATTACATCCCATTACTTAGCGAAAAACGATATGTGCGTTCAACTGCAACTTTGACTCAAGTTTCCACCCCCCAAAGTGTGCACATATTTAAAACTTACACATAATCACCACTAATGCTCCTTAGTCATTCAGTTTCTAAGGGTTTTTTATTATGGATTAGAATAAGAAAAAAAACACCCCAAACGTCTTTCAATAACTTCATTCCTCCTTCAAGTATTTTTTCTTTAAATTTGATATGTGAATAATTTATCATCCATTTCTCTTTCCTAATTCTCATATTAAGACGGCCTTGCCATCTGCACTGTGCAATCACACTGAAGTAGGCACATAAAAATCAGCAGAAACAATGTTTTGGGTTGCTCCAACAACCACAAACATTTAGAAAAATGCCCCCACAAGCATGTCAGCAAGACCACGTTTTTCAGAGTATGGTTTGGAAAGCATAGACAGGAAAACCAGAAGAGGATACATTTAAATGTTTTGCTGTTTGATTTATCATTTCTTAGTGCTAAACCACCACCTCAGTTTTATGCTGCATTTTCACATCAGAAAGAAGACAAGGGCTTAATGGCATTTTAGAGGGTAAATAAAAAAGCAGTGGGAATCAGAAGCAAGTACATTTTCAGAGTGTTAAACTAGAGTGAAGCCAGTCTTGAAAATAAGCATGTTCCCCAACAGTCACTGGCTTTTTGTTGGGATCAGACAGACCACATGTGGATAGCTCACAAACGCCACTGATCTTCTCATAAGCATCCTTCCTATTCATTTACAGTCTTTAGAAGTTTGTCCTTAATATTTTCCTCTATGCCTGACCACCATGCACTTACAAGATAAATTTGCCTTTAGGCCAAATGCATTTAATATGCCTCAGGAATAACTAAGAGTCCTGACAAATATCCTCTACCATTTTTTTTTCTGCATTGGATGAAGGGGTGGCTGCCCTTTCCTGTCCAGAAGCAAACATATGCCATCTCTGCAGCTCAAAGCCCAAAGCACTAAACTCAGCTGAAATCAAGAGTGCTTTAACTTCATGCTCCAAGCTCCAATCTGCTGGCAGAGGAGCTGGGTACGGCTCTGGTTGTCACCCCAGCCATCAGTGGAGTGATACTCTCCCACCAGAGTGCCAGACACACTGCTGGGAGAATAACATTTTATGCACCCTCTGCTAACTTCAACAGCTCATCTGCCGGGTTCTTTTGACTCTCCAGCCCTCTTATGCACCTTTATGACTGATAGCAATTTTACTTCATCAACCACTGCAAAATCTCTCCTCAAAATGCAAAATGTTGGAATAAAAGGAGCTCCAACTGAATTCTGTGCAGAAGGTTTTACATAACCCTAGCTGCTTTGGCCATGGAACAGTTTCAAAGATAAAATTCAAGACTGTACCAGACATGACAGGTTATGAACGCTACTATGTTTAAGTGTAAGCTTAGACAGGTATTTCTAGTCATTTAGCCTTTGCTTCTGGCTCAGAATGCAAGTCTGAGAGGCAGTTCAAGAACTATAATAAATATTACTAGCCCACTAGAAAATAAGGCTTTCTGGTACTTCTCATAGCAGAAAACACCTAGACTACTGTTTGCACATTCAACACACAGACTACTGACAAACCTTAACAGACAAGTATAAATCAAGCAGCATGCCAGAAATTTTCTAGGGTATTTTTATAGATTGATCAAAATATGAAGTACAGACCTGTTGAAGAGAACATTAAACAAAAGAGGTCCTGCAAAAACAGCAGAGAAAGTTTTGTCTTCACTCAAACCAACAACAGTGGCACAATTAGCACATTAGGATCAACAATGTATAGAGCAAAGGGAGGGACGCCCAGAAGTATTCAAAAATAAAATTTGTTTTGATAAAAGTAGAAGGATAGTAAAAATGCAAAAATATTTCAATTCCATCTAAATATTCATACTCCAAAAGGTTGTTTTTTTGACAAGAACAGTCTTCAAAAAGCAAATATACGTCTACTCTTGAAATGCTATCTTTCTAAGTGAAATGGAGTTCAAAAACATACTCAGTGCAATCCCACTTCACACACTTTGAAGTCATCAAATTGGACAGCAAGATCTAATCATCGTAAAAGAGCAAACTATTTATTAGGTACTTATCTTCAAAAGCTTGCTTTGTTGGCAGCATCACCAAAATTAAGACAAAATAGTTAATCTGCCTAAAAACCTATTAAAACAGACTAAATTATTCTCAGATAAGGAGGAAGGCTTTGTAAGGGTCTTTTGTTTGGTAAAAAAAAATTAAAAAAAAAAAACAGGGGCAAAACACCAGACATTTAGTATTCCCAAAGGCACTAATTTGATTAAGGGAAAACATTTTAGTGCTATGGTCATCTCAGTTCACAGGATAATGTATCAAAATAACTATGCCATGATAGGTATTTTGCCAGGAAAATATCTTTTCACACTTCTAAGAGTGCACACATTGCTGAAGGTTTACTGACAAATGAGATGCTGAAAAATCTCAGCTCCGAAGTTGTCATTGGGAGCGCAGCTGAAATAGGATTCTACCTATGAAATGTTTCATTCAACTCCAGGATATAAAAAACCTGACTTTGTTTCAAAAAATACAGATCCTCGCACAAGCTCTTTTGTGTGCCCGTTACAAAACCACATCTCCAGAAAGTGATTATATGCTTGTGCTCAAGAATGCTTTGGTCAATAGACAAGGTGTAGTATTTTTGTCCTTCAGCATGGGAATATGGCTTTGTGAGACACTACTTTTAGCACAGACAATGGAAGGATATGGCTGTACTCAGGTTTTTGTAAAAATGAATCCCCATTTCTTGAAAGAATAAATACTTCCAAATTAGAACTATCGAAAAAACATTTTTCCTCAATTTACATCTGCCATTCAAATGCTAAAGGAGACAAAATCTTAGACGGCTTTGTTTTGTCATGGAGACAATTTTTGGTCTATTTAATGTGTCCGAATAAGACTCTATCATTTCTACATTCTGTTTTTTGACTTCTACTCTAAATCTGCAAATCCCTCTTAGAATTAGAGAAATTCTTAGCCAGGAACGAACTATCAAAATCAACTCCAATATAATATAGTCAATTGTTGATTAATGTTTTGTATATTAAAATCCATTGCAAATACTACGTTTTGCAGAGACTTCTACTCCTCCACAGAATCAATGTAAAGAAATGCAAATATTTCAAAGAAAATACAGATATGCTATTGATGCAATCATTCTAGATATGTTCAACAACAATAAATGCAGAAGATAACAGGTATTTAAAATGGAAAGATATGTGCGGAAGATTCAAGATGGAAAAAAACTAAATTAACTGGATTTTCCTCTCCACTTTGCAGACTGTGAGAGGCACAAGCACAATCTTTGCTCAACCGCTCTCATTCCTCCAAGTTTCTTCACGTTCTCAATAGCCTTTTGCACCTTTTTCAAAGTGAAATGAAATGCCATTGCCTTTAAATCTGTTGTCCAAGATGAGGGTGAGGAATATAGACATATATATTATTTATATTTCATAGGATCATATGCATCATAAATTTATATACTCAATACTCTCACCTATGTATTTTTAATATATATTTTTTTAAAAAAAGAAGAACAAAATAAGATCTTCTGAGAGAAAAGCCACTACAGAAGTAAATGGAGAATATATGTATTTTAATTGAAGGAACCTAAGAACCCATCCCCACACTCTTTACAGTTTTACAGCAATTATGCACAAGGTTTGCATAAACACTTCAAAATCATCAAAAGCTGTTTTATCAAAACAGCACTTAAGTTTTACATATGTTTCAACACAAATTAGTATTCAGAATTAAACAGCAAGTTGATGACAAAAAAGGATGTCAGCTGTCATTTTAAACTCTAACCAGATATAGAAAATGGACACAAAGAATGAAGACAAAGACTGGGCCAAAGTGACAGATAGCTTCTTTCCAAATACTTTTTAAAATTTAATTATCTTATCAATTCTTTCACTGCCCTAGACTCCTAGCAATTCATGATGAATTTTATCACTACCAGAAAGCTTCAATAATAGTAATTATTACAGAAGTACTGTTATTAGAACCATGAAGACATAAGAATATTGCAAAGTAAGGACAACAATAATATGTTCATACTGGAAACAATAAAAAGACATGTGGACATAGTTGGGTTTCCTGCAGACACATTTGCAAACAATACCTCTACAGTAAAAATATACTCTTAATTTAAAATAAAAAACTGAACTGTAGTAATGAATTCATTCCTTGATAACATACAAACACTCAATATCAGCCAGTCAACACTCTAGGGCACATGCTGCAATAACGCTGATGTCCTGAGAGTCAGCATATTCCTGACACAAAACCATACAAATCTGTGCAACATGTTTCTACAAGTATCAAGACTTGATGTGTTTAGTGAAGTGCCTGGGCACACCAATTATAATCAGCACCAGCAGTTATTTGAATACAGGCAATTACCGAGAGGAATGCCAAATGGAGGGACTTGAGTTCTCCAAAACTTAAAAGGTCAAGTGGCAAGGAGCTGGGGGGTGAATAAAGAACCAGCTGAACCAATTCCAGGAAGGAAAGAGGTTTGCTTTTCTCTCCTAAGTGAGTGGAGACTTCTCCGAATGCCACCCTTCTCAAGATGCTGGGCTTTGAACACAACAACTTCACAGGGCCACAGGTTTTTAGGGGAGTGGGTAAATCCCACAGAACTGATGGGCTTGAGCACCACATGAAGCAAAGGGTTTGAAAAAGATACCACCCGTCTCCCATCCTGACAGTGAGTAGGACAGATTGCAGCTAAAAGTCTGTACATATTTATGAAAGGCTGCAGCCAGCTGGCCAAATTTCAGATGTCTCTCTGTACACTGGAGTTCTTTCACTCAATCTTTTAACTTTTATTTCCGGTTGAAAAAATAATGCAAATACATGTACTAGTTCAGCTATTCTTCTACAGCATGGAACTTTTGTTATGCTTGCCAGGCTAGTATTTCAGATACATAAACAGATTTCAAGCAAAGCACTTACCACTATTTTAATACTGCTTTGACAAGGTTTAAATACACTTCAGATAAGTGACAAAAACTACAGATTGCACACAGTTACACAAAAAGGCTGTCTTTTGATCCATTGAAGTGATAATACATGGAGGATTCCATATGCAAAAGCCATCCAATTCCAAAAGAGGAGCAAGAATTTGAGGGAAGGCACTCAGAAGACAAGTCTGGCCAGATTAAGTCTAGCAGTGAGTGACTCATGGTTGCCAGTCAGTAGATATGGAAATTACTTGTTCATGAACTGCTTAAACGTCCCTAACTTCAACAGCCAGGGGCAATACAAAGCTATGCAAAGAAAAAAGAATTCAGTTGCAAATATGTCAGTTTTCTAAAATAAGGAAGAAAAAAGAATTCCTACAATTTATTTCACTTCCCATATATGCAGAATCATAGAATGGCTTGGGTTGGAGATCATTTGGGTCATCATTTGGGTCATCATCATGGCTTGGGTTGGAGTTCCCACCTCCCTGCCATGGGCAGGGGCACCTTCAACTAGACCAGGTTGCTTGAAGCCCCAACTAGCTTGGCCTTGAATACTTCCAGGGACAGGGTTTCCCAGCTTCCCTGGGAAACAATGATAAACTGCAAAGCAATGATTTAATCTGTTATGCTAACTGCAAAGTTCAGGTAGTTTAACAAGGACTGTTTTGGGCAGGTTTTTTTAATATATATGGATTTTATGTGTTTACATACATAAATACACAGAGATACATATATAAAATGCACGACTAGTTAATTTTAATTTGATGGAGTATTCGTGACTTTCTGGTTTTGTTAGGGTTTTGCTGTTTTTTAGTCTTTTAAACCAGTTCCTTCAGTAACCTCCAGTGAGAGCTAAAAAAAAAAAAAGACATATGAACTTCCAATCATTGCTCAGAAGCAGAAAGTAGACATAGAAAATACAAGGGGAGTATTGGCATGGCATTATGCCATAATGCCATTCTTTTGGTTGTTTCATTACAGAGTAAACAAAGGCATCAAAAGTAGCTTTTTCTCATTTCCAGTAGTACTACCACTTTTCCTTTTAGACTCCTAAGCCAAAGCTTGCTAGGTATTTCATTATTGAAATAATCTCCCTTCCCATGTAGAAAAACAATAATATGGAAGAGCAGGATGTAGAACTCCTTTGAACACTTTCTTCTGAGATTCTCAGCCTTGAACTAATTCCATACCTCATAGCTATCATTACCAATTTTGTAATATTGCCTTAATTCACAAAGAAGAAGAGCACAGCACTCACATTTCTTTTGCTGTCCACAAAGGCTCTGCTGTCCTAAACAGGTGATTGTAAATGTGGCTTTTTTCGAGGATTTCCCTGGAGGATGATATTGTAGTTCTATGTACTCTTCAACTTAAATTTGTGCCTTACAGAGTAACATACATAGATATGTACTGGCCCAAACCTCCTTTTTCAATGGAGAATCTAGAAAGATAGAGTACTCACCTGGTGATTACCCCATCCACGGCCACCCAAGGCTGGAAGGACTGGAGGCACACGCTTTATCTGATTCCTCACGTCCTTCTCATCTCTCAGAACTGCCCTCAATATTATCTAACAAAAATATCCCCGTGCCAGATGACTCTTCAGCACAGCATCTGCTATTAGAAGTGAAGGCACAGCTCTCACATCACCAATTCTCAAAGCTATTTTACTAAAACCATGAGGCCTGAAAACTAGGTACAAAAACTAAAGTTTCTTGTGTGCAGCCTTTCAGAAGAGGAAAGAAATTCTAAAAAGTTATGCCTCTTATTTCCACTGTTAGAACCAGCTGTTGGGATGCCAATGAAAAGAGATAAGATCAAGTCACAGAGCACATCAGCAAGCCTGAGATGTCTTGGTATGTGCTCAAGAATGTGCACAGTCCTGTACTAGTCAAAATTCAGAGATTACCAATTTCACAGAAAATACAAAAGCAGCAGCTGCAATATTTATTCCCAAAAAAGTTATAAATAAATATAAAACCACAAACAGCAATACAATAATTTTAAAAAAAATTATACAATTGCTCTATATCACACTTTTCAATGGTAAGTACTTTAAAATTTAAAATAGTATGGGAGTACTTTAAAAGTTATTCTGAAATTCTTTAAAATTTATTCAGAGACATTGTTAAGGGAAATGGTAAAGGGGAACCAAGTGAAAAAGTATGATAGAACCAGCAAGACAAAGTAGAAGAAAGTTCCACTGGCTGGAGATATACTGAGGAAGCAGCATTACAACTCTTATTTCAGGAATCTCAGTATACAATAAAACAGCTTCTGAAAGAATGCCTTGGGCTAGTCAGCAGCAAATAATAACTACTGGTCAACAGGGAGATATTTAAAAGAAATGCTGGAAATTATCTGCATAGCTGTGTGTGGCCAGAACTTCCAACAATCACAAACTCTTCTTTATAAATGAAGTTCAATTACAAATAACAATATACTAAGGAACCATGCATGCTATATTATAAGGGACAATTTAAGAAGTTTTCTGAAGCATTTTTCCAAGCACATGCAACTGACAGGCCTACTGACAGAAGATTTTTTTATTTCTAAATGAAGGAAACGTGAGATGCTATCATTTCAACAACCCCAAAAAGCAGAAAACCTTATATTTCTATAGTGCATATGATTTAATCATTGGGAAGTTAAAGGTTTAACTTTAAAGCAACAGTGGTTTATTAGGGACTTGCACAGTGCTTTGAAAGACACTACCCCAACAAGGGTCATAGGCACTAAGAAACTACCTCAAAAATTTTTTAAATCTGGCAATCAATCAATTAATTTTTTTTTGTGGGCTTAGGAGAAGAGCCTTAGCCTTTCAAATTATTTATGTATTTTTAAACAATAAAAAGCTCTGAAAATAAAATATTAAGAATTTTTTTCAAATTACAATTCTATATGTTGAATTCAAGGTGCTGAATTAAGCAGATATGAGCTGTAAGTTTGTTTATCACTTAGCAGGAGAAATACTCCCACATTACAGCTAAGAAGTGTTTCAACATGATCTGAAGCGGGTTCAATCCTTGCTTTCCCTATTACAGTACACTATCTTTCTCAGATATAGACTATTTCCAAAATGCAGTATGTAAGCATCACTAAACTGCTATAAAGTAGTATTACTACTTCACTTCCACCCTATCAAAGAGTAATCCTTCCCCATCTACTGTCCTCACCTTTTATGATCAATCATACAGACTCAAATCCGTGAATACAACTATTTTAGCAGAAGAACTAGAACACATACAAACTTCCTTCTTGCTTCTCACCACCAATAAATTACACAATTTTGGGGAGGGAAGAGAAGATAGGGATGGGTTACTTCCAGCTGGATCATCTTTTTGATCCAGCTCACCACAAATATTAATGGCAGTGCAGGACATGGCATGGTACATGTTTAACGCTAGGTCAGTTTATACCAAAGGCAAAGCTGTAGCCACCAGGCTTCCAAAAACCAAAAGGGCCAGTCAGACATTATTTTGGTTCCAGGAATGATAGTGAAACCTCAACATCTGCCTCCCATGGGCAATATTCCCTATTAGGGCTGTCTATTCCTACAGCTAACACGTGGATACCTACACCAGGCTTAAATAAAAACATTAAGGTTCTCACTGGCAATTAGGGACAGCTTAGTCTGGAGAGAATGCTAATTTAGCTGCCCTTACATGTAAACTTGAAAATAATACAACAAATTAATAGCTGCATGTACAAATCTCACCACAAAAAGTACTTCAATCTGTTATCACTGGGCTCTGCTTGTGATCTCGCCACTACAGAGTATTTGTGAGGAGCTGCAAAGAAGTTACAATGAATATTTTGATTATTTTTTTTAATTAGAGTTATCTTCCATATGATGATAAAGCCCATAGGTTTACAAATACCTTTTTAAATTATATTAGGATCATCATAATCTCATCACAGAGACAAAAAGCAGCAGCAGCATTTGTGATGGTCATTTGCTTTTATCTCCTATACTTCTCAACTTAAAAAAGAAAAGTTTGCCAGGGTGACTAAGTTTTATCTACATAAAGGAAAAAAAAGGGTTCCATTCTTTTTTCACACAGAAACATACTCCAATTTCACACTGTAGGCAAGATACTAAGTTGTTGAACTGAAATTCAGCTCCTCAGCTGTTCAATACAGAATCTGGAGTTGCTCATACGTGAAGAAATTGGATAAAGCACTTTCTATCAGAAAGTATGGCTGAATATTATTAGAACTGCTGATAAGACTGCACAATTATTTTATTTGCTATCAATTCTCAAGTCACTTGGTTTTCCTAGCCAACGTCTAGCTCTTACAAGTACTTTCCAACATGACAGTTTATCATATGATAAGGACTAGAGGGCAGAGTCTTAAGCTGTGCCAGGAGAGGTTTAGGTTGGATATTAGGAAGAAATTTTTTATGGAGAGAGTAATCAGGCATTGGAATGGGCTGCCCAGGGAGGCAGTGGATTCACCATCCCTGAAAGTTTTTAGGATGAGACTGGATGTGGCACTTAGTGCCATGGTCTGGTAACCACAGTGGTGTTGGACCAAGGGTTGGACCTGATGATCTCAGAGGTCTTTTCCAACCCGGCTGATTCTATGATTCTAAGTCAATTCAAACATGTGGCACAGCTCAAAACCCAGTACCCAAATGATGTGGAACAAGACTTCTGCCATAAAGCACCCACTGAAACACAACTGAAAGACCAAAAGAGCTACTTAGTCATTACTGTGAAATCATAGTTCTACTGCCTCTTTGCAGGCACACACACACACACACACACACACACCCACACACCCACCCCTCAATCTTTTAGTGGGCAAGGAAAAAGATTGGAATTCAAGTGCATTAGGCCAACTAATTACTTTGATTTGGAGAAAACCATTCTCCATACTACAGATCAGTAAAAACATTACCAACCATGATGGTAAAAAAACCAGTCGTAATGAAACCTTAACATTTACTACTCATAAAGTACATGCCAAACATGTCAAAAAGGACACATTCAGAAAACTAGAAGCTTTTAAACAAAGCATACTCTAACACTAAAAGAAATAGAACCTGAGTTCAAAGGTGCTGCAGAAAGGGCTTTTTCCCTTCCTTCCACAGGTTCTGGAGAATCACTAGTAAGCTTCTCACAAAACAAATCTTTCCATTTTACTTTTAATAAACCATACAATAGTTTTCCCTTGTCCTTAGGAAATAAAATCAGCAAAAAACAGTAATTAGATTCTTGTCCCAAAGCAGTATAAGCTGTAGGAGTATTTTAATCCTTTAAACATGTAGCTTAAACATGCCCATTGCATATATATTAAGGAGGAAGCGGAAGTTTTACCAGTAAAATCCTTTATTCTCACAGGCATTATGTTATTCTTTTCATGCCAGGAGGTAGATTTCCCTTAAGTAACACACTCTGTCAGCAACAGAGGCACTGAAGCCATGGGTATCAAACCCTTAAAAGCAGACGGATACAGAATTCCACTAAACCTTGAGCGCTATGTTAACACTTGCTTGAATTATCTTCCAAGTTCATTCATTTTCTTCTTCAAACGTTTGTTTATGGTTATTAAGACCCTGCAAAAATTATGCCTTGATTATAAATGGTACAATCTTTCAGTTGAAAAATATACAGAATATGGGCATCCCTCAGCTCAAGCAGTCAACCACTGCAATTTCCAGGGTCCTAATCTCTAATATCCAGATCAGAGAGAGCAAAGTGGAAAAGAAATGCTGTGAAGTAAAATCCCAATGGCATTCATACAGCTCAACATTAAGTTATGCTGACTCTGGGTCTCTTAAAAGCTCATTGTTAAACTTCCCACGTCACTCAAAGTCCATTTCTAGTTTTAACACCGAGAGGAACATGATGTGCGTTTTTCTTCCTAGAAGCTTAAAGTGTTCATAGTCTAAATATCTTAGTACAGTCAAATAATATGAGAAATCAAATCAACAATGTCTGCAAAACAGCACCTGCTCTTGTATAAACCAGAAGTCTCAGTGCTCTGTTTTTACAACTCCTAGGCACCGTAAACTAGGTACAGAATGGTGTTTTTTCACATCCTTGAGACCCTTAATTATGTAAAATATTTACAAGTTCTGCAGGCTTGTGTACAACAGACAAAGTTGTACGATGTTACCTGCCAGGCAGATATTACTCTAAAAAGATCTATTTAAGGCAGGAAAAGTAAAAGAAATCTTACACAGGAGGTTTCAAGTTCATCACAATTCTCTTTAACTACGGCTGAGTCTAGATCACTAACTACACTCAGTAAATGCAGAAAACAGCATCTTACATTCAATAAAAAAAATTTCCCATTTGTCATTAAGAGCAATGTCTTTAGCTTTCTTTTTTTTTTACCCCGTGCTTTCCATTACAATGCCAAGCGTCAGTAAAACATCTGAAGTAGTAATTAGATGTGAAGAAGACGGTAATTCGCTGCAGCAGCAGAACTAGACTGTTTCGGCACCACGGCAGCTTCTCCTCTCCCTTCCCGGTGCCTGTCAGGAGGCACTCGCAGGCCGGGCGCTGCTCCCAAGGGCTTTGAACCGCCGCTCTTCTAACAAACCCCATCGACACACGCCACAGGAACATTCACCTTTCCAGCACCGACCCCTGCCAGGTCTCCTGACCTCGCAGAGCACACACAGATAAACTCAGGCCAAGGCTGCTGCAGACACAGCCGGCTGTGCGGAGCGCCGGGGCCGTGCCGCGGGGGCTCGGCACACATGGACCCGCCGGGGCTCCCCGGGCCCGGTCCGGCTCCCCCCGCGCCTCGTCCCGGCCGCGCCCGCCGCTCACCCAGCTTGCCGCGGGACTCCTCCAGCTTCTGGATCTGGTTCTCCAGGAACAGCACGGCCACCCCGAACACCAGCACCGCCAGCAGCTGCAACTTGGGCGGCAGCATAATCCTGAGCAGCCCCATGAGCAGCAGCAGCAGCGCCGCCCGCCCGGGATCACGACATAACGCGGGACCCGGCCCGTGGGGGCCGGCGGGAGCCGCAGGGACGGCGCGGGCGAGGAGGGACGGAGAGAGCGCGGTCGGGGGCGCGGACAGGGCCCGGCGCCGCCGCTCTCACATCGCCGCGCTCACCCCGCCCGCAGAGCGCCTGCAGAGCGCCCGCCGCCCCCCGCGCCCGGCACCGCCCGCCCGGCCCGGCCCCGCCGCCCTCCCGCCCCTGCGCGCGCTGCTCAGCAACCGAACGCCCGGCCGCGCGC
>NW_020884905.1:5348702-5408687 GCF_003945725.1 Corapipo altera
GCGCGGTCGGGGGCGCGGACAGGGCCCGGCGCCGCCGCTCTCACATCGCCGCGCTCACCCCGCCCGCGCCGTCCCTGCTGGTGCCGTCACCGCCCCGCCTCTCCCGCAACTCGATTGGCCCTGCGCATCCGGTGCCCCGCCCCCAACGCCTTGGCCCCGCCTCCCCGGCTCTGAGCTGCCGGAGCGGGGCGATGTCCCGCCTACATGCGTCCCTTCCTGATTGGAGTGTACGTCTTGACGTCCCGCCCACCTGCCCACGCTCATTGGACACAGGCACCACGGCGCTTAGGAAAATCACAATGGTATTGGTCAGATTGGCTGTCAGTCACCGGGGCCGGGGGTAGAAGTGCCGGATGGCAGCGACTCCCCAGAAAGGAATAAGGGCCTTTTTTGGGCCAACGTCCGCAGTGCCCGACCAGGGCTGAGGATCGGCAGCTCCTCTAACCTCGCTGTGAAGCCCTGCTGTGAACATATATTTTCCGTAGAATTCCAGGTGACGTTCTGCGTTAGCTGTTCCTGCCGGCGGTGCCGGGGGTTGGGGGCGAGTCTGTGCTCTCCCGCATCAGGCAGTGTCCGGGTCAGCCGCGCTGGGCGGGGTTCTCGCGCGGCCCGGCGGCGCTGCGAAAGCCGCTCCAGCACCGCGATGGCGGCGGCCGAGCCGTGGGCGCGGCGCTGGCCCTGCTGGCCCTGCTGGCCCTTCTGGCTCCTGGGGCTGCAGGCGGTGAGAGCTGGGGCCGGCATGTGCGCGCGGGACCGAGAGCGGCTGCGATTCCTGAAAGAGGGCGGGTGCGAGGGTGGGGTGGGGGCGGAGTGAGACGTGTCCCGGTGCGGGCGGCGGCCGCTCTCTGCCCATCCCGTTCCTCTCCTGCCTCCGCCACCGCTTCTTCT
Organism: Corapipo altera; assembly: GCF_003945725.1. Classification (NCBI taxonomy): domain Eukaryota; kingdom Metazoa; phylum Chordata; class Aves; order Passeriformes; family Pipridae; genus Corapipo; species Corapipo altera. The sequence continues at coordinate 5,349,591 of NW_020884905.1, forward strand.
GCTCTCCTTGTTGGAGGCTGGTTTCTGCTTCACAGTTTGTATCAGTGCTGCTTTTGCTTTAATGTATTAGATTATCTGGTATGAAAGCAAAGCAATAGTGCAACGTATATTTGTAGTCAAAGCTTTGAAGGAGAAAATGCTGGTGAAATGAGGCGCATCACTGGCTAAGTATTGTTATCTTGTTCTGTTGAGAATTCAGCTTCTGAAGTGTGAGAGTTCTTTTTATTTACACTTACTATTTCAGGATAATATAAAAGTTAGGGTTCTGAAATTTGAGAGAAAATAATGAGGAGAGAGAACTTCTCTCTTTTATTTATTTTTCTTTTCTTCCCCTCATGATTTTGTTCTCAAGCTGTTTTGAGCTTGTCGTGTAACCAAAACTTCTTCCCTGAGGGATTCGCTTGTAAGGGAGTCTTTACTTATTTTCATACTCGGTTTGGTTTTTGCTTGGTTCCCACTGCACCTCCCCAAAACAGAGTATTGGCCTTATATTTGCAGGTGCTTTGGGGGTCTGCTGGGGAAAGAAGTGAGGGGTGTGGCTGGTGGAAGCAAAGTGACAATGCCAGGAACACCATTTTTGCTCCAAGGTGAACAGATCCAAAAGTGAGGGAAAAATGGCAGTAAAGCATGAAAGGGGTGAATGGCGAACAGGAAGGTGCAAGAAAACTGCTTTAGGTACTACCATCATAAATTTAATAAGTGAACAATAATTTAAATGTATCTTTGGCAGGGTTTATCGTCAAGTTGCACCAGAGTAGGTTTAGTTTAGATATTAAGAATAATGTCTTCACTGAAAGGGTGGTCAGGCATTGGAATGGGCTGTCCAGGGAAGTGGTGGAATCGCCATCCCTGAAAGTGTTCAAAAGGTGTGTGGATGTGGCACTTGGGGTATGGTTTAGTGGTGGACACAGTGGTGCTGGATTAATGGTTAGGCTCAATGATGACCTTAGAGGTCTTTCCCAACCTTAATGATTCTACAAAAACAAACTCCAAATGTCGTTTAAGTGCTGTGAAAGTTGGTGACATTATTTTTGCTGCCCATAAAAAGCAGAACTGGTGTTTTACATAGAAGCCATGGAATTGAATTGCCTATTTTAATGTATTACTAAAAAATCAGAATTGCAGGTTCTTACCTACACTTCCACTTTTCATATGTAATTTTTCTTTAACATTAATGTAAAGATGAAGTTAAAATCCTACTTGTGTGCCCTGTTGAGCGGTTTGGTCTGTGTAGTCCCTCCCTGGTTGTGTTTTTCCCATACTTACTTTAGAAGAGTGTTTTCAGTGATATGAAATTTACTGCAATTGTTTTGAAAGAGCAGGCTTTGGAAAGCTGTAGCCATGTGCATTTCAGCTGATTCCTTATGTTTGGGTTTTCCTCTTAACTTGTGAATAGGAAAACAGTAGAGTTATCAGAAGTGTATATAAATTAATTTTGGCAGGTCTGATACCTCAAAATGTATGTATCATGACTGTCTGGACTTGACTCTTAGTTCAAGACTTCAAAATAAGGTGGTTTTTGAACCTATGGGCTGACTGTTAGGCATTACTGTAAAACAGTCACAAGAGACTTAGTTCTTTCTCATCATTAAAGCATGTAAAGTCTTCTTTAAAAAAAAAAATCAATGCTAAAAAATATCATTGTCTTGACTTTCAGGTAAGTGTATATGGAGCACAGCTGTCATCAGAAGCTTGCAGAGAGCTGGGCTTCTCCAGTAACTTGCTGTGCAGTTCTTGCAATCTTCTTGGACAGTTCAATCTGAATCAGTTGGATCCATTCTGCAGGGAGTGCTGCCAAGAAGAAGCTCAGTTGGAAACTAGAAAGGTGAGTTTTGGACCAAATCCTTTGTGGAATAATTCAACATGTTATGTTTATGAAACTTAACATAACATGTTGAAACTTTGCATTTTAAAAATATATGAGAGTCTGCATTATACTTTCAAGAGGAAAATGCAACATTTTATTCATAGCCCAATGAACATATATAGGATCCAGATTTGCAGACTTGCCATAGTGCTCTAAAATAATGTCCCTCTACAAACAGGAGAATCTTTGGTTCTTTGTCAGCCCTTCTCTGGTGTGAAGTGACCATATTTAGGAACTGTGTCCAGCTTTTCTGAAGGGGAAGATGTATGGAATTTGAAGAGGGCAAAAGAAGAGGATAAGGAGACAGGTGTTACTGATCACAGCCCTTGCTTGGTCATTGACCCATAATATCATGGCCAGGACAGCTTAGCTCAGTCCTGAGGAACAAAAGGCTGGTGCAGCTGCCAGGTGAGCTCCTGAAGTGGCACAAACCTGACAGAAGCAGGACTGCTCAACTCCATTCTGCAGCAGTGAGAACAGCTAGATATTTTGGGAATGATCTTGCTCAGAGCCCATGCTGTGCTTTAGTCAGTTAAATTAAGGCAAAAGCTTTCCTTTATCTGTAGTAAATAAATATCTGTGTTCCTTAAGGTGTATCATCAAGAAAGAATTTTTAGAGTTCTTGAAAAGAATACATATTTCTAATATGTGGTAATTTAAGATTACAGCATCATTTTTAATATTCTTATGAATACCGTTTAAGAAAGTGGAAATTTTTTTATACTGTTACCGCTTCTTAGAAATGTGTTTTTCAGATTTGGTGATTGTTTTGTGGGTTTAATTTTTTTTTTAAGCTTGTAGTCAGTAATTTCTCTTGAAGTCTAGCCAGTGGAAAATTAGTGTTGGGAGAAATGACTGTTAATATTATCTTAACATATCGTATTGAGAATCATCACAGTTTGGATTGACTTGTATTTTAATATAGTGCTGTTTGTAACAGTTGCCTGTAATTGACCTTAAGATTTTACTGTTACATAAAAATTAACAATATAATTTATAGTAGCTTCTTAATTTTCATGATATGCATGCAGAATAGAAAAACTGAATGCTGCCTTTAGCTATAGTTTTTCCCATTCCCTCTTTTTTTTTTTTCGGGTTACCATAGAAATCTTCTTTCTAATGAAAATTTGATAGTAAAGAGTAAATGGATGTCAAAAGTCTTAAAAGGGTTTTTTTCATACCCTCTTGCTTGTAGAACTTTTAATCTTACTCTGAAAACCTGCATCTTGATGTAAGATGTTTGAATTGCTGATTTGTAGCCTTGTACGTCGCTGAGTTCCAGAGCAGTGATGCTCTGGGTTTTGCTAATGCTGTGACTACGTGCTTGAACATCCTCAAAGTGCAGGAGTCTTTTTTTCTGAGCCATGATTCCCGTACATGATGTAGCTTGTTCATTATATGAGCAGGTATTTGCTCCCATGGTGTGGGACAGCATGTTCATAGTCTGTGCTACAACCGGATTTGCAAACTAAAGAATTCCAGGGCCAGCCTCAGGATTTGAATTTAATTCTCTTTGCAAGTGTGTGGCAAATATTAGAAACAGGGAAAGCAGGAGTTAATTTATGGCGTGACTTGTGCCTGAGTTTTAAATGAGAATGTAAAGTTTAAGGGGATAGCACATCTATCTGAGAATTTTTATGTAATTGCTACTTTTCACAAATGATCTGTGAAATATCCTCAGGGCTAAAAGTACTTTGTGCTGCATGGTATCAGTGCAACCTCCAATGAGATGTTTACAGATTTGAACTGTTTCATAGCCTTGAAAGATGTTTATTAATCCTGGTTTTGTTATTGGTCCAGTAGTTTGTGAATTGAGATTATGGAAAATAGCTGTGAGGTACTCTTGTTACCCAGAATTTGTCTTGCTCCAAACTTCTGCTGACACCTGTCCAGTGAAATATTTTAATTACTTCAGAATTGGACTGTGGGTAAAATGAAAAACATGTTTTGGTTATTTTCTCTTCCTCTAGAGATTTTGTATGCAGTTTCACACTAATTCAGAAGCTAGCTTAAATAGTATTGCTTTAGACAGCTGCAAGTTTTAAGCCTCAGTCTGTCAGATGCAGAATACTGCTGGTGTGTAAAATGTAGAAGGATGAAATGGAGGTGAAGCTAACTGTGCATGAAATTGTAGTAGCAGGAGAGATTGTCCATATTTTGCAGTAGCTGAAAATAGCTGCACTCCATCTGCAGCTTCACTTAGTCTGTGTGATCATTTCAGACGTAGCTATAAGCATATTCCATTAATTGTGTATTATAATCTTAGATTTATCTCAACAATATATGCGTGTCAAAATCCAAATTGATTTTAAAAATCAGCTCTGTGATAAAATGTGCAATACATTAAATTTCCCAGTTGCACTGTGCAGGATTGCCACAACCTGCACAAGTTATCACTATGTCTAAATGGAGCTTTGAAATATATTTTTGCTCACGGAGATGTGTTGAACTTCAGCATTTTAAATTTCTGCTGTCAAGTACTTGTCATTTTGTAGTGTTATGGTGTTTGGTGACTTAGAAAACACAACATCAGGTGTAAGCAAAAGTTGAGTAATGAAAATGGATGGTTCAGATGGCAAGTTGTCATGGGTAACTTCACGCGTGTCTATCGTACACTATTTCTAAATAGTTTATGTTTCTGCTGTGAAACAAGGCAAACAGTGATACAGAAGTCTATATGCATAATTCTGAAGTTCCATGGAGATGGAGACTGCTCCATTCCACAAGTTTAAGCAAAAAGTCTAAAATCCTGAGATTTTTAGCAAGTTTCTTGCATGTATTCAGGGTTATCAAAATACGCTAAACTGTCAAAGCATGGTTTAATCATTTATTGAAATATCTAACCTCTGCATTGCTAAGGTAATGAGAAGTTTAGGGTTATTTCTCACCAAATTTGTAATAGATGTAACAATATAAGTAACTAAAATATTTCAGAAACTTGAAATGGATTGCGCTCTAAGAGGGGAGGAAGTTAATGCAAGGCTATAGACATAACCCCACTAGCAGTAGACAAACAGAGTGGATGAGACTTAGAAAATAGCGGTATTTAGAGACTTTAAATACTGTGTTTTCTCAACATCTTGAAAAATGCTGAAAAGGGAGAACCACCTGGGGAGAAAATCCTGCAAATGCATACTGTAACACTCTAGAAAATGGAGGGAAAAGTCAAATCACAACAGTGGAACGTTTCCTAGATTTTTAGTGTTGATTTCTGCTTACCATCTGGGTAGAGGTGTCTGCACTGCAGTTACATTGATCAGAAGGTGTGGCATAGGCATCTTTGCATGCCTGTTCCCCAGTGTCACATTGTAACGAGTGCTGTACTTAATCAGGTACTGGGACATTTCTGCAGGAAGATGGTATCATGTTTTCACTGCATAAAGCCATTCTTTTCCTTGAAAGTCCTTGGTACTTGAAATTGTGGGAAGTCATTTTAAGGCATGAATGATTTGGTCTGTTTCAGTGCTGCAAAAACACAGAACTTCTGGTCTGTCAAAAGTGCAGCCTGAACTCTGAACCCCTTTTTCATTATGATGAATATTACTTACATTCTCCTTATGATGTATTTTGGCCATAATTTAAAACCCTTTCTTTGCATAGAGTTAGCGTTGAATCCCTCTATGAAATGAAATAAATATTTTCTGTAATATTAGTAATAAACATGACCATTGTCGTCATGACTATGTACTACTTCTATGAAAAAAAAATCAAATGGAATGCTTTCTTAAAATTCTACCCTTTTACATGTACAGACTTCTTAAGTGTGCTGTTATAAATTACAAGCAGAAATAAGGTGACATTCTTGTTGAGACTTACTTTTTAAAACTCAGAATAGTTTACAAAACTCACAGTAATTACTGGAAGTAGAATAACTTGAAGTGCTTTTAATGCTTCAGGCTACTCCTGTGTAACCCAATTTACATTCATTTTTCAGTTGTTTTTTTTTTCTTTTCATTTCACTAATTAAAGTGCCACACTCAAATTACTGTTGGCTGCCTGCTTGTTCTGCCAGAGGCTCTGAATATGAATAGTTCCAGTGAAGCAATCTCATCTCCTAGTTTTCAACTCGATGGTTAAAAACAGAGAACTCCTTAGAATGCATTGACATCTCAGTGGGGTAATGTAACTGTAAGTCATATCAATGCTTGTGGAAACAAATTAGAATTTTAGTTTACTTCTAGCTGTTTCTCAAAACCCACATCTTTTTCTGTCTTTTGATGTGTTTTGTAAAGTCTTTTGACTGCTTTGTTAAAAAAACAAATTGTGCTTTTACATAACTGTACTCCTTATTTATAACATGGTACATAAAAATGGTTCACATTCGTTGTTTTTTTTATCAAGTGTGACTTTCAAAATAGTGTAATTCAATGACAGTGTATTTTATTTAACACCCAAGTAAATAATCAGAACTCTGTAATTAGGTCTAATATGTCATATGATCTTCCTTCAAAGTTTGCTATTAACTAAGAAGTGTCCCATACAGGAATAATTTGATGAGAAGTATTGATAGGGAAATTAGGGGAATTGAGCTGACTGTGTTCCCTCTAATTGAGACAGTCTCTTAGGAGAGTACTGCTGCCTCAGAATATTGTGCACAACCATTCCTTGTACTAAAAATGTGCTGCAGTGGATGTCCTTCTCAAGAACTTTACCATGTACAGTCTTTCCCTTCCTTCTGTACATGATGTTATCAGCAGTGAAAATTAATGTTGACAAACAGTAGTCCTAGATAAGGAAGGTGCAGATAGCTGGTCAGTGCCTAAGACAGAAATTTACCATCTTTTGTTTGTCTCAGATTCACCAAAGGTTCATCTCTGTCAGATAAACTGAGATAAAATACATTATCTGTCTGTAACAGGGCAAGCCTTACCTGTGGGAGACCTCTATCAAGTCTTATCAGTGAAAAAGAAAACGTTGGGGAAACTATAAATCTGAATTTGATAAATGTGAATTTAAGTTGTTAATGTGCATCTATGCTGGGGAATGGATGAGGTTTAGCTAATTAAGGCTGACCTTCATCTAGATAAAGTACTGGCATTTGACTCTAAATTTGTTGAAAAAACTTCAAAAATTAAAGGTTTCAAAATTAATGAAATGCGTGAGGTCAGATGAATAGCTCATGAGATCTGTTCTCTTTTCAACTCTAAGGTCCTTTCTTTTTTAATAAAAGCATATATTCTGGAGAATAAAAGAGCTGTTCAGGGATTATACTTCTAGAGGTAAGTAGATGCTTAAATAGAATCAGATGGTATATTCCAAAATTGAAACTTGAACTATTAACTTTCTATTTCTACTTTTTTGCTTGCCTAATTCTGCACATTAGGTCTAAGTGAGAGCCTGTACACAGGAGCCCTTTTTCTGCTCTTCTTTTCCATTCCACCTCCACTGAAATTGGGCATTCACACCACCAAGTTCCAGAGGTCTAAAGTTGATGGTTGCTCAGCTTCTGCATTTTCTCTCTCACCCTTGTGCCATATCTCTTGCTCACATGACCTTACACCAAACCATTTCATAGAGCAAAGTTAACTAAGATAGTCTGCCAGAAATGGAAGTTGTTTTGGAATTTTTCAGTGGTTATTGGATTTAAACAGCAAAAACATTTAAATAATCCTGCAAGGAGGATATTGTTAAACACAAAAATAAACCACTTAAATGGATGACACGTTTCCTGTATTCTGGAGAATGTAACACTAATGCACCACTATGTTTTGTATGTACAGAATGAAAAAGTTGAGTCTGCTGCTCAAAGCAGAACTCAAAGTTCCGAGGATCTCCAAGAATGCAGATTCTACAACCTTTCTTAGTAAATTGTTTCAGTGCTTAAACATCCTCATTGTGACTTTTTTTTCACCCTCATATTCAGTTGGAATTTCCTTCTCTGCAAATAAATGAGAGCTTAGTTCAGAGGAACTTGCCTGTAATACATACCACTGATCACAGGAATAGCACTGATTCACTTAAGTGGTTTTTGACTGTTAGACTCTTGTTTCCAAGCTCTTATTTGGAGTTAGGCATCACCCTTCACAGGATAATGAGTTGTCAATGGGAGAAGTTGCTTTGTTGCTAAATTTACTGATGACATCAGTTTGGAATGATGTGTGTGTAGTAATAACTTTACTGGCTTTCTGTATCACAGAGCAGTAATTCATAATGTTCCTGGCAGTGAGGCTTTCTCTGTTAACTCACAGATTCTTACTCATGTTCTGCCTCCAGGAAAAAGAAAGACTAGAGTGATTTTGAAAACTTTGAACTGTCCATATAAATACCATACATTGTCTCCCATAGAAGAAAAAATATTTTATAGTTTATATCTCAGTGTATATTTTTTTAAAGTAATTTAGTTTTCTACTAAAAGTCACAAATGAACTGGTAGTTAGAGGAGTTTAGGAAAACACAGAAGAAACTTGCAACAAAATCTCTTTTTGTTATAACTTCATTTCTCAGAAGAACAAATATTGATCAACATGTTGGTTTGCTCTCTGGGTGGATGGATGGAACACAGTAAAAATTTGCACACCTTTCAAAAAAAGAGATCATTCACCCTATCTTCCAACAGTACCAGTTTTTACATACCAAGCAACTTAGGCCATTAAGAATAATAATATCAATATTTTTCCTGACATTTTTTGAAATAATAGTTTGAGTTGATAGGATATAAGGAGGTCTCTTCATCAGATCTGGTTATAATATAAGATGAAATCAAAATTGACAGTGAATCTCATAAAAAAATTGTTTGCATTGGAAAGAAACTAGTTGTTGGTCAGTATTTAGTGGAAGATTGTTTTGTACCTGAGGCAAGCAAAAATTCCAGAGTTTTAGCTGTAGTCATAAGTTGTGCTTTACTGCTTATTCTCAGAGCTTAACTGTACTTTTTAAATAGTTTGATATTAGGAGAGAACAATACACAGATATCAGGGAGAATCCAGGTACCATGAGGCAGCTATTGACCATCGTGTGGCTTTATCTTAACAGCCCCTTCCGTTTGATTTCTTAAGACATGCTGATACTGTGGTTTTTTCAGCTGATTGCAAACAACTGCACAAATCCAGTTTGAGTGACACTTTGTAACCTGTGTTAGGCAAGGTCAGGCTTAGTCATTAGTTAGAAGAAACCAGTCTGCAAGACACTGGTGTCATAGAAGTAAAATTAGGTATAACTTTTTGTATTTTATGCAACTTTTTTGTCACCTTTGATCTAGCATAATTTTATTACGATCAAGGAGCATTCTGTGTTAAGTACCACTTTTTGCAGTTCAGTTTGATCTGTAAACAGTAATGGTTACATAGCAGGAATGCAATTTTTCTTCTGCAGTGTTCACCATGAGAAACTGTGATAACAATACCTTATCTGTGCATAAATGAGACACCATTGGAATTGTCTTGCAGAAATTGCTTCAATTCCCTTCCTAAGAGCAGGTGAAATGTTTCCTTTCATCCAAGTTAAAGTTCCTTGGTTTTACTTACTGGAACAATTATTTTTACAATGCCTATTTTTATTTAGCACAATTCTTATGTAAATGGTGGTATTCTGCTGTAATTGCCACTTTGCTTCTTCATTAAAGCAAATATGACCAATAGTGTGGTTTTCTTCTTCTCAGTTGTGCAGAGCCATCTTGATTACATCAGTACGAACTGTAACAAGAGGTTCAGGTGCTTTACTAAAGCTTTTGAATGAAATTGAACTCAAGTTGATGCTTTGGAAAAGGTGAGGGAAGAGTTCAGATATTGTCACAATAGAAAGACAGAAAGCATGCTATTAGAATGTTGTAAAAAAAACTAAGTTCTTTTTATAGATACAGGCATGAATTGGCCTGGAAATCATAACAGCATTTGCTTTGGATGTTGGCATGGACACTAGTAATAGTTTAGAGGGTCTTTATTTCGTTCTTTATAGTACTAAACTTCACTTAAACAAGTGAAGCATTACTTTAAAATGAACTAACTGACGAGTTAAGCATTGTGTAATGGACTGACTCGAGATGTTTATATGCCTCCATACTGAGTGATACATGTCATTCTTAGTAATGCTTGAACACAGTGACTGCCTTCACAAGAAGTTTTGGAGAACATCTGCTCTGGACACAATGAGATGTTAGCAGCAGTAGATATTAACAAGTGTGCTTTTGTGGTGGGCTAAGTGATGCAAATAAACCTGTGCTTCTTGCAAAAGACACCTTTCTTTAGAGTTATAAATGAAGCCAATTGAATCTTCTTTCATTCTAGTCTAGCCATCGAGAGCAGCTGTTTGTCCCAGCATGAATCTAAACTTTTTTTGTACCAGCACAGTTGGGTTTCAATTATGGCAGAGTTACAAGCTCAAAATTTGGACATCAATAATTGAGCTGTTTTCTTTGTTAAACTTCTATCAGATATTGGCCAGGAGTTACAAACTGGGAGTAGTGAGTAATTACAAAATGTCTTACATATTTTGGATTCTTATAGTGATTTTGTTCCATAAAAATCCGTGTTTGAAAGGAAGAAAATAACTGTAAGAATTATGTGGAGTAATGAGAATTCAAAAATGCTCATTTGACCATTGTCCTAAATTTGAGTATGCTTAGTTATACACTTGCATAAAATAGTTAATTAACTAGATAGAAGGCTATTTATTCCTTTGTACATTTCCTTATACTGACTTCTTGATAGAAAAGTGCAGATAACTGTCAGTATGAGAGAACCAGTATAAATGTTCATTGGATTAGTGAGTGTGCAAACTAATATCTAAATCTTGGATGGCTGATAGAATTGTTATTGAATGTTTTTTAAAGAATAACAAATAGAGACAAGGTAAGTGAAGCTTATCACTGTTCTGTATTTCCTCCGTGTTTGCAATTGCTTCGTGTTTTAATTCCAGAGGAACTTTAATTATGCAAGCTAGTATGTGAGCTGTTTATCACTGCCTTTTTTAATTAAAACCTTTATTTGAGTGGTGAAAAAGCTTTTAAAAAATCTGGTATTTTTGATCTCTTGAGTATTATTTCATAGTACTTCAGGGTTTTAATGGTCAAATCTTAGGATTTTATCTTACATTTTCAACTAGACATGCAATTTATCTGTAGTTGAACAAATTTCTGAGCTGCTGTTCTGAACAGATAATGCAGTGTAACATTTTCTGTTCAGTTTCCCATTTAAGTAATGATCATTGATTAGTTCACACCAAGGGAGAAGTGGTAATTTCCCTCCAAGTGATTAGAGTATTTCTTATGTTCTAATTCACAGTATTTAGACAAATATTGAGTTGGACCTGAATTCAGAATATTCATATTCCGAAATTAAATTGTATTTCTGAGACTTTGTTAATATCTTAGGGAAAGAAGAAACAGTTTTCCAGTTCCTAGCCCGTAATTCCCATTGTAACATGTCTGATTGCAATTTTTTTGTTAAATGAAGCTTTGCTTACAGCAACTGTGCATCTCAAATTATCTTTTTTTTTTTCTAGTTTTACATTTTTAGTGTAATGAATGAAAATTATCATGGATCTTGAGTGAACAGTCAGTTGTTGCATAAATCAGAGACAGGTCTGGAATTGTGATTCTGTTTAGTATCTTATTTGTAATGGGCATCAATGCAATAGCATATTGTCTCCTCAAAGAGAAATAGTTCAACAGATAACACACCATATATAAACTAATAATTTAGATTATTTTTGTCATTAACAGCTTCTCTTTACTATTACAGCTTTATGCAGGAGCTGTCCTAGAGGTATGTGGATGAAAATTGGGAAGGTTCCCTCAAGTCCAAGGTAAGTAAACCACTGCTATTCTTTCAAATATGAAATACTGTCACAGTTGAATGACAAAATGTGCTTTTAAGTACTATTGCAAGTAGTCATAAATTTAGTGTATCGGTAAAGTTACATTGACCTGAGACTCATGAAACTGGTCTCCAATAATTGATAGATGAATTTATATTGTGCACTTGTGGAACTACTTTATTTTCACAGATCCTGCCATATAATTGTTTTATCAGTGGATAATGACAGTCAACTAAAGGGAATGGAATACAGTAGTGTAAAAGGAAAATCAGTACCATCAGTGCGTGGTGGGAGAAAGCAGCAGGAAAAGAATCTGTGAGAAATTTCAAACTGGACTTTTCTTATAAACTGGGGAAGAGCTTAGGTGATAGCAGTACTTTGGTTATTTGGGGGGTTTTTCCTGTGATGAAGACCCTAATACTGTACTTTGGACATCATTGGACATAAAGACTAATCTAGCTTTAGAATTAAAAATTACACAAACAGCATGTTTCCATCTACCATGGGCAGTATTAATACCTGCCTGTTTAAAGGTTGGCTGACAAACAAGTAAAAAAAAAAAAAAACAAAGAAAGGGGTTTAAAACAGGTTACAATTTATATAAGTTACGCAGCAGCCTGTCACATGTACCCACACATAGTTCAGTTGAATGACTGCAAGACCAGAGCAAAGTTATTTTCTCTTTTCCACTGTTTAAAATGTCAAAATAAGAATTGTTTAAATGACTTGTCCTTCTTCAGGGGCGTGAGGAGATTAACTTTGTAAGCACAGGAATCCCTATTATCTCCATGACCCTTCAAATTTAGCAAACATAAAAACATTCTCAACTGTTGCCCATTCACTCAGCTGCTTTATGGTTGTGAATTTGTAACAGTTAAGTGTTCCTTTGAGCTATAGGTTTGAAGGAAAAGCTCAATCTGTTAGCCTGACCCCAGCCTGCAATATGTCCTCCATTATCTTCATGTGTAGGTCCTTAAAAGGGAACGGCCCTCACACCATGAAATGTGTTCCAAAGACTTGGAACGGTGCAAAAGGAAAAACTTGAAAATTTTGAATAGGTTTTTTTTCCTTTCAATCCTTGGTTATCTAAACTTGCTCAAATAATTACAGTCCATTAATCATATAGCTTACTTTTTAAAAGTAAGTGGCTTTACCACAGCTGAATAAATTTCAGTGTTTCTTAAGCAGATATCTAGTTTGACTACCCTTTTTTCTTTGGTACAATAAGAATTAAAAAATGACTGAGTAGCGCACTTAAATTTCTCTTTTGCCTTTTCATCACCGATTTCTGCATCTTCTCAATCTAAGTTTTTCTTGACCAAATTTACTGCTAGGATATTAGAACAGGTCAGAAGGTGGGATATATTTTAAGAGCATACTTAAAAATTTTAAAAAGCGGTAGAATATATTCTTCGAGCTAGTGTTTGTCTTCACACTACTATTGGTCTCAGAATACTTTTACTTAGATTTTCTCTTTGATTTTAACTTCTCTCAGAAACAGTATCTAATGTCTCCATCTTAGGACATTAACATTCAAGAAGTGTTTCTTATTTCAGCTTTTCACTTGGATGTTTGCTGCAGAAGTTAGGTTGCCTGAAAGGCACGCTGCTGCTTTTGAAGCACTGTCTTGGTAGGCTTCATTGAACTGTGTAGCCTGTCATTGACAGGTCTCATCACAAATAATTGATTTCTTTTCCATAGCTTCTGTGAGGATTTTTTAAAGTTTGTTTGGGTGTGTTTGGGGTTTTTTCCAGAATATACACAAAATGATGCTGTTAATTGCAGGGCTGTGTATGTATTAGAATACATGGATTAGTGTATGTTACTCCTGTAACTGTGAAGTTAAGTACCTTTAAGTACCTGTGTAAATTGTTTTGTCACTTGGCAGTCCCACAGACTTTATGTGTCTCAGACTACTGGATTATATTTTATTTGACCAAAGAGTGAACAGTGTTATTTTGGTTTTGGTTTTGTTTGTTGGTTTTTTTTTTAATTATGAGATTCACATTTTTAAATAATTAGGGATTAAAATCAGCCAAATTAATAAAGGTTTGTAAAAGTTACACAGTTGGGAAAAACTGTAGGTTGCTCATGGTTACTAAATGCAATATTCTGTGGTCCTTCTGTATCAAGGTTTCTTTCAGAATTACTGGTTACATAATTTTTAGCTATAAACAGTTGCTGAATACACCTGTGTGCCTGAAATGTGAGAATCATTACACATGGAATATATTTGTAGATACTGGGAGAGCAAAGAAGTGAGAAGTGATGAAAAAAATCTAGTCCTCAGCTAGAGGATGAAAAAGTTTAGTCTTCAGCAAGATTATCTCAGTCTTAAACTGAATGTTATTCTTTGTAATGTCACAGCAAACTGCTAAATACTTCTGTGAATGTGGCCAAGGATGTCTATTAGGGTTTTCAAATATAGCTTCTTGTGATAAGTCTGGTAACAAACCACATTTCTGTACATCTCTTTTAAGTTTAGTACTGAACTATTTTTCCTGATAAATTTCCCTTAAAAATAAATTGCTCCATTATAAATGCTGTACTCTAATTCTTATATTACATATATTTTGAAGTTGTTCTCTGTAAAACTGTTCTTAAATATTTATTGTTTAAAAGCACTCCATCAAAGTGCTTCTGAAACATTGAAAACCTAAGTGACAAGTTTCACAGATGAAGCAATACCTTATTATACCAAGTAACACAAAATGTGACAGTTTTTGGCTGACACCCATAAAGCTGAGATTCTGGAATAGAATAGTAAATTATGAGGGTCAGTGATTAATCTAGCATATTTGTTTTAAATTGAGTTTTCAGTGGCAACTGTGTTCTGTTCACAATGAGATAGGAGATCAGTGTTTAGACTCTTACATTCTTTCTAGTTTGTTTGACAAAAACTGAATTAGGCTGGGTTTTTTCATTGAACATTTCATTTGTATTTCTCTGAATTCTTGTTTTACCAATAAAATAATTCTCACCTCTCCCTGTGTGACTCTAAGTTAAGAAATAGATGTGCTCCCAGCAAATCTGTTATGGAAACAGAGTCCTTAATCCTTGAACTCATATAGTAGCCAGTTATATTAGACCTTCTGACTTCAGAGTCAGTAAGCACTATTATATTGCCCAAGTTCTGCAAGTGTGAGGGGAATTCTTTTAGCTACTAAAATGTAGTTTCTTTTGGGGCTGTATTGTATGAGGTAAGATCACTAATTTCCTAGTTATTTTAATCTGTAGTTCATAAATATTGATAAAAGAAAGTCAGAAAATTATATTAACCTTAAATCTTGCATTGATAGAAGCATTAGTAGAACACTTGCTAAGAAATGTGGATATTATAATGGGAGACATGCATCACTTTATCATAATCTTTTGTAAACAGATGATACACAAATTAAAACAATACTTCTCTTCAGATTCAGAAAAGTCTCTTGCCCAACTGCTTATACAAAGTACCCTGTCTTTGGGGTTTTGTGAAGTTTGTTCTTCAGGCTTGATTGGAGCTCTGCCTTGGATTGGTTTCTGAAAGCATGTGGTGCTTTGTATAAAACCATGAACAGCTGCATTGTAACTTGACTAACAGACTGCAAATAGTAGTTATTGATGTGCCATATGAATTCTTAAGTTTAAATTTTTATCTCAAACTGAGGTC
Source organism: Corapipo altera (assembly GCF_003945725.1). Classification (NCBI taxonomy): domain Eukaryota; kingdom Metazoa; phylum Chordata; class Aves; order Passeriformes; family Pipridae; genus Corapipo; species Corapipo altera. Next base: position 5,364,863 of record NW_020884905.1, read on the forward strand.
CCTGGAAGGTAAAGAGCTATAGTCATTAAAATGTAAATGAGTGCTTGATGTGTGCTGTAGTTCAGTCTTTTTGCAAGGCTCTCATGGTGTCCTTAGAAGCAGGCTCATGCCATCTTCAAAACTGCAGAGCATGTATTTGTCCCCAAAACAAATTTTTAAAGAGTCTGAGGAAAGACAGTAATGCTTTTGGTGTGCCTGTATTGCCAGTGATTTACATATTCACATTTTGAGCAAATATTGCTAGTTGTCTTAGCAATGCTTAGCTATTGGTGACATTATTAAATGTTGGGATTTCCTGTCTTCATAAAATATGCCTCTATTGCTCTTCCTTTTGTTTTGGTTGCATTTCTTTTTCATAGGTTTAACACTTGATAATTGGCAATGTCTCAATAAACCCCTTTTTTAATTCAAGTTCATTTCAGGTACAAAATGGTCAAGTTCTTTGTGCCTTTTCTATGTACAATTCTGTGACATTATGCACAAACTTGTGTTTCCAGTAAAACTATTTACTTTCAAACAGATTGTGGCTAATAATTCAGCGCCAGATAAGCAGACTACCCTTTGTTTCAATAGCTTATCTGAAGTAATATTACATTTGCTTTCTGTTTATTGAAATTAACTCAGAACAACTCTTCATTGTGCCTGGGGAGATGTGGTGTCATGCCCATATTGGGTCAGACTCCTGCTGTATCCTGATGTACCTAAGAGGATAGTGCAGGTGTGTGTGTGCATATACATAGACTTGCTGTTTGGGCCACAGTGGTGCTTAATGTCCTTAATAATCTCCACTTAGGACTCTTAACTTTAGTCCCAACAGAACTAGTTTTCACAGACTTTCTTAAAACAAAGAGGTGTTATATATCAAAACAAAGGGACGTTATAACAATAGCAGTGAATTCTCCATTCTACTGTGTTCATAGGTAGAGGCTGCTTTTAGGTCTTTAGAAGCACTGTTCAGTATTACCTCTGTCTGCAAAACAGTTTGATGTGGGGCAGGCTTTAAAGTGATCATACAGACCTCTTAGTTGTAGTTGATTGTGTGGCAATACAGTCTGCTCTGTAGGAACACCTCAGGAGTGCCTTCCAACAGAAGGCATGTGCTTTGGTATTGCACATGTTTTAAAAGAGCATAAGGTAAAGTGATTTTGCAAAGCTGTCAGTAGAACAGCTCTCGTAGTCTGGTGTTTAATTCACCAGAACACTGTGTCATGGCACCAAGCTCAGAGTTCATCTTACAGGAGTCAAATTGGAAAATGTCTCCCCTGCTCACCCGTGGATGGATTAGAGAAATGCTTGTTTCTCTGTAGTGTGTAATTTCTAAAGCAGCTACAGAGAGAAGAAAATGGGGAAATAACTAGGATTTCAGTATTAGACAACAAAGTACTAAATAATGGTGTAAAGATGACGTGCAAGTACCCTTTAGACACAGGAAGCAACAACGTAGATGTCAGGGCATAGAGGAGAAACTGTTGGGGCAGGGCTGAAGGTGGAGCATATATACCACATCCCATGATGAGCAAGCACTTGTGTGTCCCAAACACACAGTGTGCACTGTAGCTGTATCTGACTTCCTAACCTCACCAATTCATTTCAAAGGCTGTTAATTCAACTCAAGGACTGATTTGGTTGAAAGGAAAAAAAAGTATTTGATGGGATAATCTGTATTTTTAATGTATTGTATATCAGTATTTTAGTTTCCCATTTTAGCTTCTAAAATTCAGAATATACAAATTATTTGTACAGTGAGTGTTTTTCTTTGTTGCATTGCAAATTCAAGTGACTGATGCAGAAAGTCACTATGATCAGCATTAGAAATAAATATGCCATAACAGAAACTAATTTCGTTCCAGCTGTCTCAAATTTCAGGAAAAAGGTTCTGTAGCACTTCAGCTTTCAGAAGATTTAGACATTTGACATTGATACAAGTGTGTAATAGCTACTTTTAACGTGACAGAATGTAATGCTGCCTATAGAATACTTTCTTCTTCCACCTAATTCTGTTTCCATTTTATGTGAGCTTGTTCAGTCCAACACTGCAGCCAGAGAACAGTTGCTCATGTCCAAATGAGCTTTCATCTGTCGCTCAAGTAACAAATTCTCACACCTGTTACAAGCTTAAAGTGCTGTAACCTGAGGTAACTCCCAAAGGCTATTCTTTAATGCAGCTGAGTTCTAGAGTTCAGAGTTGCTTTGGAAACTTTATCCATTTTACTGTGCTCTCTTACCATTTTTAAGTTTTGCAATTAAAGTTATTCACTATGCTGAGTGCTTCTTACCACTTCCTATTCATATAAAGCCCTAGAGACTGACTTCAGCTTTAGATTTAAATTGAAGAAAGATGTGGAAAAATTCCTCCAGCAATAATTCAGTGTTCTGTGGACTTAACAAAACGTAAGAAATATCTTTGCCACTTTTTATGCATGTTCCTGTTGATGACAGCCAAGATGACAGGTCACAAGGACATGGGGAACACTGAAGTTGCAAATATGTCTTTGAGTTTAAATCAGACAGTATGTGAGCAAGTACTGGTTATTTAGTGCTATTTGAAATTGTTATACAGTACAGGTTACAATATGGCATTAGTGTACAGTCCTGTAGAAAGAACAAGAACAAGTTTTATCTTCTTCAGGGGCCTGGCAGCAACTTGGGCCGTTGGTATTTTTTTACCTTGTTTATACTGTGTAGTGGTTGGTGCAGCAGGCAGAGTATATGATCTTGATCTGTACTGGGAGCACAGTGGAAAAGGGAAGAAAATAAGTGCCACTCTGTATAACCATGTTAGAAAGTGTTAAGGTAACTGCAGTAATATAAAGATAGGTATAAAGATGCCAGGAGACATCTCTGCAATTACTGAGGAAAGCACTGCACTTTGTGAGGCAGTATGAAATATTAGTCCTGAGGTTGAACTCATCTCCATGGACCAGTTGGATGCAGTGCCATTTGTGAGAGATTCGTTGTGGTCTAACCTTGAAAAAGCAGCTTGAACATGCAGCCAGCACCTTTGTAAGAGTCAATCCATACTGACAGGGTTCATCCTTGGGGAGATGCTACTGACGTACTACAGGAGTGTCCTGAATCCACTTAATGTCAGTACAGATACTAAACTCAGCCTTTAGCACAGCCTGACTGCAAAAGGGAGTAATGAGGACTGTATTTTCTAAATAAATTTTAAATACCTCTAGAACTCAGGCATTCATTAGAGTAAAGTATTGGAAGGAGGGGATTATGCTCACAATTTATCCTGAAATAATTTATATTGTCTTTTCAAAGTTAAGGTTAAAGTCTGGGTTGTGCTGTAGGGATACAGAGACTGTGCTGCTGTTAATACCCACTGTTTGCTGACTAGTGCTTCAAGTGAGGAGTTGAGCAGCAGCAGCCCCACCTCAGATGGGATACTTCTCTCCGTGTAAGCTGCCTGACAGACCATGGAGTCCCTCTTAAAGCCGATTGCCTTTAGGAGTGTCAAGAGAAGAGGAGATACCAGCTTCTCCTCTTGTTTTCTGGTCTTGTTTCCTTGCTGGTTTTCAACACATAATCTCAGAGATCTCTGCAAGACAAGATTGTCTGTCTTGTTTGCAAGAATAACACCTCTACCCACAGTTTCCTCTGTGCCCTTTCCCCCCGCACTGCTGCAGTGTGTGTGGAGTGTGCTGATGAGATGGGTGTCATGCTCAGCCTCCCTCACAAAGCTTATCTGCAGCCAGATTTTGATCGCTCTAAAGCTTCCCCTCACATTTGCGCATCACAGCAGCATATGGGCCAGTCTGCTGAAGGCTGTCAGTTGTACGTGCAGATAAACTGACTTACACAGTTGCACTAGTGTTTGAGGAAAACCCAAGCAGATCTGAATCTTGTTCAGATTACCAACAAAAATAGGTGTTCCTCTGGTGTAATAAGTTTAGCATTATTAATTTTGTGAAGATATTAAGGTTTTTAACATAAAAATATCTTCTAAAGCATCATTCCAAAAGAAATAATTTGTCGAATACTAAGTTAATGCAAATCTACTTAATGCAAGTGGAGAAGAGTTTGATTTTCTTTCTTTCTTTTCTCCAACCATAGCTTTTGTCAGGAGTGATAAGCCAAAGCTCTTCAGGGGACTGCAAATCAAGGTGAGTAGTAGCCTAACTTTTTTTGCAGCTTGTTAGGAAGAATTAAGTTTGGTGGAGATAGTCCTCCTGTGGATTGTTCTCTATTTGCTGATCAGGAAATCCTTTATTAGAGGACATATATTTGCACTGCCAGTATGAATCTTTACAAGTTTCTGCTAGTTATATCAGTTTGTTTATTGCTCAGTAACCGGTACCAATTCTTTGGTGGTGGGGGGGGTTTGGTTTATTTTATTGTTGTTTGGTTTTAAGCCAAGAAAAAAATTATACTGTAACCCGTAATACCAGATGGGAAAATAATGTAAGGAATGCTTACATTCTGTCCTTACTTTGTGGATATCTTGGGTGTACTCAAGCTTATTCTGCCATAGTTTCCTTTTCTCCTGTTCTATTCTCCCCTCATTTTCTTATGGAGCTGCCATTTCCACATATTCAGTGATTCCTATATTTTTCTCCTCCCTCTCAGAATTTTCTTGCTGTGTTCTATTGTGCTGTTTTTATGTTATGGACTTCAAACATCCAGCTTTATAGAAATGCATATACTGAATGCTGTTTCTTATGACTTGCATATATGTAAAGCTGCATAAGCTGCACTGCCTTAAGTCCCAGCAATTCTTTGGTTTCCAGATCTAGTGTAAGACTTCACCTTCCTCTTAAAATCCTATGTGAACTTTGAGTGTACTTCACAGATACACATCTTGATTCTCACATCTTGTGCTCCCATCCCTATTCCCCAAATGGCACCATCTGGAATCACTTCATAGCTATGCATGGCTGCAATAAATGATTTGTCTTCTCAGCAGCAGATTCCATCTAAAACAGATTTCCTCTGTCTGTCTCACACATTCATGTCTCCATGTCCTCCAGTTTCTTTCAAAAGCTTTCTCTCCTTCTGCATGTCTGACTGTTTCTTTTTTTTTTTTTAACTTTGTAGATTTATTGAACATCAAAGCAGTCTGGACTATGATAGGTATAGAGCAGTACCAGAAAAAAAATGTTGTGCCAATTAATCTGTATTTATTTTACAAGACTTTTGGAAAACTGATTAGAGGTGCTGTTAGCTTCATTAAGTAAAACCAACTGTGTTAGCTCAGTCAAGCAAAGTGAAATACTCCTGGGGAAATCTTTCCATAAGCTGAAATGGCCAGAGCTTTTTAATACTGTTAAAAGCCTTTATCTGCGTTACATATTTGTGACTTAGTGAGTTTGCAGCAGCATTAAAGAATTGTGTTACCAGCAAAGTGTAGTAGGCACAGATACAACATGGCAGGGAAGAATGTGATTACATTAGAAATTGATAGAACTTTGACATGTTAAAGTGGCCTGAAATTTCTAAAATGTTAAAAAGGCTATTGATCACATGAGAAAGATCATTCATCTGCTTGATTCAAAAATCCAGCTTTGGTAGCTTAAAACAGTTGAAGTAAATACCGTCTTTCAAAGCCAGGCTTATGGCATTGCCTCTCTGCACATGCATTAACTGGTCTGGTGCACCAAGGAGAACAAGTAGATGTTTCTGACACACACCCTCACTCCCCTTCATTTGACTTGTTCCTCCACTTTGCTCTCTTTGACATTAAATGCAAGTCAGAAGTCTGAACTGCTTTAAGTCACTAGAGAGCAGGGGAGGTGTTAATATGGAGAATGCATTTCCTGCCCAAGGTAACTGACTCTTCTTTTTTTTTTCCCTACAGTATGTGCGTGGTTCTGACCCTGTACTAAAGCTGCTGGATGACAATGGGAACATTGCAGAAGAACTGAGCATCCTCAAGTGGAATACAGATAGTGTGGAAGAATTTCTAAGTGAAAAATTAGAACGTCTATAAATCATTGTTTTCCATCCTCTCTCTTTTTCATATTTTGTCATGGTAATCTTCTCAGATGAATTGTCCTACAATTGAAAACACATTCCAGCTTCTGTATTTGTTTTAAAATATCTGTTGTGCTGTACTAAACATCTTGTAATTAGAAGGGAAGCTTCAGCACACATATCTGACAAGTTGACAAACAATAGCTTGTCTTAACGTTATTATTTCAGCTCTTAATGCATTTATCACTAACAAAATGCCTCGTTTTAAAGTTAATTATGCAAATATCAGTTTGTTATAATTGGACCTGTTTTTACAAATGCTCTTAAAATCGAAGAGCTTCAAATAATTGAAATGATTGCCATGCTTTTTGTCTGCTGCTTTTTCTAAGGAAGTCAGAACCAAATGCAATCTTCTATCTCCCAAAGAAACTTGGCTACTAATGCCCTCTTCTTTTTTTTTGTATTTGAACTGTCCTTTTATAGAAACATTGTTTACAGTGAGTATCTAGTTCACAGGTTTTGAAGCTGATGAAGGAACTCATGCTCTGATACTGTGAAACATTTAGTAAGTACACTTTAGTGAAGACTACATAGAAAACCTCTGAGGTATATGGAAGTCAGATGTCAGGTGTGCTTTACATTAAGTGTTTTGCTTCAGAAAACATGAGCTATAAGTTTTGAAAAAGCTTTCCTTCTAACTTTCAGAAATTTATTGTAAGCCTGTTTATCAAATTAATTTAGAAACTGTTCTTTTAAAATGTATATTTTTCTTTCTCAGTTGAAATTTATGTGAACAGGGAATATAGACAGTACGTATAATGAGTCAAATCCATTAAGACTTGTCAGGTTTTTCCAGTTAGAATCAATAAATATGGTAATCAAGAATAATGTGGGGTTTTTTCTGAAGTCTAATTAGTAAATAAATTTTCCCTTTAACTACTTAATGCTCACCAGTTTTTGGGTGGCTGGGTGTTATGCTATGACTTGAAGTGGTACTCAGGTTTTGTCTTCATATAGAATTTTATATCTCAAGACCTGGGAATATATCTCAAGGAATTTATATCACTATAATTACAGATCTTATTCCCAGCTTTGGAGAAGAACTCATCAGCTTCATAGCAGAACAATAAACCTGGGACTTGAGACCACGCTAAACTATCAGGAGCAATATTCAAAGGTGATTCTTTAGGCATAGCCTTCGGAGTTTTTATTCCTGAAATACTCTTATAAACTCATAGAAGGTCTGTGCAGCTGGGTCACATGATGTCTCACTCTCATGCTATGTCTTTCACTCCTGTCCTTGTGAAACATGCTCCTGGCCTCCCAGATGACTCAGTGTGAGACAGCTGCAACAGTGGTCACCACTGTCTTGGAGAAACATAATCTGTACATAAAAAGCACAAATCTTTGCAGCTTGTGCTGACTTATTAGAGTCAAACATGGATTTGTTCCTGGGATATATGAAGTATTAGTCAGTAGAGGAGCTACAACCAAAGCGTGTGGCATGATGACCACTATTTTGGTAGCAAAAACATGCTGCCATCCACTGGTCTTTTAATATACTGAATATTCCATACTTCTCATTCCTGTGTTTGCCAGCAAGGGATTTCAGTTTCTGTATGGATGATTAAGTGTGCTGTTTTAGCAGAATATTTTAACCTCATCCTTCTCTCCAGCTTTAGGTCCTCTTTATCATGCAACAGAGAGATTGTTTTCTTCATTTGATATTTACCTAATATTTTTCTCTGCTTCTTTGTGATTCCTTCCTTCTCCTTAACATGACAGCCAGTGCTTCTGACCTTCAGTCTCCCTTTTCTTTCCATGTCTTCCTACTGCCAGCCCAGTACTTCCCTACACACTTTATCTTCCCACACCAGGTCTTTCACTGCTGCTCTTGCTTGTCTGTTACAGAAGCAAGAAACTCACTCTTGTGAGATAACCATGCCAGAGTGGAGGAAGATGACAGGCCAAAGAATTTCTCCTCCAGCATCACTGAGTTTTATGACTGCAGTCACAGTACTGTTTCTGCAACTTCTGACCTTTCCAAGTACTAGTTCTCACATGTTTCCTCCTTTAAGGAGACTGGAAATGAGCTTTTCTCCCAGTTTCTCTCCTAGGTTCCTGATTTGCTGATTCCTATTCCACATACTAATCTGGCCTTGTAATAAAGGTACTTATTTTCTTAGTTTGAAAGCATGCACAAGGTACATTCCTGTATTTCCCTATATATAGGAACATGTTTAGAGTCTTCCCTGATTCTGTTCCTGGGATGCTGAGCCCTGATCCTACTCAATCTGTAGCTTCTAGCAAAAGCTTAATTACCTACACTTCCTGACCTGTTGGCTGTGCTCCATGCTGTTCTTGAAGCATCAAATTCATACTGTCCTGGCTTTATTCTTTCTCATTCTGTCCTTTAGATGATACTCAGGGTCTTGGCTCTAGCGACATGCGCTAGGAACATTTAGCATTCTGGCACAAATGAGTTGGGCTTTGTGCTAAAAGAGGCAATTAGAGTGGGGAATAATTTCTTTTGGAAATTCTTAAGTTTCTATTTATCAGCATGAGGGTTTTTTTCTCCAGTCTGCAGCTGTGAAAATTCATAGAGCTCAAAAGGTTATTTTGGCTTGTGGCAATTAACCACACAGAATACAAGGTTGAAAGCTCCAGTTTAAAAAGGAAGTGATTCATTTTTACTTATAGCCATGATAAGCACCCAGTACTTCATGAAAGGCATTCACTCAGACTTATGTAAGAATTATTTAATCTTATATAATGCTCTTGTTGTGCCAAATCTTGAGAGAGTTAATGAAAGGACAAATAAAAGCAGCAGGCATGCATGACTGAGTTGGAACATGAACTGTCCATCTACTACTCCTGTCTTTTTAGAAGGAAAAAAGCAAACTTTTTGCAGAAAAGAGTATCTGTGCTTTTAAGAAAAAATTGTGTTGGACAATTCATTTTACACACAGATACGATATGGAGGAACTTGAAGCATAGTGTACAAGCTACTTGGAAGGGTTTCCTGGGTACTTGCTCAGTCATAGATTCCGGCAATGTGAATCTGAATACCATGATCGTAGCAGGCAAAAATTTGTTTCAGAGCTAAGGGAAACCCTCCAGTAGACATTAAATTCAAGGAAAGAATGTATTCAACTCAATATTTGTTTTATTGTTCAGCCCTGAGATAGAACAAGAACAGATTGCCAACTTAATGAAGAGCACACATGAAAAAATTGTGTTCAGAAACCCAAACACCTATTGAGAGTGTCCTTTTTATTGAACCTGAGCTTTCAGAAGCAAAATAAATCTTCTTATGTTCAGCCAGGGAGATTAGACATCTTACCCCATAAAAAAAAAAAAAAGAAAAAGACAAAAAAATGCTTTATTGTCATTCTGATTTATCCAGCATGGAAGGTGGATGGTAAGAGCTGCAGTAGAACTTCATTTGACCCCCATAAAGGGTCAAATCTAATGACAGATTTCAAGAGTGTCGTGCAAGGAACACCATCATTTGCTGGTTCTTGCTGTGTGTAAGGAAGGTTTTTTTGCTAGGGATGCTTTGACCACTTAAAGTAGATGGACTTTGAAATTAGTCAAGTGTGCCTTAAGAAGGGTCCATTAAATGCTAAAATGCAGAGTATTTATCTCAAAAGCAGCTAAAGAAAACTTCTGAATTTGTGTGGTTTTCCTTAAATTATTAACTAACTGTTAAGGCCCAACCCAATTACTTTGAAACAAATTTGCTCTCACGTCTAAGAGGAAGAGCCTAAGAGGCTCTAAGAGGGAGAAGATAACCCAAGGAGACACAGAACAGACAGGCCTCTGATATGTTATTGAACACTGCGGTTCAGAATGCCAGCTTCCCTCTCAAATGCACTGTCATAAGCAGAAGGTAGCTGGAAAATATTATCAGTCATTTTTTCCTTATCACTTGTCATGAAGGATGGGCAGAAGGAAATGCATTATGCAGTTAGTCACTAGTGAGCTCAGACAGGAGACAAACTACAGAATTGATCAGAGTATTCTTGCATTTATTGATCTAAATTGGAACCATGGCACCAAGTGAGCAAAGATTGTCTCAAAGAGTACCTGATTATCTGTTTAGAAATAGGCCTCGTTCATCATCAAGAATCCATCAGCTTTGTTGCTGTCCAAGAAACAGGGTATCTAACTACTTGTTTCAGCTGCACCTTGTACACTGAAAGCCTCATATACAGCAGCCATTGTGTCCACCAATGTGGAAGTTAAAGTGTCTAAACACTGAGAAATGGAAGAGGGCTCTCAGCACTTCCCACTACTGAGGCAACCATGATAAAAAGAGTTGACCATGGTTTACCCTTGCATCAAGGAAGCACTTCTTTTGAGTCATAGTTCATTTTGTCTGCTGTCATAGTTTAACCCTAGCTGACAGCTAAGTACCACATGGTTGCCTGCTCACTTCCCATTCTATGGTGGAAAGAGGAGGAGAATTGGAAAAGGTACTGAAAGATGTTCTCTTGACAATGATCTTTTGAGGTTGGATTTAACTTGGTTAGCTAGGAGCCTTTCTGACTCTGCCCTTAAGATAAAAGCAAGACTTGTAGGAAAAGCACATCATTTAGTATTTGCTCTTGCATACTTGGTGCCAAACTGTGATTGGAAGGACAATCCTGGTTTGGTATAGACTAATCCCTTTTAACCCAGTGTAATCTTCATGTAGTTATATCAGTGGAACAGTGGTTCAAACCATGGACTAATGCATTCCATACCTTAAATATGGGCAGAGTAAAATTTCCACTGTTTTCTATTGTGGGATGTATGTAATTTCAAGGCAGAATGTCTATCAAACCTATCTCTAGGTTACAGTTCCTGTCTAGGCTAGAAATTCCATGGGCAAACAGATAGTGGAGGAGGATAAGCAGAGAATAAAATAGTTAAGACAATTTTTTTTGCTCTACCCCTTTCCCTGCATTCAGTGACCTCGTTTCTCAGTGTTATTCTACATTTTAGGCCACCTGACCCTGTTTCTGGAAGGCTCGGATCTTTGCTAAGGAGAGGTCTTGAGAAAAGACACATCTTTAACTAGCAGGTTGAGGTGGCTCATGGTGAAACACCTCAGAGTCTCTGTACTCAGTGCAGCCAGGCTCCAACCCTCAGTTTCCAGTCAGACTATGATTCCTAATGCTGCCAGCTTGTCTTTTCCCCTCCTGGGTCTGGCAGCAGGAAGGTGACAAACTGCAGGGGTGCGGAAACACCCACATCCATTCTCCAGCATTAGTCAGGCATGCCCCAAACGAAGCAGCCATGTCTCCAGAGTGGACTCTAGCTAATACTTTTATTAGATTATCAGCATCATTCACAGAGTATCTGGTTTTATGACCTGTCGACTTCTGAACTCCACCACCCCCCACATCACACACGTGCCTGGGAGCCCGGCCAGGCTTTCCCCATGCAGACACCTGGCCTTGCTGTGGAGAGGTACTGGAGGGGCCCCACACACAGCAAGGCCCTGAGGGCAACAGCCCCACCTTCATCTTTGCCAAAAGGTTGCTGAAGGGACTGTGACAAAGAGGATCCACAACCTGATTTTCCAGGTTGAGTGGAGTAGGCAGGTGTGTCACCAGCTCTGGGACAGCCTCCCTGTGACCTCCCAGCTTGGCCTGGACCTCTGCCAGCTGCAGAGCAGCTCCCTCTATAGCTGGCACTGGCTCCCCAGCCCTGTCATGCCAGAGGCCATGGGCCATCAGAACAGCAAATCCAGAGAAACTAAATCAAAGCAGAGCTTTTACTACTTAGTCCTGGCAGCAAAGATTCAGGTCTCCTGAAGAAAAGCATGGCAGCTGTCACCGGCCCTCAAACAGATTTGCCAGGCCAAGAAATAAGCCTCACAGATCATTTCTGCATCACTAGAACAAAAGGCAGTTCCTTCCATCAGGCAGTGAAACAAACATTAGGGGACATCTGACACCCACCCAAAGAGGTGTGTGTGGGTGTGAAGGGAGTGACTGTTCTCCAAAGCCTGTAGCAGCCTGTGTGCCCCCCAGGCTTCCCAGAGACATTGTGGCTGCCCCTGCAGCCAGGAACTGCTCTCCAGTGCAGCTGAGGATGGGGATCAGTGGCAGGCTGGCACTGGTGCATTTTCCTAAGGGGATCTCAGACAGAATCATGTCAGGAAGTGCATACAAGAATGGGCTTTTCTTTTTTTTAATTGAAAAAGGTAAGTCTAAAGGGACATTGAGTTTGCTTGTCCTCAGTTCAGAGTTGTGCACAGCTCCAGCTCTACCCAGCTGCAGCCTCCCCTACTCACCCTTTTCCTAGTTTACTGACAGATTCTTCACCGTGAAACTCTTTCATTTATTGTCATTTATCATTGTAACAGCTGGGGATTGCTATAAATTATTACCATGTAAGTGAAACAGCCCTTGGCCTAACATGAGCAATGCTGCTATTCACTATTCATGCAGGTACAAGTACTGGAAGGCCACAAAATTTAATAATACTAGGAGTATTTGTTCCCCCATTTCTCACCTTTTCTGGGACTGGGGCTCTGCCCCTCACAGGTTTTGTGAGCCTTTAACTGTGTTCGGCTTTAAGTTAAGATACATATAGTCATATCTCACCTTCTTTTTAGCAGATTATTATTCCTTTAAAATGTACTCAAAAGGAATACCACTTACATGCTGTGAATCTGTATTCAGTGAGAAATTATCCCCCAGTTTAATTTTGCATCTTTGGTTACAAAATCAGAAGGACAGCATCACTTCACCATCAATTCACCCTTTGTTAAGCATTAACAGCATAAACCTGTGATAGAGAAAAGGGTCATATGGACCATGAAGATCACACATGCATGACAGACACCATGTCTGCACCGGAGCAGCATCATTACAGACATCTCCCATGGGTTATTGTAATAACAGCATTGATGTATATAAACAATGGTACTAAACAGGCTACTGAAACAGCCACTGAAACACTCTGGATGAATTTCTGTGGCAGACTCAAGAGTTTTCACGTGATCTAAAGTTCACCACCCAGGTAAGAATTGCTGTCATTAGCTGATAAATTGTACATGTAGAAAGGCACATAAGTGAGTGGCTGTGCAGTGAAGTATCTGAGCAAAAAGTTCCCTATTACCAACCTCCTCGTGTTCAGGCACTGAGCAACACCCAGAAGTCTCACCTCTATGGACAGAGAGCCTTCCAAGGGTCTTCTGCTGGCATGGAGCACAGTATGAGGATGCTGGCAATTTAAGTGGGGTTTAAAGTGTGTTACTTGTGGTAATTGTCTTCGAGGAGAAGGGAGGCTTTTTGCCTAGGTGTTCAAAGCCAATGCTTGTGAGACAAGCAGAATTTGTGATTTTGCTTAAAGCAGTATCACTTCAAGAATGACTTAAAGACTCAGGTAAAAACCTTCAGTCAAGTTCATAAAACTGTGAGACTTTCTGGAGTTTTCACTGCTTTGGTGTCACTGACCTGTCTACACTAGTACAGCACAGAGGGAGAGGTCTGCAGAGCAAAAGAGCCAGTGCTGAGAATTCAACATTACATGATAGAGCACTCCAGGTGTGCTCCAGGAAACATCTCCCACTTTCATTTCACAATAAAGGAATCCAGACCACATATTCTAATCACATACCACAATGACATGAACCAAAGCACACAAGCAAGGACAACTGGGAGGTTCACATCAAAAGCACACTCCCGTTGCATACCAAAACACTAATAAAGGCAATCAAACTGTCCCTTCCCAACTCCACAGTCCATGTCTTTCCCTGAGCACAGCCATCTGACAAAGAATTGTGCCTGATCCCTGCAGATACGCATTTAAGGATGGACAAAATTGTTCAGGATCCTATTGTGAGACTTTAAAAATTATATTTAGCACATTTGCTACTGATATTTGCTGCAGAACTGATCAGATGACAACTACAGTAATTGCCATTGAGACAGAATCAGCATTTGGTGGCAGTGTCAGAGTGGGCTAAAATAATACACTGTTCTCCACTTTTTTTCCCCCAAATGGTTACCACTGCAAGGCAGCTTACATTTAATTCCACCTTACAAATATACATAATCTGACTGTACTAACCATCCCACTCACATAGGCACATATAAAAGATCTGCTGGACTCATAAGTATGCTGACCCTTGCAAGTGTGGAGAACAGAGACATCAGCACTTTTTTAAAGTAGAGCAAATAAAGGTTAGATTTGAAACAGCAAGATTTTGCATAAGCTGAGAGCAGTTCAGTGGACCACACAAAGTAATGCCACTGGCTCTAGTCCACTGTGACTATTGCTGAGAAGCAATAGCCTACAGGGGCTGCTGGGCTAGGAAGTGTCTGGCAATGTGTGGTGTAGGAAGAGCTCCCATCTATGCAAGTCTCACACAGCAATCAAAGTCTCCATGAGAATTAAATGAAACTACCTGCACACCTACTGAATATCCATCTGGCACCAAAACCTAAATACCTCTCCAGCCAACCTCTACAATGCTTTAAAAACATTAAGCTACCAATCTAGCCCACCACACCCTATCCAAGAACTTGCATTCAGACTCCCCTCATCTCTAAGCTTAAACAGTTTCTTGTTTAAGCCAAATTTAGCTGAACAATTTATCCTTAGGCATGTCTTTAAATTTAAAAAAAAAATAAAAATCATGTGATCTACAGACTTTTTTACAGGACTAACATAATTACTGAAAAGCTTTATGTCCCTCCCTTGTTATCAGAGATTTCTCCAAATCTCTCAGCATAGTAGTGAACACATGCTACCCAACAACTCCAGCTAGGATTGCAACTGGAACCACAGGGTTTCTGCTGCACGCTGACAGCTGGAGTTTGGATTTTGGTTTTCTATTCATTTACTTCCTACCATCCATAGCCCTAAACCCTCTTACCTTCTTGCTCACCAGTTATGGCAGGGTTTGAGCCTGTCTGGGAAGCTGGAGGGACGAACAATCTGCTCATTTAAGAAAACATCTCCTGCTGCACATAGAGCAGTGGAGCAGGGCTGGTAGAGGCAGGACTCACCCTTTGGTTCCCATCATTCACAGCCACAAACTGGAGTCACCAGCTGTGTGAGCTCAGCCAAATGTGACTGCAAAAGCCTTGGGGTAGCCATGGTAACTTGTACATCTTCACCTGATGCACTAGAGTCACTGTGTCCTGCTTCTGAGAGAAATACTCGTCTCTAGAAGTATCTTAATATTTAAATCTACAGATCTGAAAAAGCTAGAAAGCTTTGAATTGACAAGAAAAAGAAAATCTTTATTAAGCTGACACAAGTAGTTATTCTATTAGCACAGGGCAAAAATACATCTGTTCTGATCCAGGTTGGACCTTGTCTACTTCTGTATTCCCTGAGTGGCTGCCAGACCTTCTCACAACTGGTGCTGAACAAAAGCAACAGAGCAAAATAAAAGTTTGGGAAAATTATAAAGTAATATCAGGGTCTCCTTTCAGGACAACAAGTGAGAAATAATTTTATCTAAAGTAATTTTTTTCCTCTTGCTATCAATACAAAATGTGAACAGAGCCCTTGAGAGGCCATCTCTGAGCCAACCTTTACAGGACAATGTGACTAAAGTACAAATCACGAGGAAACAGTAGCCTCAGTCACCATATCACTAAGATGATGTGGATGAATCATCCCCCATTTCTGTGCTGCAGATTCTTGCAGCTTAATAGACAATGACACTCACCTTTGTAAAGGAAGTTTGTGATCAGCAATATGGAGGCATTACACTGAAAATAATGAATAGTTGCTCTGCACAGTGAACAGGATTAGAAACCTAGAAATTCTCCTAGAGGCTTAATATTCTCAATGGAGAAATACCAGTGCTTTTCCCATTGGATAGCATGTAAGGGTTGATGTGGGAAATGTGAAATTAAGCCTCAGTGATATTTGCTTTTTCTTTTTCCAAAGATACATAAAACATAACTCCCTAAAATGTCCACAAAGGGGATTTCAGCATTTTCAAAAATTATAACACACAAAACCTCCCTGTTTTTGTGAGACTTCTGATGTATACCAACATCACTGCTGAGTATCTAGAATTAAAAGCAATTTAACTGAGTAGTAAAATTGGAAGATTTTTGTTTCAAGTGTTTGTCCTTTTGAATAAGCAATTTCCTATCTCATTATTCCATTTCCAGTACTTTTGCTTCTCCCAAATCTTCGTTTGCAAAGCCTAGCCATGAATGAACTTTTGCTTCTGCCTATAACCGTGTAAAGACATTTTAAAGCTTTAATTCATTTTCCAATTCCAAATAGCTTTCCTTAATCACTCATGTCAAACACCTATTTCACATTTTTTAAAAATTTATAAAACAATTCTGTGCTGTCAGTAGGAAAAAATTCAAATTATTAATTGCATGCAAGCTCCCCATGCTAATGTGTTTCCTGTCGTTCACTTCTGGCAGGAAACTATTTACAAAAGGCATAACATTTATTCAGTAGTTCAGTGTTTGCATTCATGGTACATTTTCTTGCCATTGCAGCAGCTAAGGTACAGAATTCATCAAGTTACCCAACTTGGAGGTGTTTCTCACCACCAGATGCCTCACTGAATGCTCCCTGTCACAGAACAATGGTAAGGGCAGCAGCACAGAAGACAACTGAGTCTGTGTCTGTCAGTTTGACTGATGTCTTTGCATCTCCACCACCACAATTCACATGGCTAAGTAAAACTAACAAGCTTGCAATGTACTGCCTTGTACTTCCATTAATAGCTGTGTGATTAACTGGTTACAGCCCATTATATTAGAACATACCCAGGTAGGAATTCTGCTTAGAGAAAATTAATCAGGACTGGGCCGCAGGCCAAGCTTAGCAAGGATTTTCAGAAATTCATAAATTTTTAAGGTGAATGAAATGGAATAAAAAACTAAACCAGTTTCAAGTAGGTCTGAGAGATGGGGTTCAACTCCAGTCTCACAGGACTCAGGACTATGACCTTAAATAAATATATACCTTGGCAGTCCATGGAAAAGAAGACAGCCTAATTCTGCAGTCCTTGTTTAGACAGCACTTGTAGCCCTAGTGCCAGAGAGGCAATGACTAACTTCCCAACACCTCTGTTACGGTACAAACTCTCACAGGAGTTCTTGTTACATAAGATTCCAGGATTTGTTTCATTTATGGCTCACGGGGCCTTGACAACTCTACTCCCTTTCCCAGATGTATTTATTTCAGACCAGATGACTACCTGACCCTCTAAAAGACCAGCTTTGAACTGGGATAGGAGAAGCCATGAACATAACTACTGATTAGGCATTTAAACATTAAATCCTTTTGCTCTAAGTTTAATGTGGAGTTGCATGGCTAGGTGGAAACACTCCACAAATTCTGAAAGAGGGATTAAAAGGACAGAATCACACACATCTTCACTACCTTCCACTGGCACTTTCAGTCTCCAATTCTGGGGAACTGAAAATCTGTTTCCTTTTATGCTCAAGTAGTTTGTACTGAATACAAATGGAATATTTCTGCCTGTTCCTTCCATGTGGAAGCATAAAAATTACTACTGGGACTCCTGCCAGAAATTTGAGTCAGAGAAGTAATACGATGTCTTTTGAATAAAGAACATTTGTTTCATAAGCCTTTCATATTTGTGGATTGTCATGAGTGCCTTTCTGTGTACAACACTGAAATGGTGAATTCTTGGGCCTTCTAAAATGCAAATAGGAAGAAGCAGTCTGTTGCTGTTCTCCTATGATTTTACAGGACTGCAGTACCTGGCTAAATTCCAGAGTCATGATCTATTTCAGTTTTTAAGGTGGGATGAAGCACAGTTCAGCTATTCCAATCAATACTGATGGTAGTATATGGACACCAGTACTAAAATACTTTACAGTGATTACTTTTAATTTTGAAATCCCAGACAAGGTGTGTGCACAGTACAGACATAGCCAGCACAAGTCCTAACAAGTTTTATATTTGTCCTTATGTTTTCTGAATTGCAATATATTCTTGGTATGTTCTAACATTCAGAAAGCCCTCGTCAGCTTCTTGCAAAATCTGTACTGTACAAAATACAGATGAGGCCAATCCTGACCAATTTGCTTTCCTAAGTCATCATGTATAAATCCCTAGCTATGATGTTACATCCATGAGTAAACTCAGACTACCAGCAGGCTACCAGGCCTGCTCAAGCCTCACCAAAGCTGGCAGGAGTCCTTTAACATACAGCAAAGTCAGCCCGAAGTAGTTTCACTCCAGGTTTGACCTACAGATCTGTATACATATAGGGACTATATCCTGCACTAAAGGAACTTTTTGTCCTATACACTGTGAGGAAGAAATTTATCATTCACATATATCTCTGATTGGTGCATGTGCCCTCTGTACAAAAATCCACAACAGGCTGTACTCAGGCTGTCTTCCAATACCGTCGTCTTTAGGAATTAGCAATTCCTGCCTTCTTGAGCTGCTTATTTCCTCCTAAATACTTGAGTTCATTTTTGGGGGGAAGTATTCTGAAAGCCTTGATGGCCAGTTTCATAGCAACAGTCAGCCCTGGGAGTAAGCTAAAAAAAAGGAAGACAAAACAAAATATAAATTCAAGGCATATCTATATTCAGTACCACCAGATATACAGAAAATCAGAATTATTTTAAGACAAGTGAGGTAGTGGAATCAGACCACTTCCTAGAAACCCAGACCCTGGGCACCACTAATCTAAAAGCATACCACTAATTTGGTTCTGTTCAATATATTATGTCTTAAGTATACCTTCCAGTGATTACTGGCATTATGCTACAAAGGTTTTATACAGAGTTCTTGCCATATTAAACTTTAAATTTTAGCATGGTATCTTAATATTGGAAGGTATAATGACTCCTGAAGAACAAGCAAAACCATTATGAAGCAACCCATATCCCCAGCAGATTTTGCTGGGGTACCTTTACAGTACCTTGTATTTCATAGCACTGGCTAATTATCGGTACTTGCTGGAGTCAGCATGAATTCTCAAATGCCTGTGCTTGAAAGGGAACATCATTATAAGTCTTTGTGGTGTTGTCAAATCAAAAACCCAGATGGACAGACTGCTGACAGCAGAAAATTGTTGCTGGAATCAAGCAATAATGACCATAATTTCCTGGCAAAAGTAGCTACATATGTTGTACTTCTGATGCTTATTCCGTGGCATGACTAATTGAGACAATAGTAAAAAGCATTCTCATGGGATATTAAAGTGATATCTGGTGTTAAAAGTGGGTCTCTGGATGCACTGGTGTGATTATTAAGGATGGACAAAAAACATTTGTCAAACTCCCAGACTGACCTTCGATGAAGCTGCCTGGTAGAAAGCATTCTTTTAGGAGGAGACTGGAAAGCCTCGATATAATACACAAAAACCCACATTCTGCACTGATGCACTGAAGTTGCCTATAGTATATCGAGCTTTTTAATTGCTAGTTATTTTGAAGCACTATAGAGGCAAACTAACTAATTTTCCATGTATTATCACACCTAGGCTCCTAGAATACACCTCAGGTCATTCCTGCACAATTTTCCAAAAAGAACTGAGTTGAGATCCAAGAGGCCATTATTCAGTGATGATAATCAAATTAATTGATTTCTTTTAATCTCATAATGTAACAATTTACAATGAATTCCCAGATTAAACTCTAAATATATTATTGATAGAACTAAACCAGTTTTAATGTTACCCTTTTTCCTGGGACAGATTTCAAGGTGGACTGTCACGTATGCTTCTTCTACTAAGAACAATACAGCAAAATGCAACTATGAAGCTGCTTCCTCTGGCCAAAATTAGGGCTCAATTGTACAGAAAGAAAAAAAATCAAGCAACAACTACCATATGTAAGTATTTATTTTGAATCACTCTTATCATTTACTTAGCTAATGTTTTGTTCCAGAACACATCTACACATTTTCAGTGGTTACTTACTGCAAGCCACTTACTGTAAGCATATACATAAGCTCCAATGGTTTTGTCAAAATATCTTCAGCTTTTACATTTGGGCATTTCCTATTTTGCTTTTCTTCCCTCAAAACATCACAGCCATCTTTTGGTAGCTTCTGTTGGACATGGACTTGCTGGTCATTGCCTAAGAAACTTGTAAGCAATTCTCTCAAGTTCTATTTTAGCAGAGCACCCACAGTCATTAAACTTCATATTTTTCAATCTTCATACTACTGGCTTTAATCTACTGCTACACCATGTGCATTAGAACAAGAAAGACGCTCTCCCTACAGTGTTTCTTAAAGGTATGGGATATTCTGACAATTAGAATATAGTAGCTTAACTCTTGTCCTTTTCTTCTACTTCCATAATGTTCAATAAATTGAACAATTATGGAGGTACCTGTGCTAGTGACACTGTAAGAATTGATACACCAGTACAATTCCCATACTGTACATGAGAGCCAGAGATGTCAGCTCCAATCCCAGCAGCAGCAGAGCTTTACTAACACACTGCTGTTTGTGGGTTAATTATGCTTGCATTTCAGAAGAATAATTAGTTTGGGCTAAGTTTGGGCTAGTTTATGCTAAGTTCAATATCTTTGCACAGTCACAGACTTCACAGATATACTTCTTCCCTTCCTCCACCTTCCCACACACATTTGTTTGAATTAAGACACTACATACTGATGGTTTACATATAGCCAAAATTTCCATATGGTAGAGAATTTTCTTCCAAGATACAACACTACTCTAGAAAGAAACAGAAGTAACATAAAACTTATAAAAATCTCATAGTTAGCAAAAAGTCCAAATCAGGATTGTTAAGAATCAGTAGGAATTAATTTTCAAGCTTTGCCTGACTAAAAAAGCGTTAAAACCAATGGTTATGGCAGAAACTATTTAAAACTAGTGTTTAGTTTTCTAAAGGCACTCATTTACTCGCACTAATGATGTCTTTTTACAACCTTAAAAATCTGCTGTTTATGAAACACTAACGGGTACAATGTTTAGGAAAAAGTTATTTTATTTTCAAATAATACTACCTTTGATAAAGTCATTTTTAGGTTCAAAACATTTTTTCCTTCCTGCATTGAGAGGACATTCTCTTGCAAAGCAAAACACATACCACTAATTGAATCCACTTAGAACCTGACAATAAACTGTTGCATAAGAGTTGGGGATGTAGAATTTCATTACAACCTATAATCTGAAAAAAGGTATGCTCATCTATAGAACTACTTAAATGTAGGGAAACAGTGTGTATTTGTTCAGCAAAATGCAGCACTTAATTTAACATAAAGGCTGATTTGCAGTTGAAAGAATCTGCATAATTACTAATCAAACTGAATTAGGCTCTTTTCTGGAAAGCAGTTAAAGGGAAAAAAATACAAGGCAAGGTTCAAAACAAGTCAGAATATATGTCACTAGCTTGTGTCAATCCACCTAGGTGCAGTTTAAAATCTCAGCAAACTGGGAGCTTGCTTTAAGTTTTCAAAGGTGACTAAATGCACAAGACACTCAGCAGACAGCCATGAGTGCCTCAGCACATGTGAACTTCAGAGAGAACCATATTGTTTATGTTTCACGTTTGGTTTTAGTTATTCAAATAATGTGCATTACACCTGCATCAGTTCACAATAAGTTTATTTTATGTGAAGAAAAGCTTTGCCATTAATGAAAAATTTCAGTAGAAAACAGTACCTCCTGCTTTCAATCTAGATTACTCAAAAGTAAAAGCTTGTATTAGTGAAAACTTCAGTAGAAACAAATCTGTAGGAAACGTTCTTGGCACATGAAGTAAAAGCTTTAAACACATTAAGTTTGAATAGAGTATTGACCATGCAACCATGCTGGCAGAAAAGCCAGCTTTTAATGGCTGGTATTTGTCCCTCAAGACAATAACATGGAAGACACATAAACCTGCTTACATAACGTTAATTGTATATAAATATGGTGTTGCCATAATTGACAGTCTCTATTCAGGCCAACCATTTAGTTTAGCAGTTCTAAATAAGTAATAGGCACTTTGCCTTTCTGATTTCCCCTTTCACCCATCAGCCAGTCTGAATCCATGCCAGGAATACTGTACACTGTTATCACCTAAAAAAAAAACCAAACAGAAACACATTCTTATAAACTTTCTTTGCATGGAAAATAGTTACAGTCTATCTTCATGTGATTTCCAATGTCTTAGAATTGAGATTAACTAAGTTAAGCAGAGTATTTAATATAAGCATCCATGGAAGATAATCTAATGCTCATAAAAATTATTTCACTGGTCGATGGAAAAGAACAGGCAAAGTAGCGTATTTTAAAGCCCCATTTTTCTGATGAAATTCTATTCATTACTGCTTCTTTTCTATTATACTTTATCTATAAATCTTATGTATCACCCTCAACTTTAACAGGCAATCTGAAAGAAAGTTCATTGGATCTCCAAGTGCATGACAGAAAAACAGATGGTGTTGATGTGCTACCTCTTCACAGAAAATCTGAGGCCACAGCTTCTATCTAAGTCACTGTCTAGGTAAGAAAAGTCAAATAGAGATATTTAAGTAATGCACGTTTAAAAACCCCAAAAGTCTGAAATTCTGGTTTTTGGTCGCTCTTCTTCAGGCCTAAGCTACAGTTACATTACCAGGTGGAACTCTGTTCCAGCACTCTGCTTCACCATCTATCTCCACCTGCTTTGTACAGACTCTCTGATTAAAGAGTGCAGTTGAATTGGAACAGGAATAAACATAACACAACCTCCACCATTAAAACAAGAAGTAGTTGTACTTTCATATTCTTCCCAAATTACAATATTTAACATTTGAAAGTCTAATCATATTGATAACAGTGTTAAAGGTGTGGTGACAAGCAGACAGCAGAACAGCATCCTGATTGTCTAGCAAATGTTCTTGCAAGCTAACCTGGTGTAACTAATGTTAACTCTCACTATGGAATATTAGCATATATAGGTACAGGACAATGTTCCAAGAGTACTGCTGAAGTTTAACTTTAAAAAAATCAACTACACAAATTTTTTGATGTAGCACATCTGAACTGGCTACTCATAAGCATTCCTATTTTACTTTCAAACGATCAAGGTACATAGAAAACTCTTACCTCATCTGCAAGTAGCGATAATTCACTGCTGTTTGCAGCATCATAATCATAGAGAACTCTTGCTTTCCTGCTGCCACTTGACGACTTCAGTTCACTGATGCCTGAAGTAACGACTGAGTTGCTTACTGAAGGCAATGAAGCAGAGGCTGAGGCCAAGACTGAGGGAGTAGAAAGACTCTGCACAGGAGTTGTGGAGGACTGGTTGTTGTTAGAGAGGAAAGTAGATGGAAAGCTGTGAGAGAAAACAAAACGAGTTCTGAGTGAATCTGTTTTACATAGGGCGTTACACGTGCCTCTATGCCTAAATTAGCACTCTGATTTTTATCGGCAATAAACATAAGTGGACAGCAGTAATGGAATAGTACTGATATTTGTATAACCTAAATAAAGATATTTGTTCCTGATCTGCAGTATAAATCAAACCAGTATAATTTAAAATAAATACTGCAACCTTAAAAAAACTTGATATTTGCCTCTTACAAAAAAGGATATTTGCCTCTTACAAAACCAACAAAGCACTGTTGGTCAAACTTAATTCAGACTGTATTTTAATAAACATTTCTTTTGACAGCTCTGCCAGTAAAAGTAGCCTCCACCCCCTCCTGCTCATTCCTCAATTACATGGTTACACAAAAGATTGTGCTGACGAACCAGGGATCAGGGAAATATAATGCAAGTTAAAAGCACAGCCTCTCTCTGAAAGCAAGAAAAACCACACAACTATTTTTGTAATCTAAATCGGTTCATTGATTCAGCTAAGTGCATACTGTAAAACAAAAACACTCGTTACACTAAAGATGAACTTATATCGAGTTAAGCTCCTCCTTTCTAGGTCAGGCTGCTACTTGCTCAGTGCCAGCTGTAGTACTTGCCAGACCCTTCCATGAAGTCAATTAAACTCATTAACCTGACAGAAAAAAAAAAGGGGAAAAAATGTGTATAATCTTCTACTTAGTTACTGAGCTGAATCACAAAAAACTGTGATGAGTGCCAGAGTGGATACAAGTGACAGGACAGAATAAGTGGAAAGAGCAGAAAGGAGAGCAAAGCAGCAAGAGATTTCAGGGCGGTGGGGTAGGAAGAATGGAACAGCCTAGGAGGTAATGAAGAACTCTGAGATTGTCTCATATCACTCTGCCCTACATCCTGGGATGCAGTTCCACAGCAGACTAAACTTATTTATTTAGCAGCTGATACAGCAATTTCTTGTCCCTCTGCTGTCTTAGTTGTAACGGTCATCTGATTCTACCTGAAGAGTAGGTCAATGAAGGTTTTGAAGTTGGCAGAGGCAATGCACTGAAAAAAGGTCAGCTACCAGGAGTTAGACTGAGTCATGATGACATGGAACTGTAGCTGCATTTCCTTCCTTTCTTTTGCCCACTTAATTCCCACATGTAACTTCTCTTATGAGTCCTTCTACATAGATGCTTGGACATGGACATATTACATCCCCCCCTTTTTTTTGCCTACTCTTATGATATAATGGAGACCTATCCATATCATGCATATGAACCTGCCAGAAAGTCTCATCTCATCACTTCCCACCTATGCTCCCCAGTTAGGTGATTTCTGAAGATGCAGTTCAGTAGCAACTTTAGCCATATAAATCCGGAGCAGTACAGTCCCATAACCACATCTGCAGCATTATTGGTGCTCATATGAGGAGCTGGTTTGGGGAGCTGATGCAGGTGAAAACTAAGCCCATCAATAAAGTGACTAATCTTTGGCAAGGCAGCTCAAATCTGTAACAGCTGCAGCAGTCCTGCACACACGGTTACAGATTCACCCTATACTTAAACTGGTAAATGCATACTGCCACCAAACAGGGTGGCCCCACTCCTCTATCTCATTTTTGCACAAATGTTCATTCTCTGTCATTAGAGTCAGATCTGTTGCTTTTGATTCAATTGGATCTAACCAAAAATCAAGAAGATTGCTAACTTTTCATCAGAGCATCTTTTTAAACATGTTCACCTTGCAGTCATGCAATTATCTGTATGTGAGCAACGGGAAAGAGCAGCGTATCATGAAGGACAGCACTAGACTCTTTACAGTCAGACTGAATTGCATATAAAAATTGGGAAGACTTCAGGAGACCATTCTGAGTTTAGTTAGCAGTTTACTACTGTGCAGAGAAGGAAGTACCACTTCCCTGTCTGGCTTACCTTCACCTCACTTGATCATAAAGACCTGGTTCAACTCACCAAAAGAGACTTCGACTCCACAAATTTATATTTTTTTCATTTGCTACATTAATTTTTCAAACTAATTCACCAGGTTCCCTGACAAACCAAATAAGCAGAACAAAGGGAGGCAAAACTAGACCCCACATTTTTGTAAGTATAACTCAGCTGTACTTCATGATGTATTTATTACTTGATTAGTTGGCATTCAAACAAAGGGATTTAATTTTAAATGACAATCAGCTGTTTCTCAATATAGCTAAATGACTGCTTAATATACTGCTAAACCTGTTCTCTGTTAACACAGTAATTACTTGTAAGTCATTCTGCTCAGTTCAAAGGGTCACTGGTTTGCACAGTCAGTGGAAGAGAAAACCAAAACTTTATAACCACTCTGTCAATCAGCAAAGCATTAAGTCTCACTCTCTTTGCAAAACCATATGTAGGCATGTTACTGGAAAGCTTCAGTTATACAGAGGTTGTCTGGAATTTTTTTTTTTTTTTTTGAATGCTTGAGTAACACAAGTAACAAGCTTGTAGAGTAGGGGACTAGTAATGGGTAATCTGAAAAACTAATTATGCCAAAGATTAGGTTTGTCTGTCAGGGAAGCTGAGAAACTTCAGAGCAAAAGCAGTTATCAGAAAGAAAAAAAGCACTCAGAGTATCAGAATATTTGAAACAGATTTGTTTAGTACATTCTGAGGAACGAAAAAAAAAAAAAAAAGGAGATTTGATTTAAAGAATCAATGCAGTCCCACAGGAGGGAGAGGCAGTACAGAGGTAAGCAGTTGGTGCCATCTCGAAGAGAAACATCCGTAGAAACATTTCTATTTACATAAAGAGAACTGAGCACAAGTTTTCTCCCCACCTTCCCTATAGCTGGCTCTGGAGACTACCATCAGTGCTCACCTTTGGATCTTGAATAGTCTCAGTGTGAACTGGGACAGGGTTCATGCCCTAGATCCTGACCCAGGGAAAACATAATATGCATCAACTCTGAAAACAAGGTTTCTGTTTCAAGTAACAAACTATGTCGCTGAGAGGCTGAACACCTTTGGTCCATCAACCACCTCAAAACAAAGCTAAGTCCTTCACAGTTCTCAGCTTTCATATGAGAATATTGCACAATATCATTCTTAGATGTGTGAAAAGAACACATGTAACTCAGCACTATGTGGCAACCACCAGAGCGCTGGTAAATATAACCAAAATGTAGCTGAGCTGCCTAAGCTGTTTATTTGGTACTGCATCTGCCTACACACAAGACAGGGAAGGGAGCACAGTACACAAACCCTGTTCATCTGTTTATTCAATGCAACTGCTACGCACCACATACCTACAAATGGAGAAACTCTCCCAAAGCAAGGAGCACAACTTGAGACCCTGTCCCAGTGCTCTCTGTTACAGTTTAGTGGCACTCCCTTGCACAAGGAAGGAAAGACACACCCAAGATTTAATATCATAACTATTTTAACCCACGTAGGCAGAGAAATTTCATTTGACTGTTTGAGGCATTTAGAATTTTGCAAAGCTTCCATGCTTTTGGTCTTCTAGCAGTCATACTAATTTTATTAAAAATACTAATCAGATCACAGCCACAAAAAGACATATTCTTCTGTTTTTCTAAAGGCAGTATTTTCTTCAGATACACTTTTTTTATACCTGGTAGCAGCTTACACAAATTTTAAACAAAGACAGCTGTTCTGGGACAAGCTATACTAAAGTAGATTTTAAATAGGAATATGTTCTTTCTTAGAATAAGGATATTATGTTTATGGCTTTCTGTTTAGTAAATACACTAGGATAAGAGTACACATTTTAAAAATATCATCTCAAAATAGTTGTGTAAATATATTTCACTTAATTTCTAATTTAAGAGTTGCTTTTTCTTAATACAGTATATCTTTATTTTTAAGCTTTCAATTCTACAACTTGTTTTTGTGTGTTGCCACATTTTGTAGTTTAATACTTCTTTCCATGGAATGTAACTTTAAAAATGTAGCTTTTTTCAAGATTAAAGTTTTACAGACTTAAAAGTACAGTTTAGTAGTTTAAAGTCTTTTTCAAGGCTAAAAAAAAAAAATCTTTAAACTACACATTCAAACAAACTGAGGAAAGGAAATCAAATGCCACAGGAAGTTGCAACTCAGGAAAAGGATAAGACTCAAGAACACTTTTGTTTTTACTTCCTTGTCGTGGAAAACATAAACAGCGATACCTTAGAGACAGTTATTTAGAACAAACATTACAGTAAACTTCTAAGTGCAGACAATCCTTTAATGCACCTAAATAACATGATCTGAATAACCCTAAGAAAGGCTGATTTGTGAAGAATTAGAATAAGGAAACTTTATGAAACACAAGTGTGTAGATCTCTCTACATCCCCACCAATCACACAGAAAGGATTATAAGCACAAACTAACATCAGGTTCTTCTCTTACTTTAAAAATGCTAAACTCATGAAAGAGTCAAACTAGACCAATTTGCTCATTTCCCTGTGAGTGCTCTGGATTATGGATATTGTGAACTACATTTCTCCCCAGATACAATATCTGTGTTGGCAACTCACAGTGGAGAACAGGGTTTCACTGAAAATCAGGTAGTGCCCTGTAGCAAATAAAGAGGCAACAGGAATTCATAGGCAGTATAAAAACTTTTCCCACGTTGCACAGCAGTTCAGTAGCATGAAGCATAAGACAACTGAATGATTACAAATAAATCTCTAGAAATTGCTTTTTGTGCCATTAAATGAGGTTACCAAGGACTCACCTTCCTCAATTACAAGATACACAAAATGTCAGTAAATCAACCCTCAACAGGCATTAGTGCTGTGTGTATGCTTAGGGAAGTACTTGCACTTAAGTAATTACATATCCATTACCTGAGAACAGATATATTGCCTTTCAGTCCAGCATGCCTGTATGCTCACCACTGTTATATCAGTGTAAGTTTTCCTACTATTCATAACTTCAGGAAAAAAAAAAACAAACATTTTTTTCTAAGTGCTTTATACAGTGTTACTACCTTCCAAGCTGTTTCTGGAGATCCAACATATATTGGTAACATTGTGCATAATAGGTCATCTGAGCTTCAACAAAGTCATTCAGACAGCGGAGATGATGTGCCTGTAACACAGCAAAGAATTCAGGTTTTAGTGTATAAGAGTACCATGCTGCATTAGAAAGAGTAGCCACCTA
This sequence comes from Corapipo altera, assembly GCF_003945725.1. Taxonomy (NCBI): domain Eukaryota; kingdom Metazoa; phylum Chordata; class Aves; order Passeriformes; family Pipridae; genus Corapipo; species Corapipo altera. The sequence continues at coordinate 5,393,189 of NW_020884905.1, forward strand.
GGTGCTAATGCCAATACTGGTACTTAGGGATTAATACCAGATAGCCATAGTGCCTGGATTCACCAGGTAACCAGGATAAAATTCCACACAAATTAACGTATCTGAGCACATGTTTTTGTCATTTCAACACTCAATTGATCTGACAAATGGGAAGCTGAACATAAAGGATGAAAATGAAAGCTCCTGCATTCTGAAGGTTAATGGGAAACTAAAGTTCAATTCAGTGGATGCTAAATTAGAATTCAAAAAAATAAAAAAACCCACAGTTTCATGGTTTAATGCACTGAAGTGAAACCTCACAGCCCAAAGTTGCCAAGCAGTTTACTGTAGCTGTTTTTAGAAAGTGCCCTGACGTTGACTTTCCCCCTTTTGGGTACTCACATGTGTGCTGCTGATTCCTTCCAGCAGAAGTCTGGTTATCTCTGCTTGACGGTCAAATTCACTCTGAGTAATCCGTACTTCCTGTTCAGACTAAAAGGAAGAACACACATTAGGTATTTGTACAGCACTCTCTGCTACACCTTGCCACGGCAACAGTCCCATTTTATTCAGAACTGCTCATACAAATGCATTCATCACAAGCTTAGGTGTTTGAAATGTGCTTTTTCTTTGCAGACCTTCACTAGGCAAAAAGAGTAATTGCATTATGGGTTCAAAAATGTTGAGGCCCTGTATACACAACAAGCACCTTTATTATCAGACACCTACTACATATGCAAAAGAAAGGCATTTTTCTGCCAGCAGTATTACTCCACCTCTCCCATAAGCATTCACTGGCATAACAGTGTCTGCACCAGGGGTTCTGTCAGCATACCAATGGCAGCCATAAATAATGTCATTTTTTTCTATATGTTAACAGGTCTCTGATGAAATAATTTAGGGTAAATCTCATTATTTTTGCCAGGCAACTGCACAGCAATCAGCTGTACATAAATCTTTGATATTAAGTTTTATCAGGATATCTAATAATTTAATGTCTTATTCTGGCCACCGAACTACTACAACTATTTCTGAAGAGTCTTTGAAAATAAATAAATCTGAACTACACCAAATGTTCTAACTTCAATTAAAGTTCTATTAAAATTACCAAATATGTCTCATATTTCAACAACTCAAATTTATTCCTTGTTACATATCCTTCTCAGCAATTTTTAAATAACTTGTCAATGTTACAGTAGTTTTAAACAACTTCAACCTAGTACAAGCCAAAGTTACTTCAGAGTACTTCTTTGGAGGCAAAGAAAAAAGGACACTAAACACACAAATACATAATATGTATTCTAATATCTAAGATTCATTGTTCCAAGATAGAATGTCCTCAGGCTGGAATCTGGATTACCGTGCTTCAATGTTCATATGCATTTAGTGCCTTCCTTCTAAAAACAAACTCAAGGGCTAAAATCTGCATTAAGTCCAAGATGCAGCAGTTACTATTTGCAACAAAACAGAGGAAATATATTTTCATGAAACTTAATGAGGTGATACCAATAAAACACTGGTTTCAAAATAATTTTATGTGCTTCCAAACATTTTGTTCTTGCATTCAGCTAATGTTAATCAATAGGAAAAGTCATGTGGAATCTCAGAAAAGAGCACAGAAGAACGACGCAGTTACCCAAGAAATGTTTTTCCATCTGAAGTCACTGCAGCTGGGAAGGCTTACACATTAATTAAACAGTGAGGAAGCAACTAGAGAGAACTGTGTGCTTCTTACTTGAAACTGAGATAGCAATGTTTGTATCAAGTTACAAACTAATTAGGTTTTCTAAGTTTGTTGAGGAAAGAATCTTAGAATTTTCCTATTAAATCTTTTACAGTTCAATTTCTAAATGCCTCCTTCCCCTTGAACTCTCACTCATACTCCCCTGTTTGCACCATAACTCGCAAGAAGTTGGAATAGAAAAAGTCTTCATTTATTTTCTCTCACAACTCCCAAGATTTCAAAGCTGCACATCCAGCTTCTAATGGCAATTCCTTACCTCCCACAGCTACCCAGCTAGTCCCCCTCTAGAAACCATACTTCAGGGACCCTGCTGTCCTCCTATTGACCTAATTTTAACTACCCCTCCTCTACAAAACACCATTAAGGAATCTCTTCTTCACTGTTAGCACACCCTCTTGCAACTTGTTCCAGAGCCAGTGGGCCTAAGAACAGGCCTCCCCATGACACCAGAGCAGCTTTGACAAACATGCCATTAGATCCACTGAGTTTGTCCCTGTGCAAAGGATGACAACAGAAGGCTACAACCCCCATCTCAAGGCTAATGCTAAGCTTATGAATGAAATTTCAGTGCAGGTGGAGTTTTCAGATGTGCCTACCCCCAGCTTCAGTTGCTGAAGGTCTAGTGACACTAGGGAGAATGGTGGAGTGTTCCATGTTCTGGGGGAAAGCTGAAGATCACTGTCTTTGGGACAGTTTCCATTACTAGACCTAAATCTTTTGAAAATTTTCAAATAAGCTCATTCTTAACAAGTCATTTTTAATAGGATATTATACCAGTAAATTTTGAGGGACAGGTCCTGTAGTTCTTTTTCTGTTGTATCTTGTCATGAGAATCATATAGTACTGGCACTAAGTGACAGTCAGAAACAGCTTACTATAAAACAAGCCCCAGGCATTGTTTTGCCACTGAAATCTGAAAGACCCTGAAGGGAACAGTGGATTCTGATGTAATGCACCAGGCTGCCAGCACTAGACTGAAATCAACAATATGTGATATCCTTTATTAAAGCAGACTAGCACAACTTATGGTTTCAGAATTCTGCAATTTTTAAATTGTTTACTTACTTTTGTCACTTCCTCAGCCCATATCTAGTCAGCATTAAGAGTGGCGGGAAAAAATAAAAACATACAAACTTAGATATTGGTTGTACTTTATTACAGCATGTAACCATATTTTGGCTTTTAACTACTTCCCTTTCCTCAGAACTTCACAGGGCTTTAAGGAGTGCTATAAATCAGTTGCCCAAAGTCCTTCATATACAATGAAGCTACAATGAGTATGGATAGCACTACATCTGTGAAATAAGTTAGATACTGAAGAGAGCATGACTTGGAGAAGTTACATATCACAAGAATCTATTTAAAACAAGCTATTACAACATAAGACATAACTACTTAGAAAATGACATGAATCAGACAAACTAAATTACTTTAAGATGAATTTAAGTTACCTTTTTGTGCTATAATAATGGAAAACTATGGAAAGCTATTCTCACTTTTACACTGAAACAGGTAAATGCTTTCTCTTGCTAATTTCATTACCAGTTTTCTATTTCACAAGCACTTTTATTGAAACCTAAATTTAATTAAAAATGCTACAGAGGTATCTCAAACTGAGTAATAAAGTAATAGCAAGCTGTACAGTAATATCATAGAACTACAAAGGATTTACTCTAAAAGTTAATTACTTCAGCTTGCTCTTCCAATTCCCTCTTGCAATGTGGTTTTCCTTTAACCTTCATCTTCTGCAGTTTTAAGATGACGACACAATCAGGAGTTTGGTAGGAAGAAATGTGTATAGAGGTTGCAGAAGAAAACTGTAACAAACAATTTTATTTGCTCTTTTATCTGATCACAACTGAGATATCTGGAATACTAATGGAGATGAGACCCAATATGCTGTGCAGATCCAAGACCCAAACCAGGACAGGCTGGACAGCACAGTCTATGCTGTACATAATTAACACCTTTCTTTTCTGCTTTCACAATTATGGTGCTAAAATTAGCTGCACTAATGAGTCCTCTCAACAAGTTTAGGATATATTGTACTCTAAGTTAAGCCACTAATTTCTGTGACCATTATTCAGTTGCAGTTATTTGCAACACATTGCTTGAAAGGAGTAATTTCTACATATTTCTCTCTATTTCACATAATCCACTTGTACTCACATTAAAAAGATAGGAAAATTAAATCATTCCTTTCCCTCCAACGGGTGAAAATAATTTCAGAAGTGAAAAATCACCTCTGTATCTTAAGTTTACTTTCATAGAAATTAGAATATAATATACTGAATATTTCAGATTATCAGAAGTAATCTGATAAAAACAACACCCAATGCTGTACTGACTTAAGTGCATCTAGTGCACTGTACCAATCCATTTTAAAATGGAAAACACCTAAACAAGACCAAAACAAGCTGGATAGCAAGAGGAAACATTTGACAGGGAAATGAATGAACACAGGAGGCCAACAAACCTTTAGCCATTTTACATGCAGCAAGTTGAGCACGTAAGAGACATTTACCATAATGTTATTCTCTTCAGGTTGAGAGGTGTTTAGTTGCTTAAATGTATAGATAAAAGACAAAAGCAAATTACAACACTGTGAATAGAGCAGGTGAATAGATTATTGCCACAAAGCACTGCAAGTTTAAGCTAACCAAGACTGTGAACCGCATATGGATACATAAAATAGTTTAGATTTCTATTTTAAACACTGATCTAAGCTATTTCAGTTGTACAGTAAGCATGGGAGAAGTAATTTTCAAATATTATGTATTTTTAGAACAGGGAAAAAATAATAACATGTAAATGTAATTTATCACTTTATCCTGTCTAACAAAATAGTAAAACATAAGCTGTCATCATAACTCTATACACTTTGCTAACCTATCAGTCCAGACTTGTTTATTAGGTCTTTTCTTTACAAATAAGTGAGCCAGCAAAATAAGAACCATTTACCTCACATCCATATCCAGGTTAATTCTCATTTCTATATAGCAGCAGATAAAGCAGAGGTGCAATTTTGTTATTTCTCCTGGAATTCTACAATCTGATACTTATTAAACATGCATAGTGCTGTCAAAAGGTAATTAAAATTAAAAGCATAGACAAAGTAGTGAAGAGGCTTAGAGTTTCATGCTCTACCAGCACTAAATTATTTGTGCATAAAACTGCAAATTACTTGTTATATGATACTTGGGAGTGGTCAAGTACTAGCAGCAGCAAACTTTTACTAAGCTCTGGATGATTGCACTAAAACTCAAGTATAATATATATATTATTTTAATACAAAGCTCAAGAGGAACAATTTCCTTGTGGTCTTTTCATTGCTTTAGAAAGCAAGGTTTAGAGGCATTTTAAGAGTTTAAAAAGCAGTAATTTTTTTTTCAATTTAATTTCCTTGAACAAGCATTTCTTGAGGGAACAAGAATGGTTAAGTGATGTGAGTTTAAGAGTCTCACCTCTGTTTGGTGGTGTGAAAGCAATATGTAAAGAGCAAAACCACAAATATTTTTCATATAGAAGTTAAGTACAGGTGGGTTCATCAGTTGAAAGTAGTTATACATATGCTCCAACATTTGCAGAGATTCAAGTATTTATATTTACACCCATATTGACAGACTGAAGCAAGTCATTTTTGGCAGTATAGATTCATCTAGTATAGAAGTAGTAAGTTCAACCTGATGGAATATTCAAAAGTAGAAGACTTTTAAAGACCTTGATCAGTAATTCACTTTTATTTCCTTGTGTTCCACTGAGGCATTTCTTACAAAAGTATCTAGAAAAATAACGAGGGTAAGAAGCTAGGACTGGAAACATAACCAAGAAGTCAAGTTGATAAATATAAATCAATAAGTTTTAAAGTTATGGACAAGTTTAAAAAAACCTCTACTTACTGCAGCTCGAGCTTCTGCAACTTTTGCCTTCTTCAGTCTGGTTTTTGCAGCATCCAAATCCAGTCTCTTATTTTGTAAGAGTTTACGTTCTTTCTGGAAGTCAGTTAGGTTAGTTTGTGAGAACAGGTACACATACTGACAAGCAAAAGCCTGTCTACTTTGACATTTTTTTAATGAAGTATCACATACAAAAAGGTTCTTCAGCTGAAGAGAGAGAATTAGATCCTAACTATTCTCATGTTTCATACTAGATATACATACTTTCAATAGAACAATTACCACATGCGAGTTTTCATAATTATTTTGATTTTACCAGGGCAAAAGCAAAGAAAATACACCAAAGGCATAAATTTTACTCAAGTTTTTCTGCATTAGCTTGAGGAAAGCAATAAAACACCATTATCAACTCCTACATTTTGAAGACTGACAGTTACAACTGGAGTGAAATGCTGAAGAATGTACAGTTCAACTTACAGTAATAGTTTTGTAGTCCCCTTCAATAAAGTTTCTTAGGGGAGTGAGAAAGTTTATAGCAGAAGTTTGAATTAGTTCCCTGTCTGCTGTCCCAATTCGCTTTTGTGTTTCTCCACATTTAATGAGTGCATTTCCTGCAAAGGAAAAAAAAGAATATTTTAATTTCATAGTGATTCAGGCAGGTGGTTAATACAACAGGTTGATACAGTCAGGAAAGTTTAGGCCAGCACTTTGAAAGATAATCCAATGCCATGACAAGGGCTTTCAAAAGAAAACCAAATCAGGTACCAAAAAAAACCCCCATAAAAACAAACAAACAAAACCCTAAACAACCACCCAAACACCAAGCCAAACCATTTTTACTAAGGACAATCACAGATCAAGGCAAGATTTCAATGAGAACAGATACAGCATTGTAGAAGTGACACCATTGTAACTCCATACTGAACACCTATTTCAGAACCAGGTATCATACCTACTTATTTTAATCCAACAACTTCCTTCCCCCAGACAACATTTTTGTTGAAGTCAAGAGTAGCTGGTAGCAAGGAAAATACTTATTTAGCTATTGTAAAATTATGTACTTCTCCTTGTCCCCATCTGCTCCACCTTCTAAATATACATTTGTATAATAAGTGAACAATACTTTGAAGTTTGTTTGCAAGTTAGGTATTGAAACTGAAGATGGTGTATCAAGAGTAATTTCAATAGGATGACATGGCTTAGGACACTAAGTTTTCAGAGAACTAAAATACTTTATGACACTGCATGAAACCCAACAGCGTATCTATCTTCATGCTAACAGATTATGTTATTTGCCTGAATTCAAAAAATTCTGCAACTTAAGGGACAGTGTGCCTCTAAGTACAACTCTATTTGATGTTAAAAAGCAAGACTTGAGGCTGATGGTCAGAAGGAAGGCCACAGATACACAAAATCATGTGGAAGTAAGAGGAACAAAGCCTGCCATTATTGATTTTGTACCCATAAGACTTCTACAAAACATTTACTTTTTTTTTAATGGCACTTTCCTTCATTTCAAAAGGAAAATCATTATTTAGAAATAAAGGACTCATTCTTCACAGAAGAAAAGTTTTCCCTCCCACTGTAATTTTGAAGAAAGTAACTGAAGAGAGTGAACCATCAAACTTTGCAGACTATTATATATACAGACACCTACGTTTTCCAGTTGCTTAAGTTAAATTAACAGCTACAGTTATCAGGAATTTTAAAAGTTGTAGAAAACACTAGAATTAGACTGTATAATTAGTGGCAATGTAAAAATATTAGATATAACACCTCCAACCCTCCTGTCATAGATATATAAGTTTACTGGAGAAGGAAAAAATTTAGGCTGTGTTCTACACTCTTATCATATATTAAGAAAACCAGGAATCCTGCACACTTAAGAGAGGCTTCTTACTCCAGAAGTTAATGTCAGATAACATTTTCACTCCACAGCACAAGTAAAATGGATAAATATTGTCAGATGTGCAAATGTGTTCCTTTAACAAAGAAATTAAATTCCAGAATCATTTGTTCTGGTAAGAAAATTATCCATCCACAAAAATGGATACCATTCCAACAGCAGGTTCAATTTTTAGATTTGGATAGAAACATCATCATTGATCTCCTAATGCTCAAAGATACACAGCAAGTTATCTCAAACTGTTACAAATGTCATTGAACTGTTTTATCTAGAGGAAGACAAGAAATATCACTTTATATTGTTTAAAAAAAAATTATATCTGTGCTTTTTCTGCTTCTACTTACCATAGGCTGTTCCTGGGCCAAATTCATTCCCAGCATCAATCATATACTGGCCTAGTAACTCTGGATTATTCATGCGACTTGGTGCTTTGCGATCCAGCTTCTCATAGACAAATTCTTCTATTCTGGCATCTAAGAAACATTTATTTTAAATAATTACTGCCATTTAAAGCACAAGTTAGAAAGAGAAACAAAAAAATGAAAAAAAAAAAGAAATACACAAAACAAATTTGAAAATCCAGCCATTAAACTCAACATTAAGTGAACAATGTTAAGCTGAAGATTGTTCTTGGAAACCAACTGTGTTCCATGTTTGCCACACTACGTTCAAGTGTTTCCTAGAGACATCTGTGAAAGTGAAAAATTATACTTTTCCTCTCCCTTTTCAGCTTTTTTTGATCAGAAGTCTTAATTGTGAGAGTATAACAGAATGTTTCTCCTTAAAAAAACAGTCTTTTGTTCCCCCTTCAGAAAAAAAAATTGCCAAAATTGTTCACTAGAATCAGCAGAGTAGGAATTAAGTTCAACAACTACTGCAGGTTCCCTATTAAGATGTTCTGAAAGTTTGACAGCCCTGGAAATTATAGACTCTTCCCCACTTCCCCTGCTCCCTTGAAACACTCTGGAAGAAACTCTCAAAGCTGTAAGAAAGTGTTTCATTCCTATCTTTTCTTAGTTTGAGCAATAAAATTATCAGAAAAACTTGTTGAGACTATATGAACATGAATATCCATTTATCATAATATTAAGCCACTGTGCCCTTCTTAGGTGAAAAAAACCTCACACACATGAACAGGGATCCTGTTAACTACAAAATCAAACTCCTCAGATACAATACTTGATTTCTCTGACCAATTGCTTTGATTTCCCATCCAGCTGGCTTTATTTATACAGTTGGTATGAACTAATTTCAGCCTGCAAGAGTACAGACAACCACAAAGAAGCTTTCCAATGAACAAACCTGCCATTCTGACACAACCAAAATAATACTTGTTAGACAACTTTCAACAGCACTGGAATAAATAACTACTCTCTCGTGAAGGTCACAAAAATTAACCTGACACAGACAAACATGGGTACCAGTGCATTCTCTGGCACCAAGGGTGAACCAAAAATAAAAAAAATTATTTATTTTCTTTACTCAAACCATGAAATTTATTTTTCCCTAAATCACAAAAGAACCGAAAAGTGATCTAAAATTATTGGAATATTACATGGGTCTGACTTAAAAGGTACAATTAAAAATGGGACTGAAAGTGATTTTTCATCCCCTAGACAGGGTCACTCCATTGAACAACCACCAAAAGCAGCTCTGCAGCATGTGATCCTTCTCCCCAATAGGCCACCAAACAGCTGAAGTTACATTCACAGACGAAGACTACTGCTTAGCACTGAGTTTTTTTAGCCATCAGAAAATAGACTGGTCAGCATAACTGAGATACTACCATATATTAGCCTTCCACTGAAACTTCTTCGCACCGTTCCACTAGCCACCAGTTAGTGCTTCAATATTCTAAGCTTACAATTTTCTGAACAAGTCCAATAGATATTGCAAGTACTGAATCGAATGAAAAAGACAACTATTTCCTCTGGCCTAGACAAAAGTAAAAATTTGAGTTAGAATATTCTGCAAGTTGTACCTGCATTCTTCCCACAGGATTAGTTGGTTGGTTTTTAAATACTGTTTTTATGGAACTAAAAGATGCAACAGATTTCCAAAGTAATACTTCAAATATCAACATTACAAAGAATTTATCTACTTGGCATTAGACAAGTGCTAGCAGTGTATGATTTACCTTTACTAATAAATCCTAGCTCAGTATGTCACTATAAGAATATTTATGTTTTCAGTGCAGAGGTAGTAGCAGCATTATAATTTTATCATGAGATCAAACCTAAAGGAGGTTTAGATTTTTTCAGTACAGTAGTTCACCCAGTGACTAGAGACCAGGTCTTGACTTGAAATCTAGATCTATACACTAAGCAAATTCCTACAGCTCCCAACTCTAGCGCAACTGTAGGATGAGTCTAAAACACCTCATCAACATTACTACACACAGCAGCAATTTTAGAAACAAAATTAACACACCACAAAACTACATTTCCTCTACCCAAGTTTTTTTCTGTTACTATTACAGTAAGAGACTCAACAGTGAAGAAATCATATTTGACATTTTTTTATATTGCCTAAGCAGGGTGCATCAATCTAAACATTCTTTAGTAATGGAATTGTTAAAGACAGGTATTTCAGTTCGTGTTGCCTGCTTCAGGCTGAATTGTACTGTGCAGAGAGTTTAAAGTAAAGAATTAGTAATGTAGTTTCTTGAGTCATCGTATCTACCCCATGAGGAACTTCAGAGTTCTTAGAGCTACCCAAGATACCTGGAATTAGAGTGGGAAATTCAATTAAACAGGAAACAATTAAAAAAACCTGTCAGCCTGAGACTGACCAGAGTATGGAACCAATGCTACAGTTTAAAGAGCCGTCTAAAGTTTTTCCCATTTGAAGGGTTAAGGACATACCACCAATTGGTAGAGTGTCTCTGATTCTCAGTAGCTCTTCAAAATGTGCTTTCCATAACACCATAACACTTAAAAATTTAAAACTGCTACATTTAGTCATTACATTAGTCATAACTTCAGCAACAGTTATTGCAATAAACATTTACATCACCAAATCTATTCGCTCAAAAGTTGAAAACAAAAACCTGAAGGTCTCCTTACTTGGATTTGGCTGCAATAATACTTCTGTTTGTTTCATTATTTTTTCTGTCCACAATTTAGTGCATTCTGCTTTGCTGAGAAGGTTCTCCAGGTGAGCATCCAGTTCAGTCTTCTCTGCCTGACCAAGCTTTTCTTCCGTGAACTGCAAGTTAGTGAGGTTGAATATATTGTTAGTTCATGGAAATAATTTTCCAGGACAAATTGAAAACAGTCACTTATATTAGTTTGAAGATCATGTTTTAAAAGATCTAACCATTCATTACCCAGTCATCAATAAAAATCTAACAGCAAATTTGGAAGTTGTTAAGTTCATCAACACACCTTCACTATCTGGAAAAAAAAAAGGGTGGGAGAATGTTAGATCAAGATGAGGAAGGTAATTTACATTATGAAGAAATCCTCTGCTCAACATGGTAGTGAGAGTTCTCATTTTGTCCAATTTTGCCATGTGCTTTAAAACATAAGCCAAAATGAAAGACCAGAGGTAATGAAGAAAATTAAAAGATTACTTCAGTCTTGTATATTTTGTAATTGTTTGGCAACTCTTCCACAGTAAAACCTGAAGACAAAACAGACTCCCACTGCAGCTACCTTGGGTGTATTGAAAAAGATGTCCTGTCACAAAAATAGTGAGTTTAAACTTCAGCATCAAGATTTAAATTAAAATTAGACATTAGAGAAAGCTTCTAAAGACAAGGATTAAAAGCTAAAAGAAACTTCCTTGGGAAGTTGTGAAATAAATATCTCTGAGTGGGAGGTGTTTTGCTTTTTAGAATAGGACAAACCAGTGTTTGATAAACTGTTTAGATATAACTGATCCTGTTACCAGTAAGATGACCTCTGCTGTTCTCGTCCAAGCTGTGATTTCAGTGACAATGAAATACAATCTAACTCTGTTTAGCTAAATAAACACATCAGGCAATTCATTTCACTTCATACAAAATTCAAGCCAAGTCTTATTAATCCATGAACAGTTTGGACTTCAATCAATGTTCTCTGGGAGAGGGGGAAGCTCCATGTTTCACAGCAGGGAACCAAGCAAAACCGGAACTGAGGGTTTAGCCTGCCTCCCTTCAGAGCAGGAGTTCCTCATGATGATGATGATCTCATCACTTGACAGCCTGTTGTTCAAAGTCAGGCATTTTCAGGAGAATTTGGCTTATGATTAAGTCTCTAACAAGCTTACCAATTAAGAACATAACAGGACTGGAAGCATTCTGACTGTCAAACTTCATTCTTAACAAGTTCTTTGGTGGGCAGGAAGAAACAATACAATACAAGTAAATTGCACTGCCTAAGTTCATTTGAATTTCCATCACATGTAGAATAAACCCAACTTCGACAGTATGCACATCTAAATTCTAGATAAATGTTGTGGTATTTGCAGTTCCACATAAAAGCAAACTGCATTTGTGAGAAAATTCAGCTGCAGTATAGGGAAGAATGGAATTTATTCATTAATGTATTACTACTACTGTTTAAAAGGCTTTCAAAAATATGTCAGGAACTGTAGGTTTTTCTCAAAAACTACATATAGATTCATTATAATACAGTAAAAATGGTTTTGGAATTAATTTTTACTAATTACAGAGAAGAATATTTGTATATAAAATGGGCTTTCCTATTAATATTTCCATAAATCTTCTCAGCAGTGTGAAGATTGCTTAGTGAAGACCACAATGTTAGATTTCACATATACACTTCAAGGAAAAGCCTAATTTTGGCAATACCAAGCAGTGTGTTCAATAGCAGTTTGACAGAAGCATTGTTTCTGGCATCAGTGTAACGCAACAATGCTGTCACACTGATTTCCCATCTCACTTACTCCAAAACCTAAATCTGAACTGGTCTTTCTGATTTATGTCCTTTTTCAGATATTACTGCATCTCTTGAGGATAAGAATGAGGAAGGTGGTCCTACAAATCAAGAATTTTTCTTCTGCTTAGAAAAATCATCCCAAAACAGGCAAAGACTAATTATTTTCTACTTTGATTGGAGTTCTAAAAGTTTTAATTTTCTTGTTACTAAAGCTTAAAACAGGTCACAAAGAGATACCTAATGTAAGCACTTGCTGGAACAAATCATATCAGTAAGCCATCTAGACCATATACATCCGTCTGTATTAAATTCAAAATATACACACAAGCTGCCTGACAGTGACAGTTCACGCACATGGAAATTGTACTGGTTTGTACATAACTGAGTTATCACAGCCCCATCACCACTTCAAGTCCACATTGCAAAATCACTAGAAGGAGAAATTACATTAAGACAAGCCTCTAACTTTCACCTGAAGTCATGGACAATAAAAGTGCTTCTGCTACCAAAGAGCAAAAGCCCAACTCACTCCCAACTGCTGCACATCATCATCATGGCTAGGCTTTGCAAACGAGGATTTGGGAAGGGCTCTACCCCCGTTTGCTACAAGTGTGCTGGTAGCTAAAGAGGCCAATGCGAGAGAGACACGTCCAGTTGCAAAAGGCACAGCAGAAAACCTCCTTGGGTGGTATATTCTGCAAGACACGATTCTTTCCGCGTTGTCTTTTCTCCTCTAGAGTGATCCTGCGTGCGTTCTCAAAGGAAGCAGCAGCGTTATAGATGGTGTGTCTCCAGAGCTCCGATTGGAGGCCAGAGTAGACCAGTGATGAAGATCAATATGGCCAAGGCTGAGATGTTGTTTCAGGGAGTCCTTGTATCTGCTGCACAGGCATCCTGTCAATTACCCAGCCGGGCATGAGGAAGAACTCGCATTCCTATTGCAACACTCAATGGCAGTACTTATTTCACCTCAAATACCACTAACTATAACCATTTGCTACTTTGTTCCACAAACTGCAACTACTGCAAAACAGACTGAGAACAACTTCTTCAAGCATCATCTGCCTGCCAGAAGGAAGGGTAGGCTTTGATTGAAAATGGCCATTGAAAATGATTTTTCTGCAGATTACTAACTAGAATGTGGCAATCTGAACACAGTATAATCTCATCCACAGAAGGAACAGGTTTCTTGGAACATGAGTATCATTGATTACGGGTAAAACAGTCCCAACCCCCTTGTAAAAGAGTCCGATACACCTGTGAAACACTTGCAAGCCATTCCCTTGCAAACACTTACAAGTCTTCTAAGTTGAAATGGAAATTTTAAGTGATTTTCCTACATGCCACTTTACGCTGCTGAACTGTTTCACAGGGTTTGGTGGGGGGGTTGTTTCCAATATCCCAAAGTGACTAGTGTCAGTGCCTCAATGTAAGAGTTGCACTAAACATACAGAACTGTTAATTTTTACTGGAGAATTCAAAATCTGGATCCATATGATATTTTTTAAAATTTACAAAATTATTACCTGTTCATAATATCTATAGGCCCTACATAGTATTTTAAAAAAACAACCAACCAAACAAAAAACCCCACAAAACCCCCAAAACAATAGGGGAAGCAACAGTAGTGCACAGAATATGAGTTACTCAGACCATAAGAACACCTTAGGGATTTGTTTCTCCCTCTCAATGGCTTCGTTAAATTTCTTGGTTTAGGGAGAAGTGGCAGCTGGTAGAGCAAAATTATTGCTTCCACATATCCACTGAATTTTCATTTAGGTTACGCAGAAAACTAATACTCAGATGTAAACCAACAATACTGACAGAGCATAATGGAATATGCACCTTTAAACCATGACAGACTGCAAAAATCTACATTAAAGTAGTCGGTTGATTTGAACGGAAAAAGCCAAGATAAAATGATGAAATCACAAGGTCCCATCACAAGATCTTACAGTGAAGGGTGAAACTCCATCTCCTTTTTTTAAATTGTCCAACAAGAAAAGGGAAAGTGGAGGCTGGAAAGGAAGAGTCGGTCTGGGATACATGTGAACCTGGAAGAAGCCGGGGTAGGGGGGAAGCATGGAAATACCTCTATCACAAAGAGAAGCTACAATGATTGCTTTAAGTTCATTTAAATTTGAACAACATTTTTTGAAGAGTTTGCATTTTCAGAGCTCTGCTGTGCTGCTGATCATTGGTTTTCCTTGAATATTGAGGTTTAGAGCAATACATCAGACCGATCAGACGAGATAACGTTAATCATGCTCCAAACCTGACTGTGACCCAGCGAGAACTCATGAGACACCAAAGTGGATTACTATACACTGCTTGGATGTCCACCTCCCTACAGGAAATCTGTTCAAGTTTGATTATATAAAGAAAAGGGATTATGGCTCAAGACAAGCGCTGAGGAACAAAAGCCAATTATAGTGCCCTTACCGTGAAGAAAGGGGAAGACCGATCCGGAAACAATGCGCTATCAAACAAACCTAAAAACGATACTAAAGCTCTAACAAAACAAAACGCCCAAGCAGACTCATACCAGGCTTTCATGTGCAGCATCAGAGCTCGACTTTTACGGATCAGGCAGCGGCATGGATACGTTTCTAGCAGACAGTAAAACCCGCAGCTTATTTCAGGCGAGACACACCTTTGTCCTTTGCACGCACAAAGTCCGGCCGTGTCTCGCGGCAGCTGATGTCTGCGTACTCCGTCCTCCCAACCCTGACGCCTTCTCCCCTCTTGCCGGTCTGACCTTGGGCAGTTTCAGCCCCCCGAGGCTGCTGTTGCGCGGCCCGCCCGGAGAACCCCGGGCCTGCCCCGCCCGCGGCCGGAGGACCGGCCCGAGGAGGCCGCTCAGAGCCGCCCATCGCCGGCCGGCCCGGCCACAGCTCCGGCCTCGCCCCCTCCGGTGCAGCCGGGCCTGGCGCTGCCCCGAGCCGGGAGCCCGCGGCGGGCCCGGCAGCCAGCCCGGCCCCTCCCGGCCCCGGAGCGGAGCCCAGCGCCCCGCGCCGGGACAAGCGGCGGTGGCCCCGCGGAGACACCCGCGGCCTCGGCCCCGTCTCCGGCTGGGGCCGCCCGGCGGAGC
>NW_020884905.1:5409087-5466493 GCF_003945725.1 Corapipo altera
GCGGCGGCGGCCGCTACGGCCCGTCCCTGTGGGCGCCGCCGGGGGCGGTGCCGGGCCCGGCCCGGCCACAGCGGATTGGCGAGGCCGCGGCGTCAGCCCAGGGCCCGGATCGGCCGGGGAGCGGCGGCAGCGCCGCCTCCGCCCCGGCCCCGCTCCGCCCCCGCTCCGCCCTGGCCGCCGCTCTGCCCCGGCTCCGACCCCGCCCCGGCCCCGCTCCGTTCCGCCCCGCGCTGCCGTGAGGGGACGGCGGGCGGGGCCTGATGGGGCGGGTGGTGTGTTCTGCTGCTGTGTCCTGCTGCTGTGTCCGGCTGCGGGGGGAATCCCCCTCGTGCCCTGGCAGTGTCCTCGGCCCAAGGACTCCCATGCGTTATCGGCGGCCCCGAGGCTGCGGCTGCTCCGGGGCGAGTCCGGCTGCCCGCCAGCCCCGGGAGAGGGAGGCTCTCTGAGCCGGTCGCGGCCTTTACCGTAAGGACTCACTGGCGGGGCGGGCGGCACAGGCAGGGTCCCCTCGTGCAGGCGGAGGTGACCACCCGGGCACGTCTGTCCCCGACCCCCGGGGGGGAAGCCCAGCCGCTCCCGCGGGCTGCGGCCTGGCCTGTCCCAGGGACTGGCACCCCCGAACCAGGCCCGGGAGGGCGAAGTCTCGCCCCCGCTCCCGTTTTTTGAGTCCTGGCTTTTGTAAGTGAAACCTTGTCTTCACGAAAAAGTAGTTTTCAAATAGACCGTGAAAATGTAAGCTGGGGATGAATTTTTTAGGAAGCCGTCTAGAAAAAAAAAAAAAAGGCTGTTTATTAAAAGAACTAGTTTGTATAAACAAATACTGAGATGCAACTATGCGATAGCACCAAAGCATCACAAAGGGAGTATTTGAAAACCTTGAGTAGAGTAGCATAACTTAATAGCAGTAATCAAGCAAATCAGGACAAAACGGTCTCTACTTTTAGTAATTTCCATTATTTTAACATCTCTCATCATGATTTTTGAATGTCCACGAAGAAAAGAAAGTACCTTTGACATGAGCTAGGACTTAGAAAACAGATTTACATTGTCGCATCATTGGCAGCAACTTAATATACCCAGCTTAAAAATTATCCTGGTCATTCAATAAAGTAATTTACTTCATAATCCAAATAGAAGTAGTGTTTGGCTGAATTTGATAAAGTCAGAGGAAATCCTATGGCATTATGACAAGAAGTGAATTCCAGAAAAGGGAAATAACTGTAACAATCAGAGCAATCTTGCTTACATGCCACTCAAATTCCAGGAATTAAAACCAAAACAAAACCCAGGCTGTGCAAAGTTCCCATTGTACCTTTTATCCTGATAAGAACAGGGCTTGAAAGCTATTGTGTGTATATGTTTCCTTTTATTCAATCATTTTACCTCTTTCAGCTTTTACTGTCTCAGACATGGATATAAGTGTTTGCATATAAAACCTATATGGCAAGTTTGTTTCCATTTCTTAAAATTAGTGTTACTGGTGTATAGAAGTCACACAAGTCTCTCTTTCAATGCTCAGTACTAAATGGTCTGATGAGAGCTGATTACAGTCATATAAGAACTGATTATGATTCCTTGTGGTATCAATTTAGCATATGTGAAAAGACAGCAACATCGAAGATTTTAAGTTTGGATGTACAGATGCAATTATTTCAGTTCATAGCTTCCATTGGCATTAAGTTTCAGCGGTTCCCAGGGGTGGAGTTCCACAAAAACAGATGCCAAAATACTGAAAGTAGTGGTGCTTGACCGTAAGGCAAAAGAACCACCTCAGGTGAGATGCACCCCAATAATGCCTTGGGAGAGTGGTATATTCAGGCTGAAATGGTCAGTCACCAAGGTGGTCTAGCTCTTCCCAAATCAAAATACTGCTAATTCGTCCCTGAAACTTGCAGCCTGTTGCTGCCCATGACATGTGAGCCTCACATGCCAGGGAGGAAGGTGCTGCTTTCTGTGTTAAATTGACTGACATCCTTGACACTCTGCTTTTCCTCCAGAAAATGATTAAATACCTCTTTTTTTTAACCCAGCCTGGATGGAAGAGGAAGGAGACTCCCGTCCTTTAAGCCTCCATGGGTTAGAGTGCTGTTGCAGGATTTGGAATACCTACTTTTAATTGCTGCTTTCTTGAGGAGCCCCAAACAGAATGGTACTACTCCTTAGGAAAATGCCTTAGTAGCCGGTACTTCCACCATTAGCAGATGGGCTGCTTGGCATATGTGGGGCGCTGGATCTGGTTTTTCAGTTCTCACTTTTAACATCCTTCCTCTTTTCATGAATGCTAAGTAGTCAGAATGTGAGTGAGAGGGATAAAATTACTCTTCAGACTAATGACTGCTGCACTTATTCAAGAGGAAGATCTATTCTACTACATGTTTACATATTTCATATAGAACTCTAGCTTGGATAACTTTTTCCCCATTTTATTCTTTCATGTAAAAATAAATTCAGTTATTGGATCACAACCTCTATGCTTCCTGAATTCCATGGTATTCTACTGAATTACTCTCTTTCTTGACATTCTCTTTCTCTACATGCTGTAGGCCTATTACATACTGTTCAGGAAAAACTCTGGAATTTCTTTTTGGCATCCTAGAAGGAAAAGACATTCAGGTGTTAACAACTGAATCTTGGAGATTGCTGTTGCTATTTTAGGATATTACCAAATGCAGGCTCTCTGCCCTGCCTTTATTGGAAGCTTCAATGCCTGGTTCTAGCAGGAAATGCAGTCCCTCTCTACAACTGCTTTTCAGAGCCGAAAACATGACTGTCAGGGATTTGGGTTAGGGATAAACTGATATATCTGGCTCAGGTAAGGAAAGCCATACTTAGCACACAGGCTTAGTTACAAGCCAGATACTGACATGGAGAGTGCTGAAGGTATATTCAAAGAATGCCCAGTGTGTAGAGATACCCAAACTCACTGTGATAAGCTGCAAGGACTGAGGAGCTGTGCTACAGGAACACTATCAAACGGTAGCTGCCTTCAGAAGTGCAGGGTAGACAGCAGCAATGGTTACTTGTAAAAGTACCAGACCCATAAGATTGTCAGGCTGAAAAATTGTCTCAGGCCGAAAAAGAAATCAAAGGATGTCATGTCCCTGATCTCTGACAAGAAGAGACCAATACACCAGCAGGTGTGGTGAACACCATATTTTGTTTACTATCTGATCTTCATCCTTGCTTATAACATGTCCAAAAAGACCTTTTACAGCATAGTACTGTTGGATACAAACAGACCCTGAAACATTCCTTCCTATGACTAGAAATAGGATTCATATAGAAAACTCCAACCAACCAACCAACCAAAATTATATTAATATAAAGATTTATAGTATAATTAAAATAAAATATTTTATGTAAAGAATAATAGCTTATAACTGAAATGATTCTCGGGTGAATCCCAGTACTGTTTTCTGACTGTACGGGAAGGTGGTGTTTGAACCAAAGGCTTTGGAGTCAAAGATTTGAAAAAGGCAATCCCAGAAATGCCTTCTTAAGCCAGTTTATATCCTATGAAAACACTGTAAATGAAACACACATTTTGGTAACCCATCTAATGTCAATAATGTAGTGCCCATGTTGGAATTCATACTTATTTAGTTCTATAATATACTGAGGTTTATGGCTCATGTGTCACTATGTGTATATACACTACTTCTCTTCCCACTCATGAATATGTAACTGCAGCATATATTTGCATAAAACATATGTTTTATTAACATTTATGTATTTATATAATCTTTTAATGCAGTGTAACAGTGGGAAGTTAAGAGTTCTGGCAGTGTATTACCAGTCACAACTCTGCAGAACTCCACCTAATACTTTGAAGAATATTAGGAATCCTGGAACCAGATTTTCAAGATAAATGTGTGTAAATTTGATTTAACATTTATTAATGTACAGAAAAGACATATAAAAATAAAAGGAGTAGAATACGCAATTTTAAACAAACTTATTAAATTTTACCTCTATTTAATAAGCAAAATTTGTTTTACTAGAATAGATAAGGACATTCATTTGTGTGTGAGTCTATAGATTCTTTGCCAACATTAACAACTGTGATCTTAGGTTGATAATAACCAGGCAAAGATTATAAAAAAAAAAAATCAGTTTTTCCAGCTGCCTGGCCTGTGTACAATCAGGCTTTCATGAAAAATCTGGGGACTGGTTTGACAGAACCAGAAAGCAGCTGTTCTCAACAGCACACTTCCGCTCAGAAACTACAGCTGAGTGAGAATTAATGCTTCTTTTCACATTAGTGCACTCTTTCAATGGTCCTCGTGGCAGCTGTTGCTGTGCTTCCCCTAACACTCAAACTGGAGTTGTACTAGGACTGCACACAACAACTGGCAAAACATTCAGTAGGCAAAAGCCCTGAAATTTCAGGGAACTGGTCTAGGTAAATCATGTGTTGTTTTTATGGTCCTTGTCCTTTCAATATCGTATTTCCTGGAGCAGGAAGATAACAATTTGGTCCTACATCCCAACTGTCTATCTCAGAAGTTGTCTATCTTATACTTGGAGGAACTGGTCTCTGTGGAAATAGAAATAAACTTTTGGAGTTTCTTCCTTTTACTGTGCAATAATAGAGACTAGTGACTGGAGGTATATTTGCAGCTTTACCACTTCGCTAATAATTACTGTGAGAAAGTAATTTTATACATGGCACTACAATTTCTCCACATGTGGCATAGGAATAATTAAACTTACCTTCTTCATGGAACATCATGAAGTCTGTGTAGGAAGCTGGAAGCTGAAATTATTTTAAGAATATTGGGAAGACATTGAGGAACATAGCTTATATGGTTTTGACATCAACTATCATATCTTTTATATCTAGTTTGAAATGGCATGTGGCAGTTGTATCAGCCACTGAGATTACAGCCCACATAGCTTTTCAACAGATATACTGTTTATATATACAGTCATGGAAATCCAACAGTCTTACCCTGTCATTTTCCACATGCTTTTCAGGAAGCACGACAGAGCAAAGTTTTTCTGGTTTTTGCAGAGGTGTTTGGGGGAGTGCTGAATCCTGCATTACTTTAACTGACTTCTTCAGAGCATTCGCTATCAAGAGAGCTCCATGAACCGCAGCTCCTAATTAAAATAAATCTTCCACATGCTCCTAAAGTAAAAGTCATCCTTAATAACTAAATTCAACCTCCAACTATTCATATTTGATTGTACTTTCAAAAATACTTTTATAACAAGGTCAGAGCATCCTAAAAAGAGATGCTTAGACCTATTTTTGGAACATTTGGGAAATCTGGAAGTGTTGTTGGAGCCCACTAGATGTCACTGCCACCACACAATAGACTACTGCAGAAATATTGCCGTCACTGTCTTTGCAGGATACATACTTCTGTGTAAGGCAGCAAGTGTCTAAGAATTGCTGGGAGAAATAAGTTGTGGTCAGCATTGCACCAAGCAGTGCATACAGGGATGAGGAAGGAACAGTGTATTAAAAGGGTCACAGCAAATCTGCAGCTTTTGTGATAGCAGGCTATTGCCAAAATTAACCAAGGAACAAAGAAAGACATTGGAGTCTTGAATTTCTGACATGGAAATGAAAGGTTCAGTTATACCTTTAGAGCAGATGAAGTCATGAGCTGTGACAAACACTGAATAGAGTTCTTGGAGTATCTAAAGAAGCTTCTCTCCACCATATCTCTTTTAGTAAGGCCTGTAATTATGTCATTGTGGAAGTGTGTGTCATATTTACTCTAAAAATTTTCCACTCTGTGGATTATTCCACTGTCATTAAAATGTGGGCTTGAGGACTGAAACTTGTAATTTGTTCTTTGTTTGCCATATACAGAGTGCAATGCTACTTATCATGCTAATTAGCCCTCACCAATGGATAGTTCGTGCTTTATATTTTATAAGCAATCACCAAATTTTTAGAAAATTGCAAGAATTCATTCTTTTCTTTTAAAACTAAGTCAATCTTATATCAAGTTCTGCCTGAGGTGACTAAAAGATACCAATGCCACAGCTCATAACTGCAGTGCCAAAGCAAAGGTGTATTGGAGTTGGTGAATTCTCAGTTCCAGGCTCTGGGTCCTATAGAGAACAAAGCGTTAGGCCTTTTGTGTGACCAAAGACAAAATCTCCCTTCGAATTCAGGTACAACTCTAGAATGGATGATGGAGTGATTTCATGTCTGCTGGTATTACAGAGGTTGACATTTAGGATTTTATTTTTATTTTTATTACTGGGTACACATGACTAGATAATATTCTCCAAAGAGTATATAAAGTGAATAACTGCATTCTGAAATTCCATTGCCAGAAATAGAAGAAAATACAAACACACTGGCACGTTTAAAAATTATGCCAAATTATATGTTTTATTTTGATTTTGATTATTTGTCTCAAGCTTTCTTTTAATATAAGTTGATAATGCTGATATTTACTTGGCACATTAAAAAGTAACATTTCTCTCAGTATGACTTTTTCTAAACAAAACTGGCAAATTATAATTACATATGGTCATATGTGTCTGCGTACATGTCTATGTGTATGTACATATGCATCTGTACAAGTGATCATATTTATATTACATGATCATTCTGTTTTGCACACTTCATTATCTGAAAGTGATCTTTCCATACGTCTATAGCAGTGTCTCAGATATTCACTGAAGTGCCACCTCAAGTGTCAGTAGTGCTTTCCCCTGTGATGTGATGCAAGAGTAATTGGTTCATTCTTCAGCAGAATGTGTTATTTAAAAATACGTGGCTTTTTTATAATATTTGACAATGTATTGCCAAAAAAAACCGGCTTCATATACAGTCAGGTTACATGGATAATTGGTGTTTAACCTCCGACAAAAATGTGTAAAAATTAATGTAGAAAGAAATGAACTAGAGGCTCAAAAGTTCCCCGGAGGTCTCCACGTTTCTTGTCCATCTGGGTCTGACAGTCACCTGCTGTGTGCGCACGGACACCGCCACCAGCCGGTGACGGCACAGCCGCTTCCCGAGGTACCTGTCAATCCCGACCGCACGCACCGCTTCTCTCGGGGAAGGGGCAATGCCTCCTCCCCAGGCCCGCGGAGATCGCCGTCCCTAAGCGGGAGCGGTGGGTGTTTTCGTGGAGCGTCGGGCAAGGCCGGCTCGGGGAGGGCGCCGCCGCCTCCCGCCCGAGAGGGGCCGGCACGGCAACGGCAACGGCCACGGCAACGGCAACGGCCACGGCAACGGCAACGGCAACGGCAACGGCTGCGGCGCGTTACTGCGGCAACGGCTCCCGGCGGGCGACCGCGGTGAGGGGCGGCGAGCGCAGGTGGGGACGTCAGGGACGGGGAGTGACCCGCTGGAGGGGCGCTGAGGGAGCACTGCCCCACAGGAGCCTGCTGAGGGGCACTGTCCCACAGGAGCCTGCTGAGGGGCACTGTCCCACAGGAGCCGTGCTGAGGGGCACTGTCCCGCGGGAGGGGTGCTGAGGGAGCGCTGCTCAGCGGGAGGGGTGCTGAAGGAGGGGTCACCCTGGGACACGCCAGGAGCAGGAGCCGCAGGCGATGGGTACAGGGGCGTTTGACGAGGAGAGAGAGCCTGATGCTGGGCTCGGGGCGGGGGCCGGCGTTGGGTGTCCTGTGCCCCTGCCCCTCACCTCTGTGCCGGGATCCGTGCAGGTGGGAACTCGCAGCTGCGAGTTTTACCACCTCCTTCTTGTGTTCAGTTTTCTGCCATGGAGGGATTTGATTTCTGTGTACCAAGTATGTGAATTCATTGCTGCCTAAGTGATTGCAAATTATGAACAGCAATATGTGCAAGATTTCAGTTGCATTGGCTGTGTTACATCTCTAATGTGTCTGGGGTTTACTTGGTCTGGTACACTGGTCCCACTGCAGTGGGAACAACTTGGAATGCTAATAATGTTTTAGTTACTGATTCACAGAACACTAATATATGTTAACATATACTGTCTTGTTATACAGCAATAAAACAAAATGTCATCATCATCACAATCAACCTCGTCTTTACCTGTACATGACTGTACTTCTCCTTTAGCGGACTTTGATCCTCAGGAAAAGTTTATTCTTCCTCATGCTACTGAGGCAAGTTCATTCTGTTCCTATTAGGCTTGATATTATAAATTCTATTTACTTTGTTAACAATATTCAAAATATTCTTCCTGGCTTTAAATGGGAAGTGATATTTCAAAAAATGGGTGACACTGCTGGACACAACAACAGTATACTGAAACCATGTAAAAATTGTATTTTTCTTTTCTGCTTACACAGATAACATATGATAAATGAAGCACGATGTTTAATCTTCCAAGATGCTGTTTTCACAGGAAGTAATTAAATTCAAGAACTTAGTTTTGTTTCTATATCCAAGAAAAAGCTACAGAGTTGCACTGTGTTACACAGGTTGAGGTCTGCTGGGAAATGTAAGCCTGTAATAAAACAAGACGCATGTGCACACACACACACACATGTATATATATAAAATAAAAAACATTAGGTGCTTGGAATGTACTTATTTGCCTTAAGACAACAGGTGGAAGCAGAGCAGTCTGCATTCTGATTCTGTGAGAAGTGATCATTTTAGTTGGGAACTCCCTGAATTCTGTTATTCATTTTCTCAACTATGTGAAGGAGAATATGGAGGTAAGAATATAAACCTTTAGTCTGACAAATTGTTTTGATGGAGATGCACCTGGCACAGGCTGAGCACAGGAGGAATGGTGGGTGGAGAAGGCAATGCAATCCACTTCTGAAAAAATAATGAGTAGTCAGTGGAGCACTGAGTACACAGATGACTTCGTGCTTGGTGAGAGCATCAGTTGTGCTGGTGTGTGAAGGGAGAGGCAAAAGAGAGGTGTTTGGAGAAGGAGTGAGGGTCCTTAATAAGAAAGGGGGGGAGGGAATGGGATGCATTTAGGTGGTAGGCCTGATACATGGCTTAGGACTTGCCATGACACGGGCAGCATCATTTTTCTGAGGAGCCCTGCCCAGTGAAGAGCTTTGCCAAACTGCGAAAAGAGGAAAGCCATTGCTACCTCCAAACTGGAAGAAGTCTGCTTTGAAAAATAACACTGATGTCTGAGCAGGTCTTGGCCTTCACCTTCATTGGAGGTAAACTGTTTGCCTTTGCCTTGTAGATGAGGTGTGTTCAGTGAGCAAACAGTTTGAGGGTACATCCTGTGATATCACAGGCTTTTACCCTTCTTGGAAATCCTAAATGATTCTTTGACCTTTAAAATTTCTCCTGAAGGATTCTCCTGAAGAGCTGACTTGTTTTATGTTGATATGCTTGAATTAACAAGATCAGTGACCTAACTGTAAGTAAACTAAATGTTATGTAATTATGAGGGCCATTTTAGGGAAAAACATATGTACAACTGGGAGAAACAGGAAAGCTCCGTTCACTGCTTCAGTCATATAAAAAAGGTTATCATAGAATTTCAAAAGCCATCCAAGATAAAAAATATTTTACTGATCAAAGCAAAGAATCTGACAGTCTAGAACATCACCTAGGAAAATATGTAAGGCATAAACATAGAATCAATACAAATGTATGTTTTTTACACAAGTGTGAAATAAACATTTAGTCTTGTCATTTTCTTTAACAGATGTATTGGGAAGATTTTTTGTTGTTGTTGTTATGTCCTGGGCACCAAGAAAATTCCTAAAAATTTGGAAGGAATTTGGCAAACTATGTATGTTAAAACAGGAGGTGGATCAGACTGAATTTCTGTATAACAGTAGAGTCATATGGAACTCAGTGGAGTGAAGAATATAGATTTCTTTTAAAATTAAATGTGATTTGTCACTGCTGACTTTCTTAACTCTCTTTCAGAAGCTAATGAAAATGGATGCTTATTCTGAACATTATTTTTTAATTTTGAAGAAAATATTCTTGATTTTCAGGTTTTCATAGATAGTACTAGTTTTCTTACAGCATGAGGCTTTTTGTTGATCATTCAACAAAAAGACAGAAAGTTCATAAAGAACAAACTTGTGGGGAAGACAATTTCCTAAGAATGGGAAGATGGTATGAGTGATTTAGGTTTCTGGTCACTTCTCAATTCTGGGAAGTCTTCTGAGTGCTTCCATTTTTGCTGATAAATTACTATGCTGTCACAAAACAGCATTTCTCTTTATATATATTTTTTTTTTTTTTTGCTGAGAGCAAATCTGACTCACTTTAGTCAGGAAAGGTTAGGACTGCTACTGAATACAATATCTGTAAGTTTGCAGTACGTGCAGAGGTTGAAATCCGGGTGCAGAACTGAGGTCCATGGACTGACTTTACAGATAGGCATGGAATTGAGATTACAGAACATTATGAGGAATTACATGCAGGACAGGATAAAATGAAGGAGTTGTAGTAAAACTTTTGATTCTGAGGCTTCCAGCTTGAGTCAGTTTTTATCCTCCCATTAGTGAAATTGAAATGGAATTTACCATCTGAAAGACACACAAGTCTATTTCTTTTAAATGGGAAATTACACAACACTCACACACAGTTGGACAATTTAAAACAGCAAGTTTAGTTGACAATATCACAGGCACATAAATTCTTTTGAATTTCTAGTAAGAGCTAATGTAGATTGATTTTTGCGATCTTCCATCCTATACTTTCTAGTTCAATCTTCAAATTCTCCTGTCTAACTGAGGTTCCTGAAAGGCTTTAGTACTTATTATTACTCCTTGAAACATTGCAAGTTCTACAAATACTTTTACCATTTGACTATGTGCTTAAATAAACTTGTTTATGACATTTAAAGCCCTTTCAGCTAAAATTAAGAAAGAAGTCGGTGTATGGAATAAACATAGTTTGTTTCCTTCAGCCACAAAGTTCTATGCACAAAATAAATTGAATTTTAAAGGTTTAAGCTTTTGAATATTCGAGCTTTTATATTCATGTGTACCAGATTTGAAAATGTAGCAAATGATATGTAACCAATTTAAAACCATTGAAAAAAAGCTAAATCAGTTATAATCAGAGGTAATTTTTAATGTTTCCTGTGTTGCAGCTAAACAGTGAAATCATTGACACTTTGATACAGAAGCTAAGTGAAAATGAAACTCAAAATACAGTAAGTAAATTAACATTTTATTTTTTTATTCTATCCCATACATCTGAAATGGGCTACATCACAGGGTCATACTATTTCCAGTAACAGTGGCAAAGTGGAAATATTTGTGGTTTATTGTCACAAAATGGAATCTTAGTTTTACAGCTGAAATGTTCATCAGTATGCTTTATTGCTGCATTATTGTGTACAGACATTAAAATACTTTTTTTGTTATTTTTTTTTCCATGAAGAATCTCAGGAAAAAAATACTTGGAAGGGAGAAACAGATTAGAGAACTTTCATCCATGCTTCAGTGTGAAAAAGTGAGTGATCAGTTCTGTTGGAATGTTTTCTTCCAAAGTACTAGATTCTTAATTAAAAATTTAAATTTTGAGAAAAGTAATTATTTCAAAGATTTATGAAAAAAGTAAAATACTGAAAGATGTTTCCTACAGAATTATCTTAAGACTATCAAGACTGCATCCAATCCTAGCAAGGATACAGGTTATCCTTAACACTAATGTCCCAAGGATCAGGGAAGGGCACACATCCGGACTAGTGGGGCTTTTGATCTCTCATATACTGATTTGCAATAGTTCTGTAAAGAAAGCACTTATAAGGAAGTATTATGGAGTAAACTAAACAGATGTTGTTCACAGTCAGGCATGTCCTTGTCTTTATCTTGAAGTGAAGGAGCACATTTTCATAGAAACATCCTTTTGCTTGAAAATAGAAATGCTGAACAGTAAAGCCTACAAAGATACTGAAGACCACAATGCCAGCAGACCTCAGTGTTGGTGGGATCTGTGTAGCATGCCTTGGTCTGACTAGAGATCTATCTAATGTTGAACAATTTAGGGTACCTAGCATCTGAAGGGATAAATTATTTTCTGTGCTCCTTCTTATGTTATCTTCAATAAACGGTATTTTCATCAATATTTGATTGAGTCTGAGTCTGCCTTTCTTACTGGTATCTATAATGAACACTTGCACGGGAGCATTCAATGCTTTTTTGGTCTATACTGATGATAATATGACAATTTTCTACCTGATTACTTCTTATTTGGAATGAGCCAAAGGAATTAAGGTGGAAGAAATTTCATAGAATCATTTGACCTGAGTTCTGATGACAAAAGTTGCCTCTTCCATTATGATATATGTATTGCCCTAAAATTACAGTTTAAATTAAATGTATCAATACTTTTAATAGCAGATGGTGGTCTTTGGAATTTAATGAAGATCAGTTCAGGTCTGATTAGTCAGAGTACAGTTGATCAGTGTAGCTTAATTTTAGTCATCCTGCTAGCTAGATTTGTGTTCATGCTTCCAGGCCTTATTCATACTACTTAAAGTCAGATTAAATATGAAGGATCAATTACACATACGGTGTTTCAAGTTTGTGATTTCTGATTAATATTAGTATTAACAGTAACAAGCTACTCCTTGTAAATATACTTGTAGAGCATGTTTTATCTTTTCCAGCTTTTGAGGACATTCAAATGTCAGTTAGAAAATATGTCAAACAGTATAGAGAGCATCATACAGCATATCTCCATAGGCCAATAGATTTGTGTTTATTTCTCTTTCTTAGATCAATACACAGAAAGGAAACCACCTGTCAAGATCAGTAAAGGAAGTACAAGCTCACCTGCAGTGTCAGATTCGAAGAAAAGAAGCGGAAAATGATGAATTAAAAGTAAAAATACAGGTCAAAAGATTTTTACTTGTGTTCCAGTTTATTGGAAAAAAATAGCAAAACTTTATTGTGTTCAGATTTGAAATCAAGTTTTTGGTAAAAGAAAAATCCTGAACAGTAAAAATCATACATATTTATAATTTGCACAGTCTGCCTGACCACATTGTCTGAATTGCAAGGTTGGGTTTTTTTTTATTCTTTTCTCAACTTGTGCACATAAACAGTTCTGGCGAAGCAAAGTTTAACAAATATAGAAATGTTTGCACTCACTTAACTGTGCTATCTAGAAGACAGGTATTGATCCTGAGACAGTCTCAATACAGTCAAAAGAAAGAGATAGGCAAGTCCTGTTTCTGTTCTAATATAGGGATGATGAACCACACCCTGTTTTCATGGTCTATGAAGGAATCAATAAATCTCTTAATTCTAACTGAAACACTTAAGACTAATGCCTAATCTCTCTTTGTTTAAGGTAGGTTAAATTATTTGCATTTTTTATTCTAGAAAGCAAGAGTTAAATTTGGGTATTTGAATCAGTTGCTGGCCTTAGAAAAAGACAAGGAAGAGGTCATGCGTGAGAGGCTAGAGCTATATGAGGCCTCAGATTTCAGTATTTGAAACCTGTCAAGAACATAGGCATGAATGAGAAAACATTGGCTAAAAATAATGTATTTCTAATTTCCAGACTTTTTTTTTACTACCATATATCCCCTATTAATCATGTCATTTGAAGTTATTAAGCAACCTATATCAACTCAGTTTCAAGTCACATATTTCTATTTCTGCATAAATACCTCATTTTCTTCTAAATAAAAATTGCTTTCTTGTTCCACCTAGTACAATTATAGAATTCCAACGATATTTACATTAAAGTAAAATTCATATACAGCTGTATTTTCATTCAACCTTTATTTAAAGGTTTTGTTTGCTTTCAGAAACTGCTGAAAGCGGTGGCTAGCTTTAATCCTGGTGATGATTTTATTAATATCTAGACAAAGCTTGCAAAAGTTTAGCATTACACTTAGGAATTTATTTCTCAATTAAATTTACTGCAGTCCCTGACTAATGCCCAAAGCAGTTATTCTTAGTGTGATTGTGACCCCCTGTGGTTATAACAGGGGATAACATTTGTTTACTTAATACTAACAGTTAAAGAAATCCATACATAGACTCAGATTTTCTATTTCTGTATTTATGGAGGGTGTTCATCTACCACCCCATCAAGTCACATCCTTTTTTATTTAATGCCCTGTAAGCATTTATAGAGGAAAACTACTTCCTTCATATTTGCAGGGTTTTTTTATAATTTTATATTTGAAGTAGTACTTCTGCTTTTTGGTGAATGCCAGTAACTGAGATCATCTTTTACCTGGAAAACCACATACATTTTGCATTGATTGTGTAAAAGTTTCAAGGCCATTAGCAGGACCTATTCTCAGAAATACCCTCTTGTGCATAATATGCATCTTTTATTGCAACTGGCAAAGTGTATCTTGAATAAGGCTGGCACATTAACATGGTCAGTAGCTAAGTAGTAGGTCTTTATTCTTGTAGAACATAATTTAGTGTCAGACCTGGACTACAACGAAGGAAACAAATGCAGTAATAATTCTTACAATTAGAATATCTATCACTGATTTGAGAAAATTATTTACACTGGTAGAAGAATAATAAGGGATATGAATGGGATTTACACTTGTCTTTATTAAAGTCATTGTCCACTGGTAGTTTGGTCATTTTCATGTGGATTTGAGATTCTCCTTGAAGCAACATCTAGTATGGCTTTTATTGTACATCATCATGTAGAGTTCTAACGCCCATTTGTTTTTTCCCTTCATATTTTTGTGGTATGTAGATGAAAAATACAAAAGTCCCAAAGTTAGAGAGGCCAGCTTCCTGAAATGAATGGGATCAGTACTCTGCCTTCATCAGAGTGATATAAAAGTTTAGTTAGTCAGAAATAATAGCAATAGAGAAGATAGTATAATGGCAGTTGTAGAACTCAGCTCTCATCTCGACTGCTTTGTACATGTTTGATAATTAAATGCATTAAAATACATTTAATGTGAATGTATTTTATTTCTTGAGTGCCGCAAAACCAAGCACTAAGGAAATGATATTTAGAAGTTGCCCTTAAAATGTGTGATTTATCACTGTGGTTAAGCTTCATCATAGCCTGTTTTAATTATCTTTAAACAACTGTCTGCTGTGGGTAAGGCAGTGCTAAATCTATTCTTTTTGCATTTTCTGCTTCACTAAGAAATCATTTCTTCACTAAACAAATCTGTTTTATTGATAGAGTGGGGCCATTTTGTGCATGGAAAAAATTCAGAGATCTTGCAAGAAGGTAGTATATTGTCATCTAATCAGAACATATCATAATACATATATTCAAGAAAAGACCCAGCCTATCCTACCTTCTTGACTTTAAAAAAACTAAATCCAAGATATTAGCTTTCATATTAAAATTTCATATACAGTCATACAACCTATCTCCAGACCTGTAATGTGTGTGTCACTATGGATGTCAGTGCATATCACTGGTAGCATCATTAAGGCAATATTCTTTACAGAAATCAGTCTCTAGGAATGACGAAACAACGTTACTTTCCCACTCATAAATGGGTTTAACATCCATGTCATGCCTTCTACATTGAAATTCTGCATTCATTTCCAAGACCACACAACAATGTTTAGATTATCTTTTGCCTTACTCCTTGCTTCTGCACCTTCTCAACCTCTTCTCCAGATCTTTGTAATGAGTTTCCCAATATGTATTTTCTTTTGTCTACTGCTGTATGTATCTCAACTAGGTGATTGTATCAATCACCACATTTGAGATACAAAGATATTGTGGAAACAGATTATATATGTAACTGCTATTCCTGATTATATCACAAAAATATCTGTGGGGTTTAGAATTTGAAGAGTTGATGTCTAGTTCTGTTGCAGAATCTAGAAAAGAAAATAGCAAAGTGGAAACATCAAGTTGGTGAATACAAGCACCAGAAGTCAGCCTTAAAGGAAACAAGTGAACAAAACAAGATTGCTCTGAAAAAAGCAATGGGGTCCCAGAAACAAAGAGCTCAATTCTTTGAAGAAGCTGCAAAAAATTTAACCTCCAAAATAAAAGAACACGTGAGTGACTCTGCAGTAAGCAATGTTGTGCTGTACTGTTTAAATTGAACAATTGGAAGACTTGCACCTGGGGCAAACAGAAAAAGTTGTTTGGTCATGTTGTGCTTGTATCTCTTTTATTTTGTTGCTCATTGGATAAGAAAAGGGTTGCTATAAGTGACATGCAAACTGTTAGCATTCACTGCCTTTGTTTTGTTAAAATTTAGTGATTGTCTTAAGTCATGAGGTTGTACACTTCAAACTGTAGTAAGTAAGAGGAGTCTCATCAGCTTTTGGTCAAACCTCTCTTGGTCTTCCTGTTAGTCATTTATGGATAAGTACCAACTAACTCAGAACAATATGGGTAGTTTTGTTTATTTTACTTTGAGAAAAGACAAAATTTACATTACTTTGTACAAGGGAGATCCAATAAAGGCATCTTATATTAAATAGCTCTCATGTTCAAAAAAATTTGTAGAATTAAATGGCATTCTTCTGTTATGAAATTTATGACTTCTACATTCTCTAGGAAGTCAAATTGTGTGAGATATGGTCCACTGCTGATGTCTGGAAAAACCAGTATGATAGAATGCTTGAAGAAAAGACAACGTTAGAAATTCAAACAGAAGATTTTAAGAAGTAAGTTGGACTGTTGATCTATTTTCTTTTTGTTTCTGTAGTCATGTAGTATTGATATTTATTAGTGCAGTACTCAGTGTTGACAATGTAAATGAGCTTATTAATATTCTAAAATTCTGAGCTGAATTTAGAAGTCGGAAATAAGAACAAATTTAAGATTTTTAGCCTTCTCTCTGCAGCATTTCCCTTCTTTTAAATCTTTATGTTCCTTACTGATAAAGGGGAATATTCTTTCCCCTACATACTTCTGATTAGCCTGAACTTGCTAGTAGCTACTATGCTGCTTCTGCATAACCACTGATTTATTAACTGATTCAACAGCTTGAGTGTTAACCCTTGTGTCTACCACAGTATAGAAGAACATTCTTGGGGTTCTAGTTTCTACTTCAGACTGATGATGGTAAAATTATTTCAATTCTGCTAATGTCTCACCTCACCGGAAGATAGAGAACGTTTCCTCTCAGGTGCCCATTTGAACAGTTTATTCATGTAAGGAAAAGTAACACAAAGTTATTAAACCTTATTCAAATTATGCAGTCAAATCTTAATGTACTCATAGGAAGGATATGCCATTTTCTTTGGCAGATAGTGACAGATTTTTTTTTTTTACCTTTTCTGTTGATAGAAATATGGACTATATTCAAATATTCAAACAAGCCAAAAGAACTGGGAGGTGCCTTTATTCTAGGTCTCAGACAAAGTTTATTTTACAAAGAACTTGATTCATGCTCAAATATTTAACAGGAGTGCAGGTGCACAACATCACTCCAGAAATCTCTCTAGCCCACTGTTGGTCTAGTGTATATGAAAGAACAAGAAAAGTGATGCATTTATGATACTTCTCGCAAATACTCATTCTGCTTCTGGCTGGTTTTTTTCTGTTTTTATTTCAGCTGAAAGTATAAGTCTTTACTTGAAATGTACCATTTTAACAAGACTTGTACTACTAAGCAGTGTATGACTGACTAAACAGCAAAACAAATTTTGTTAAATTTATTAACATGAAAAGAACAAGTGAGGCTGTAAGACCCCAGCCATGGACTGACAAGCTCAACCAGGAGTTTTACTTTTAAAAATATTCATAAGGCTCCAAAAGAACACCCACTGAACTTCTGCAGAGCCTTCAGTTCTTTAACACCTTGAAATAGCACAAAAAGAAAACATTGCACACATTTTCTCAGGAGACACTTTTACTGATAAATATGGGTGAAAATACGGATCTTGGCAAAAGGGGTAACATACAACCAAAAAAAAGCATTCCACCAAAGCTATGACTTGGCACTTGCTAACCCACACAACCTAGCAAAATCCAACCCAGTGCTTTTAAGTTACCCAAAATATTAAGAAAGCAGTAAAGAAAGAAAAAGAGAGAAAAGAAATTAAGAGAAGAATGAGAGAAAAACAGCTACTGTCAGAGAGTCCTATGGAAGTGGAGCTTCATATGGTGGAGGTTGGGCCCAGGACAGAGAAACAGAAACCATGTACTGCTGTATTTCTGTGTTCTGGCCCCTGTGGCCACCCCCTTCCAGGCAGGACTTCCAGCTCACTGGCCACTCTGGGGCTCCAGGCCGGAGTGAGGGGTGGTGTAGCCAGTCAGAGGCTGGGGTAGGGATTCCAGAGGGTGTGGTGTGGGTGTGCTTCCAGACTGACCTTTTGATTGACAGCTGCTCTGGAGCTGCCCATGAGGCAGGGTGTTCTATGTAATTAATTCATTTATAATTGAACTAGGACAACTTCCTTGGAGTAGAAACTGTCTTCCTTTGGGGAATTTCTTATTTTAGTAGATACTCCTTTCTTCAAATACTTAAATGCATTCTCTCCTTTATATATATATATATGTTATATATATATATATAAAATAAAAGCAGTGAAGGAGAATGTGTTGAGGTTCAAGATGATTTTCATAGTGAGAGTTTTGGAAACATTGTATATTATACAGAAGTTCTTGCCTGTTTAATAAGTCAGATCACAAGCCTGTTGGAAGAATTGGAAAGAAGGAAGGAATGGAGAAGAAACTCAGAGGAGGAAATTCTCAGAAAGCTAAATTCTGGTAACTCTGAAAATGAAAAGATTTACCTTGAAAATGAAAAATTAAAGGTGAGACCATTAGAAATCATTGTTGAATGGCTCTACATTTCTGATACATAATGAACTAACCACGTTAATTCCCTCTGGACCTTCTGTGTAGAGATCCCAAACCTGCAGAATAAATTTTGTCATCCATTTTTTATAGTAAGTGTAAATGAGACATTGAAAATATTTCAGTGGTAATTTATGGCAAAGCAAGGAACGGGGTTGTCTGATGATCCATCTGCATAATAAGGATGCTATTTATTTTACTGTCAGTAGCTACACAATTGCTTAATTAGAAATTGTACTTTTATTCATGTAAGGAAAAGCAGCACAAAGTTATTAAACCTTATTCAAACTATGCAATCAAATCTTAATGTACTCATATGAAGTATGAGTTTGTAAAATTTCTTTCAAATTAAAGAACTGAGTTTACCTTAATTATTAATTTCAACTTCTAAAGAGTTGACAAGTTTTGCATTGAATTTATCCTCCAAGGTAAATGTTCTTGTTAACTGACAAATGAACTGTGGGCTACCATTTTTGTTTGACAGGATAAATAATGGTGTCACTCTAATGCCTGCAGGTCACTCGCTAGTAAAATCACATTGTATACTGTTATTTTAATAACACTATTGAAATTTTTATATTTTCTATGTTTTAATCAAGGCTTCCATTGCTACATTGGAGAAAAGTACTGTTTCTGTTGAGCATGAGCTGCTACATCTGCAGGAAAAGGCAAAGCTGAAGGAAAATCTTGTTGAACAGCATAAAAATGAGGTGACTAGCATGTTTGAAATCTTCAAGTGTGTTTTTTTAAATTTATAGCAGTTTTGAGGAAATAATAAAGGTTTTGTTTGTAATAGAGCAGATTTGTTGTCATGGTGATTGTATTATTGTTGTAACATTGAGTATGATAGAAGAGAGTGCTATTACAAACCACATCAAAGAGTAGTCCCCACACTATTACTAGTACACGTAATCCTTACTGAACTGTGTGAAGCCCAGTGAAAGCTCATTTAAGCCAACAGAGCTAATTGCATACTGCTTAGAGAAGATCTACTTCCTAAAAAGCAGGTTAGCAACCCAGTAAACTGTATATTTTAAAAGTTAAGTTTGAATCTGATGTCTTCAGTGGACATATCCAATGATATTTTACCTCTACTGGGTCATATCTTTATCAGTATACCAGTATTCAATTAAGTTCAAGAAATTCAAGTTCATTCAAGAAATATATATTTTGTGAGCCTTTTTTTTAAAATAGGTAAATCCACATTGAAAATATCAGCAAAACAAATAAACCAAACTTAAAATGGGCTTTTTATCTATTCCTTTTTTTTTATTTGGCTTTATTCACAGA
The DNA here is from genome assembly GCF_003945725.1 of Corapipo altera. Lineage (NCBI taxonomy): Eukaryota > Metazoa > Chordata > Aves > Passeriformes > Pipridae > Corapipo > Corapipo altera. The sequence continues at coordinate 5,429,009 of NW_020884905.1, forward strand.
GAAATATGTATATATTTCAAATATATTTCAAATATATTCCTGCTATTTTATAGGTATCATTTCACTGTCATTCTTCATATATTTCTTTTTTAAAATCATCAACAAGGGAAAAGAGATGATACAAAATCTAAGTACAGCCAGTGAACCTTGTCTGTGAAATGCATCATCATAATTAAAGTTGTTGCCAGCTTTAAGATGGGAGATGTAGTTCCATGTAGCAGCCAGTCTTAAGCAGTGAGTGAAATGAAATTCCCTCGCTCATAACTGTAGTGACTCCAGGTGGAAGTGTTGATGATACTTGTTATCTGGGGAGAGAAATGTGAGTCGTGCTGGCTGCTTCTGCAGCACAACTGTAGCTCATTCTCTATTGTTGATAACACAACATTGATACGACAGTGCTCTTTGCCTGATTACCCTTTTATACTTGCTGTGGTGAGTAGGATAATGAAAATAAATAACTTCAACTAATGACAAATATTAAGATACTATTTAGAAATCAAAAGTTTTCCTTTACACTTCATACTAATGATTCTATCTTTTCTGCATTTAAAAGAAAGACCTTGCAAATATATGAGAAAAATATACGTTGTCCTAGGTACAAAAGCTACAAATAGCAGCAGAGGAATTGAAATCCAGGTATGAAAGAGTCTTAAATGAAAACAAAAAAATAATAGAAAACAAATGCTTGGAAGAAGATAAGGTAAGTTTTACAGTAATAAAGCGTTTCCATACAATTCTGTAGGACACTGATCTTTCCTACATTATTGTAATCCACTTATTAGAAGTCACAAGGTACTATCTCCTGTTTTTAAACAAGAGAATTTTACTAACTGCTCTCTGGAGCTGGTGGTTTTTTGGATACCACACAATTGCAAACAGGGGAGAAATGTTTCCTGGAGCAGTGACTAAGGAGTTGGGCTGCTATTTCAGAATTCCAGCATTCTTTTATCACTCTCAAAAATGTGATTTGTTGTTGGTGATTTTGAAACTAGACTTCTCAACAGAACAGCTGTGAAAGTTCCATATGGAAGCAAACCTAGTGTAAGGCTGCCTTTTTTTTTTTTTTAGCTGTTAAAACTGAGAATTAATACAGAGATGAGTTTTAAGTTTTTCAGCAGATGGAGCTAAATACTGGAACACAGTTACTACATTATTAAACATCTGAAAAAGATACAAAATTGGTATGAAAATCACTTTCCACAGTTCTATGACTTATAAAAATACATATTCTTTTAAGCAATAAAGCTGAGACAGGGGCAGGCTTTGCCTGCAATGTTCTGTTTCAGAGTACAGAATTAGTCCTCACAGAGAAGGATCTTAGGTGTTCATTTTATTTCATACTAACTTTATCTTTCCACGATGGAAATTTAGAATGCAGAAAAATATTTTCCTGTCTCACAAATAATATTTACACACCACTGTATGTGGCTTCAGATGCCATGAGGTGCTGCTTTCTTTTCAAATACTACAACTGTTGTATGGTCAGAATTTTTTCTGTAAGCTACTTAGTGTGTCTGTATGCCATCTCCCAAAATGTATTGCTAAAAAATAAAATCCAGCTTTGGGTATTTCATGATGAACTGCTAAGACTTGCATAATTTTGTTCACTGTGAGTGTTACTGAGTCTTTAAGGAAATGTAGTGAGGGATGGGAATTTCTCCAATGGTTAACTTGTATCTTTGTCAGTATTTTATAAAACAGGTGATATTATACAATTTGTGTAGAATTTCAGCTTTATTACTTACATGGAAATCCATAAAGTAATACAACAATAAATTTGTGGTTTTACACTTACATTTTTCTCCTGTGATGCTACTATGCAGGTGAGGGACAAAACGGAGGCTGAGTTAAAGGAGTTAGAACACGTTTGTGACTTGCTGAAAGCAGCTGAGGAAAAGCAGCAAACGCTTATGTTCTGAGAAAGGATCCATGCACAGAAATGCAAAACCCTTAGGAAGCTGCAGGTTCAGGTGGTTAGAACATGCTGATTTTTAAAGATAAATGAGAAAATTACGTGGAAAAAGTCTCTGGGACTTTTTTTCCTGTTAGCATGTGACAGTTGTCAGTTTCCTTTATCATTTGCTTCTTAAATCAAAAGCTTCTTCTGTAGAAATAACACAATGCAAATAAAACTGTTGCCGACGGTATTCATGTGAATTTGTTTAAGAGTAGTTACTTTCAGAGTGAGCATATTCTTGATCTTTTTGAATGTTTATGTCCTGAGATGCATTGAAGAATTCTTCTCTGGAAATAAATGTGCAAGTCTAGTTATTGTTTGTGTATAGTGAAATAATTTAATTCTACCTTTGTTTTTAATGACTAATTCATAAACCATACAATATTTAATCTGATAAATTACATTGTTGATGTAGAGTACTTTAATTATTACATTATTTTAGTTGATTAAATATTTTTAAAACATGCTTTCATAGGATAATTTCTATTTTTGACTGTATTTAATACTAATGCTTGTATTTTCTCCAAAGTCTGAGTATGAATTTTCTTCAGCTTTTCTTTTCTGTGACATCAGTTTCAATGGTAGGGTAAGTTTAGGGTTTTTTCTTATTCTCTTTTGTGTGTGATTTTTTGTTTGTTTGGGTTTTTTTAATGAGCTTTTGAGTTAGACGAGGATACTCTGCTAACACAAATAACAAAGGTTTTTGAATCAGTAGGATGGGAAAGGGGCTTAACCTTCTTCCTGTATCAGTGGGAAAACTTCAGCTGAAGCACAGTGAGCCTCTGTGTTCCTGTAGACTTCATATGTTTATAAAAATCATAGCTCTTGATTTTGTTTTAAATTTAATGTCAAGATGATCTTTATAACATCAACTTTGGTTCTTGTTTGCCTCATTTTAAATAATTCTTCTGGGACTGCTCATAAACTTATAAATCCATAATTGCTTAGCGAAGTACTTAGGCAACAATTAATTTTGGGGTGCAAAATTAATACATCATGTAAAATGATGTATGTAGTTTCAATCTAAGTACATTTTCCTGAAAAAGTGCAAAAGAACCTCTTAAGTATAGTGAAGTAATTGGACATATAATCACTAGTTGGTGGAACAGTAATTAAATTTCAGCATTAGGTCTTGGTGATGTCCTTTAGAGATTCTGACTCTTGAGCCTATGACCAGAATTTAGGAAAATTCCTTTTGAAGCAATTGCACCATGTACAGAAACACTCTTCTGAGTTTCAGGGGAACTGGTTTCTGCTACTACCAGTCTGCCAGCTGAACAGCTTGTGATTCACACAAACAAAATCAGGCAGAGTAGCTCAAGTTGTTGGATGGGAGTGCTTGAGGTAATCCAGTGAATGATGGTGGCTGTACCTTTAAATAATGGCGCCAGAAGGCTCTTGGTGTGGCTGTTTATTGTTAATCTGCTGATGGGGGGGTAGCAAGAGCAATAATCTCATCCTAATGAGATGTTCTGAGATTTAAAAGAAAACATGTAAAAGTTTAGCCCTCTGCATACTGGGCAAGGGAAAATAGTTTGACTTCTTTCTTTTTTCAGCTTCTGCTGCTGATATACCTCCTTTCATGAACCTGGTTGTCTTTTTTGATAATCACTTCTTTCCAAAATTCTTTGCCCGTGCTATATTGTTTTTCTGCAATAACCATACATATATATGCAGTATTATTTTTATGTTTTCTGTGACTCTAGTGTGAGGGAGCTTTTTTTTGCTGGGAGGTAGACCTGACCAACTCCTAATACATAAGGCTGCATGAGCAGCATATGAAATTTTTCAGGATTTCATTTTGTTACATAGCAGGTTTTCAATCTTAATGTGTTCACACAAACTTTTAGTATACTACTTAGGCTGTACTTTATTTGTTTTAAATACAAGATAATATTTACTTGAATATAATATGGCATTTATCTGAATATAGTATAACATTTATCTGAAATTACAGTTAAATTTTTTGATTGGATTTTAATAGGCAAGCTTACTTTAGTCTAGCGAGATCCTGCAAATAGGTCTCTTCAACTAGAAACAAATTATCCTTTTCACAGGATAGCAATAGTGTAACTTCTATGGGCAGTCTTTCCTTAGAAGAAGAGAACTGTAACATTCAGAGGAAATATGAAGCTCTTAAAAGGTAACCTTTAAAAAATCTGATTGAAATTAATTCCTACACTTTTCTGTTATAGTGAATTATAATGCACTAATCTGTTTTGTGTGAAGGCAATTGGGAAAGATGGAATTTCAGAATGAAGAACTTGCTTGTCAGCTCAGAACACAAGATCAGAGTCTTCAGTGCAGTAAATTGAAGCTTGAAGAGAAAATTGCAGAATATAATGCATTAACCAGACAACTTGAATCTGCTTTGGAAAAAGGGAGAAAAATGGTATTGGTGATTTAATACATCTCTCAATCTTGTTTGCCACTTTCTATTTAAAAACAGCATTAAAAACAAATGTGTTTGAGAAAAAATGATGGGACAAGATAAGCTTAATCTTGCCTTTTATTTTCTTTGGAATAGGAAGCCCACAAGAACTTTGATATTGAAATCCTTCTCTTTTTAAAGGAAGAATTTGCATGCTTTCAATATTAAGTTCAGTTTTGTCATTTGTAGAAAGGATGCAAACAGTAAACCAAATGCAAGAGGAAGTGTGGAAATTTACATTGCAGTGAATTATATTAGTTTAGTCAGAAAGTATGTATGAAGTTGTAATTTCATATTAATCATGTTGAAATAAACTGTCTGATTTTTTTCAATACTCTGAAGATATTTATTTGGTTTTGAAAGAACTACGAGTTTGGCTTAACTTAAAAATGAGTTTAAAACGGGTTCCCCTCCCAATAATATTGCATTTTTTTTCAAATCGAAACAGCTTTCAAATTTAACCAGAATATTTCTCAGGTTTATTTAATTTCTGTGCATGGGAAACAAGTAAAGTATTAGATGAAATAGAGCTATTAATGCTATATAAGAAAATAATTTAATTTGGGCTTTAAGAAAGAGTAAATATATATAATTTCTCTCTCATTACTTTTATAGGTAGCTGAAGAACAGGAAAAAATGTTATACAAAGAACAAGCCTTTCAGACAAAGCTGCTAGTTCTTGAAACTGAAGTGAGAGAGGGGAAAGAAGAAAAAAACCAACTCCTCTGCATATTTCACCATGTGAGTAAATAATACTGTTTGTCACTTAAGAAATTACTTACCACATCACCATTTACAGAAGTTCCTTTAACTGAAAACACACTAGTAGTACAATTGATACACTCTTTTCAGAACAACAAATTAATTCAACTTGACAACATACTTTGTACATTACCATCTCCCATTGACTTAACAGATGTCCATAATAGTTTTGAGATGCTAGGAATCTTTAATGATAAAAATTCAGAAAGATAGTTTTTATGTTCCAAGGCCTTTTTGGATTACAAGGCTATTCAAACATGTTCAGTTTGCTCCTTACTTAACACAAATAAAAGCTTCAATATTTTGAGGCTTTTTTTATCACCTTTAGTTTTGCAGAACCTCTGAAAACTTCTACAAGTAAGTAAGGCTATAAAAATTAAGTACCAGTTGTCTTAGATTATTATTTTGATTAATTTACATTTTATTTCTAAGTTGCTTTGTATTTCTCCTTTTTTACCAGAATGAAAAGCACCATGAAATATGTTTGAAAGAGCTGGAGAACAGCCTGCAGAAGTCAGAGAACAAGAACCAGAGCATCCAGAATTATGTGCAGTTTTTGAAAGCTGCATACATAACAATGTTTGGCTGAACTCTTTAACCTACTTTAAAGTGAAGAAACTTTTCAAGATTTGGCTCTAAGGAAAAGCTGGAAGAAAAGCTTGTTGCAGTCTTACAGTATTTTGCAGGATTGAGTACTCTAATGTTAGTTCTTCCCTAGGAAAATGTCTGTTGTGGGCAGGGAGAAGCAGGTCAGTCATTACTGCATGTCCTACTGGCTGGTCATATAGGAACTGGACTTGGTATTACTGATATAAACAATTATACTATTGGTGGCACAGAAGTGAAAAGGCAGATTGCATGACAGCAGTGGCAGGAGTGTAAGTGTGGGATATGCACACAAAGTTGTACATTGATCTGTGAATTTACTATCTTATGTTAGATTCTGTGCTGTAAAATCTTACATGTGGCCTTTTAGTCCATAGTAAATGCAGGTGATCACAGGCTATCTTTCAAATCACATGGAGGAAGAAAACACCCATATTTTAAATATCCAGAATTATATAGTGTTTACCAGTCATTACACTTCTGTTACTGTAGAAACCTAGTTGCCTGAGAAAATGACATCTAATCTATTAAGACAGGCAAAAATTTAGAGCATTATGTTCCCTTTCTTTCTTTTCCTTGTAGTTTAGCACCAATGTCATGAACTGCTGCACTGCATGGGAGAGTTGCCACCACAAGGCTGTCCTGTCCAGCCTTTTTTGCCCTACATTCCATAATGCTCAGGAATATACTGAAGTAATATTTTGCAAATATAAGTAGGAAAGTATTTTAGATGCATATATAGTTTAAGCTCTGATTGTGCTGATATACCCTTTCATGGTGACACAGGTCCAGTAAGATATTTAAGTATTTGTGTTTGAGCTCAAGAGCTGCAATTGAGTAAGACTGAGTTGTGCCTCAGGTTAAACACATGTAAATATTCAACTGATATAGGGATAATACAGAAACCAGTTCTGATTGTGGTTTTAATTCTAAATTCTACTTGGTTTTATAGATATACGCCGTGATATGTTTTTGGAAAAGTAGTGCATTCAGTTAAATATATGTAATTTACAACGTCTAATTAATAATTCATATTTTTTGATAGAAAACATAAGTTAGTTCATGCATGGACAATACCTGTTCTATTTCATTTTTAGTTATTCGTAATGTGTTGAACATTGATGTTTTTTCTTTTCTGTCTTTTGCAAAAGCTTATCCATCCTAACAAATACTAACGTATTAATGATCTGCTTGTGTGCACTTTTTAAAAATAAAATTATAATTTTTATATATGACATGCTAGTAAAAAATATTTCTGTTAAATGTGGAGAGGGGAGTTGCATTACACACACACAGAAATATTTGTGTTCATTTAGTTCTGCTTGTGCTACTTATAAAATATCAAAACATTTTTGAAAATCATCATGTATGAAGGAAAGATTTTGGAAATAAATGGTTCAATCCAGTCTATGACTGGTTTTCAAAAGGTCATCATGAAAAACTGAACCCTTTTCATTGCTACATGATACAGCGATGTACAGTAACTTCATTTCAGCCTATCTTTTGCTATTCAGGAAATTAGTTTTTTCATTTTTAGTTTCTGCTGTTTGTTTTTTATGGCTCTCCATTACCCTTTTGTTTATTTATTTGTTTGTTTGGGGTTTTTTTGCATGGTAGAAATAGAGCTGCTAGTCACAAAGATCACTAGATTTTTCTCAGTTTCTTTTTGAATTGGTGTTAGCTGATCATGGTGTTTGCATTTTAAAAATCTTTAGCTCATCTAGAGAAAAAAAGCTATTGTGGTTTATTTCTTTATTCTTTATGTTATTTCTATGAAACTTCTTTTGTAATAATAAAACTTTTTCTAGTTTTATTATTAAAAAATTACAATTTCAGAGCTTTAATTAGGTTAAATTGTAGGCATGTAGAGTCCTGAAACTGTCAGATCTTAAAGAGCTGACCTGGGCTCTCTACTCCCTGCTGCAGTCTGCAATATGCTTTAGATGTGTTAATGTATGGGAACATAGAATTTAAACCAAGAAGCATAAGTCTTAGGGCTACTTGGGACCCCACCCACTTTAATCCTGTCTACAAAGTAGCTTATTAGTAGTTTAAGGTTGATAGAAGAACTTCTTCTTTTCTGTTTCCTGTCTATGACACAAAAACTGCTATAAATTCTACTGTAAGATGGAGTCTTTCCAGTAGGAGCACAGATACTCAATAATTTTGTGCTAGACATGTGTCAGCTTAAGGGATATCTTTACAGAATAGACACACAGTAATCACTGAGCACCATATGGACAAGTCCTCAGTGGAGTGTGATAGGTTACTAGCACACCTCGCCTTTTGAGAAGTTCTTTTGTCTGTCTAATGGTGAATGAAATCAACACTTGGATATCCGGGAGAAGTTTAAGGAGGGACTGTTATCATGCAGCTCAAAATGTCTTCTACTATGATAACGTCCAGTGTCCTGACTCAGAAAAGAGCCAGATTAAACTTTTTGTGACAAAATCACTTCGTTGTTCATTTTTCTAGAGAATAAGGGACCTGTTTTACTCTGCTGACAAACTGTTCAGCAGCGTAACATCTGTGTGCATCCCTTAGTGCGCTGGGGGGCTGAGAGCTGGCCAGCACAAACAGGGATCAAAGCAGGGCCCCATAGGAAAGGGTTGTGCAGGGTGTGAAGTAGACACCATGATTTCATACAGATTTTTTTTTGCTTTTTCAGTGAAAGTTTCCTGTGGATCGCTTTAAGGCTTATATAGCTCAAGCATGGTTCTTAAGGCCAGAAAAGTGAGAGCACTGTGTTGATGTCTGCTGATTGTCAAAACCATGAAATTATTGCAGTCATGCAGGTCAGTCTGTTATGCATTTGGGGTCAGAATATTTTCTGTTCCACTTCTGGCTGAACAGCAATCCCGTAGCAGCTCTCAGTAAATAAAGTGTCCAAAAGTTTGAAGGTGGTGCGTTTTTCACCTTGCCATCCACATCTATCTATCTGCACCCTTCACTCAGGATTTCTGATATAATGCTGTTGGCTTGCAACCTTGGGATAAGGCTTTTTACAACTAACAGTCCAAAAGCAAATCACCCTAGTCATAAGTGCTCCCTGTCTTCATCCCCCTCTCTCTGCTCCAGGAAATCTCTTTAAAATGCTGAGTTTATTGAGGACATTAATATTGTTTCCAGGAAGTAGCTGACTTTTTTGTTTGAGTGTTTGACATACCAGATCAAATACTTGATTAACATATTATAATGCTTTCATGGCAGATTAATCTACTTCATTTAAAAGCGAAAGGGAAAAAGATGTTTTTATGTGTAAAGACTGCTGCAATTTTACCTTCCTCTTGCAGCAGAATAAACATAGCATTTTGTTGACTGTAAAACTGTACCTTCCAATTTATCCACAACATAAATATTTCATTTGCTACCCTGCCTTTAGGTGGTGCTACTAAAAATTGAAACCAGGTCTTTCTGGTTAAGCTTTGCATGCCTTTCATCCAATTCAATCTTTCAAACAAATCTTTGATAACATCTAATTTCTAGAGCAGCTGTTACACATCCAACAACAATCTTCTGATCTCCCATCAATGTTTCAGGCAGGCTGAGCCCTTGTTCATTATCATCGTGACCACATTCCTATTCTTAGCAAAGATTCTCCTTTGCAGAGCAGCAGCCTGCTCTGCTGTGGCAGCAGTCCACTTACTAATTTACAACTCCACCCACTAAATGCCACTGTGAATTATAAACTACTGAAGTAAACCATGTATTTTTAACAGCCTCAATCTTACCATCATAGATGTTTATAAACGTCAAAGATATTTTTGAAGTGCAAAAATGCTAAGTTGGCATTTCAGGTTGTCCTCAGGACATTGCCTGTTCCTTCACAGTAAGGTTTCCTCTTCTTCTCTCTTATTGAGAAAATCAGTATATTAATATGATGCAAAACTCAAACTGTTTTGTATTAACATTTCATTCTCTTTCTAGGGGAAAAAATCTGGAGAAATCTGAAGAAAGAGCCAAACCTAGGAACTTTCAAGCATTTGTGCAAATCCTTTGCCAGAGTGCAAAAAAGAAAAAATCAGGGTTTTTCCGTTTCAAATAAATTTCCTATTTTTATTAAGTTGTTTTATTAAGATTGTGGTTTAGGAGAAATTTCACATGGATATTTATGAAGAGATATAATCTTATGATGTCTCTACAGACAAAAGTGGAGCTCAAGTTCTCTAAGTGTCCAATTATTGTTCTGACATTTACTGATGTTATTCCAACCCTTAGTAACCCACTGCAGTTATACTCAGGCTCTGACATATTCTGAAGCACATGGGATGCAGAAATAGACATTTAAATATTTCTTTGTATGCTTGTATTTCTCGGGAGATTTCCCCAAACAGGAGCATTCAGAGGTGGCAGTCTTGCTGATTTTTTTTTTGGTGTGTACATATAATAATGGAGGGGAAATGTGGTTGTCTTCTGATGACATGTTTCTAGTAGACCCATCATCCAAACATTGGAAACAAAAAGAAGCTCCACAGAGTGAAATAAATCCCAATAACAGAAACAGAAACTCCATGCTGCTGCATAGCAGAAGATATCCTTTGAATCCTGCTAGGGGCTGCTTATTGATGGCATTCTTGACATGGTTCCAAACTCCCAAACTTAGTGTTTAAGCAACTCACATCTGCTAGGGGTACTGGGAACAGTGGTATCAGCTTCAGTTCTTGTTTTTTGTAAAATGCTGCTTGCTAGGTTTCAGCTCTTCTGGCCTCAATCACCAAACTAATGTCTGGAAATAGGAAAAGTTTCATAAAATTAGTCTTGTTTCTTTCTAGTAATCTAATAATTTTTCAGTTCTTGGCATTATATCTGGCTTAGAATGGTGAATGTCAAGTTTTTAATTTCTCTTCTGTCTTCTCACTGTTTTTAATGAACTACAATTCTGTGTTAAAATAGGAACTTTGTTCCGTCTGTCCACTTCTGCCCATTTTGGAGCACTTTTCAGTGTCTCATAATGAAAAATTGTGTCTCTTTCTGTGAAGGTGTCTTTTGAACAGTCAAACAAAGTAGAAAATTTTCAAGTGCCCAAGAATGATTTTTCACAATCCCTCTAAGCATCCTATCTTATTGTGCTTTTTGGCAAACTCTCATTACTTGGTTCAATCACACTCCACAGTTTCAAAAGGACACCTAGGTGATGTGCTTGTCCTTTCTTTGAACAACATTGCAACTCTTTAAGTGACTTCTTTCCTTCAAACTTTTTTCCAGGTAGAAACAAACATAGTTTTTTATAATTTTCTAAAACCTATTTTGGAAGTCAGATCATAATTATGTTGGAGATACATTTGCACGCATTAGCCTAATGCCTGAGTTTTCTATTCACTGCAGCTGCAACAGTCCAAGTGAAGACATAATTTAGCCCCAAGACTTGTTACTCATTTCCATTTTGTCTTTGCTTTGCATCTTGGTATTCACTTCAGCTGTGGAAGTTTCAGAAACTCCAGATGATGTACTTCATGAGGATTATACAACTCAACAGTGAAGACTTTGTTTTGAATAACCATTTCATTTTCTTCAAAAATGGCACATTGCAATGACAGCTGTAATTTGGCCAATCAAGTACCAGAAACATGGCAATCATGCCAAAAAGGTGTCAGTGTGAACTCAGTAATTATTCTCTGGTGATAATTTTCCTATTTGCCTCTAGCACAAGTAGCCCAAATCTTACAGGAAGATTACAATAGCAACTGCCCCCCTTCAAACTGTTCTCTACCAATCTCCTTATTTATTCAGAAACATCCTAAATTTACTGGGTTTTCCTTTTTTTTTGGCAAAAACTTATGTTTTGAAGTCTTATTAGTCTCACAGTATCATTTACTCAAATAGGGGAAAAGTGTGCTTTATGGTAACTATTACCTCCTGGATAAATATCAATTTCTAGTAGTGAATCTCATACTTCATTTTACATGTCAGACTTCACTTCCCAAAATATGGAGATGCATCTGAGAACTGTACACTACATGTGGTCAAATTATTTAAAGGTATGTTCAAGGTTGCCAGATTTGATTCCAGATTTTAGTGATTTGACATCCACTTTGATCTAGGATGATATAAATTGAGTACTTCCAACAGCAGATCAAAATGAACACTCGTATACATTGGCAAAGTCATGTGAAAGAGCATGTGGATTACAGATATCCTTCCAAGATGAATGCCCAACCACTATGTTTTGGATGGATGGCTAGATGTGAAATGGATAGTTCTAGGTGCAATATCTGACTGCACTGTCAGGTTGCTCCGAGAATGAGATTATTTCTTTTTTGACAGATGAGGCTTCTGGTGGGGTATGTGAGATGCAATCAGACTTTCTGCATTATCTTACCATTTCATGTATTTGATTAGCCATGAAGAAGCTTAAGTTCTTGAATGTAAAAATCTGGAATTAATTATCCTTGCTTAACATTTATCACACTGGAACGGATTAATCGTCCTTTGAACTAGATTGTTTCCATACCAATACATTACTCAAGATCAACTTGGGCTTATCAAAACTTTATTAAATAAAAAGCCGTAGGCCAATTAAAGAGGCTTTTTGGGTCACTACCAGCCTCAGACATTTCCTTCAAAGCAATAAAATGCTATCACTACACTACTCTGTTTATTCTGCCCCTTCAATGGCTTTTGATGGTGTCCTGGTTGTTCACTGAAGGTGCTCCCAGCCACTGCAGCAGAGAGTGTGTTTCCAGTGCTTAGAGATGGAGGCACACGTGGTGACAATTTCCAGTCCCACATTTGTATAAGAAATGTGTGGGCATATAACACATTCCAGGCATGCACACAAGCTTGCAAAAAAAGGGAGTTGTGAGCAAAGTGAGAGTGTGAATGTTCATGGTTGCAGCTATTGTGCCCTCATGTTGAAATATGCTCCTTTTCTCCAGCATGCCCACTATTCCTGGATAAATGAAATAGGACTCTCGTACAGGAATACCTTAGAATGCTTGGTTTCATTCCTCAACTTCGTCTCCCTTCCTTTTTTAAAAATAATATTTGTGCACTGTTTCATGGGAAAAGAAACTCCATGGGAACTTCAGCATCTTTATTTTGAGGTTCTATGCAAGTTCTTCCACACATCCTCAGACATGTTGCTGTTCTTAGTTGAGAAGAAACAAAGACAAAAAGTAAGTTTTAATTCACACAATGTGTTATACTAAATGAAGTAACTCCTATTTCTATGCTCAGTCTCTATCTAATTCATTTTTTGATAATATAATAGTACCTTTTAGAGTCAGTGGTCAGAGTTTTTTTAAAACTCCATAGGAATTTTGCCAGTGATATCAGCATGGCCAGGAGTATATCATATACTTTTTTACTCACTGTATGCAAAGTAAAATCTGAAGCTGGGACTTTGTTTTATTCAGAACTATAGACAATTGTGAATCTATTCAATCTGGCCACAAACAGTGGGGTCACACCACTTTAACAGGTGACCTTGTTCAGTGATCCTTAGCTTACCCACTTCAAAATGTCTATATTATGGCTCACAGAGCCCATGGGACAAAAATAACTTCAATGCATTAAGCCACTTAAATCTGTCCATCATGAGAAATTTTACCCTACATAATTCAGCGCCTGAATTTGGCAATTTCAATGACATATTGTACCACAAATCGTGTCCTAATAATGTGAAATTCATGGTGTAAGGCACCTGGTAACCATCTGACAGTGTCAAGGCATTTGATATTAATTTTAGAGTTCTTACTGTTCCACTGTGTAAAATTTAGTATTACAATCTTCATATTTAATGTGCATATGTACTGGCAAATACAAAATTTATATTTGGACTGCACACCTGTCTGCGGTTGACTATTGACTATGGTATTTTTGAAATTAGAAACAACAGACTTAGTGCTCATATGAACGCCTCTCAGAAGAACAGATTGCTGACAGCTGTTTTATTCTCTAGGTACTAAAGCATTGAAAGAAGCTATATTTGGATTCCTTTAAATAAATAATCGGGGGGGCTGTAGTTCTTAACATTAAACTCTGTGAAACCAAATAATAAGTTGAGATTGACTCTTTGGAACGTTTGTTCAAGAAAAAGGATGTTGAATAGCCTTTCAATTATATTGCCCTCATTAGGTGAAACCCCTCTTCTTATTGAGTATATTGATCTTATAAAAGAAAGGAGGTAATGATTGAAATTAGTAAAATCAGGTGAAAGTTCTACTCATGTGTCAAACCATAAAACTTTATGTAAGGCACCCAGATTCATGGGCAATACCCTGGAAGAAATTACCTTTTTTTATTCCGCTTTATTGTTCCTAAATACTGATTGTACATCAGACTTTGCTCATTTGCCTCTATATGCTTTGAGACTATCTATGGTTCATATGTTGGACAAAGAAACTCTCGTAAAATTGTGCTTGCAGTGAACAGACCCTAATTTTTGTAAAATTGCGTCTAATGCACCTTTCAATGTTAGCAGCTCAGGCATATGTCATCTCCTGTGTTTTTCCTACTAGGGCATCAAACTGGAAAAAAAGGGACTACAGGGATGCAAAAAGAACAGAAAATCCTGCAGAAGACCAAATGCCCACTTGTCAAACTACTGAAGTAGATCCAGTAAAAGTGCTGGTGAGAGATATGAACACTCATATTCCTAGTGAACTCTGTTTTACCCTTGAGAAACTGTTCTGTCCCACCAAAGACATCTTCTGTGTCCCAGGCACAGCCAGCCATGGTAAACAAAAAACCCCAAGTCGCTCTTCCTGCCTTGAGGATCACGTAGATCTGGAACAGTCTGAGCAGCCCTTTGCTCTTATTTGGCACAGGATATTCTGTCCCTTGCATCATCAGTGGTGGTTGGGAAGTTTTCCTCAAGGAAGGACAGTTTGCTTCAATCTGAAGAGCTTCTTTGCCTTCCTCATAGTTTCAAATAGACTTTCAGAGCTGGAGAGCTTGTGAAGCAGAGTAAACCAGACAAAGCAGATGTATCTCTGTACTGTTTTGTTGACAAGGAGTTTCATTGCAGTCAGTAAGACCAGGAACCAGCCTCAAAAATAAATACTGGATACAAAATCAGCCCTCAAAAATAAATACACTTGGCTAAACCTAGAACCTTGGTTTCTTTCTTCCCATCCCCAAGAAAACCCAAATTTTGAGGAATTTTTACATTTTTCAATCACAGCCATGTGTTAGGCGCTCAGTGGACATGTAATGCACACACACAAGATCCAGTTTATACCTTGGAAAATGTTGGTATAACTTTTCTTTTAAAAAAAATATTGTCATTCAATACAACCTTGGGAATGATTTCTATGCTCTCTTCAGCTGTGTGCTTGTGCCAGTAGTTCTCTTCAAAATGTACCTCTAGCTGTCCAAAAGCAGAAATACAACAGACTAGGAATGAACCTACATCCCTGTGGCTGCTGGTTTGTTACTCTCATCCCTGAATGTTTTGTTTGTCATGGAATTGCTCATAAAAGCTACTGCTTTCTACACAGCTCGACAGTCTGCCTCACCCATAGTCATTTGCTCCTGAATCCCCAGCTCCTTTCTGCAGGTAGCTTTTGCAGAGATGTTTGACCGAAAATACAGTCAATAACGGGCTTTTGTTGCTACCCTCAGTCAGTAGAGGCATATCCTTGGTCCTTTGGCTATCAGCTAGGGACAGCTCCATATTAGATGAAACTTGCATCTTTTTAAATGTCCCCAGCATCTTACTTCTATTTTATTTCTGGCATTCCATAGTAAAATGCTGAATTTTATTTTCATCAATAGCAATGGTGCTCCAAGAACAGACTAAACATTTTTGTGACTGTGTATGATTACTATACTTACTAGTTTTATTCATGGATGCACTCTTGCAGGAATTACCATAACCAATAACCATATCTGACTGAATGATCTACATTTAATCAAGTAATGACAACCAATTTCTGTCTAGTGTTAGCTTTGAACTTCCATCAGTCTATAAAACATAATGAAGCATTTGTGATCTCATTCTGACAGGGAGAAAGTCCAGATCAAAAGAAACTCTTTTATGTTTCCTTCACTTTACTATTTACAGTTTTATTTCTATAGGCTGTGGCCCACCAGATGAGGATGCTCAATTAACAGTTAGTGAGCTGTTTTGATTTCAGTGAAATCGTGAAACAGCTTACTTCAAAGATGCCAGATGTATTATGTTTACAGCCAAATTAGCACCTTTGATCTATTTTTAGTGAAGATCCTCAAAAAATGTATATACACTTGCTAGAGATTTAAGAATAGGCTGAGATAAAATTAAAAGGAGTGACAGCTATCAAGTTTGCTTCTGCACTCTGCTTTGAGCCGAGCCCCATTGACTTCATTTTACTGGAGAGTGAAGGTGCTATTTCTTGCCTACTGACTATGGTCAGTGACACTTGAAAAAAGCAATAACATTCCTAACAGCCTCCTATTTCTTTCTGAGTGATAATGGTGCAGAGGAAGCAGGCTCTGAACATAGACATGATATATAAACAGCAATAGCAAGTTCAGGAAAAGTGTAAACAGAAACATCAAATGGAACATTGTAAGTCTGGCCATCACAAGTGCCACTTCTTTACTCACTGGATGAAAAACCATCACCAGGTAAAATGTTAAGACAGTCAGAGCTATACAGAAACTTTTTCCATTGAGTGGAATTGATCCAATGATCAACACTCCCCATGGGGGTAGCCTGAAAACCACTTTAGAAAAGTAGCAGAATATTGCCGCGTTTATTTGTTCTGAATTGTATGCCTAATTTATTCACTGTTGACTTTTCAAAGCTAATTGCTGCCCTGTTATTCCCTCCAGTTAATCAAAGGCTCAGCTTCCCTCTTATTCACCTATGATTTTGAAAACATACTACTAGATTACTATCAAAAATTCAACTAGTGTAAAAACTAGAAGTCACTCACTTCCCCCAGTTATTTATGCTGCATGGGTACCACTTGAAAACACAGTAACTAATAGAAAGGGTCAGCAGAAATACACCTCTGTCAGTAAAGGAAAACACAGTAACTAATAGAAAGGGCCAGCAGAAATACACCTCTGTCAGTAAAGGAAAAGACTTCGCTCTTTCTCAGACACAAGAAGGATTGTGAATTATTTACTGTATTGCAGGAGTGAAATCTCACTCAGAAATGCAAGAAAAGCAGTTCCTTCGTCAATCTGACATTTATTTATGTTATTCCAGATGTTTCTTTCCCTAGCCCTTTCTGGCTTACTCCCTGATTTTCCACTATATGTCAAAATATCGACACTGAATCCCCTCAAGGAGGCCAGGAGGAATGTAAAAGCCCTTCTGTGGTGACTGACAGTTTTAGCCCTTCACTTTAGACTGTTTGTGACAACTTATGCTCACTAATGTACTACTGCTGCTGCAGCTTCAGTAGGATTAATAACACAAAGCTTGCTGCTTCTTACTAAAAGACTCACTCCAGAGTGCCCCAGGCTATCTGCTGGAAACAGTCTCCAAAGGAGGTTTTCTCCCAAAATTTCTCCCAGAAAACCAATTGCTTACATGCTCCATTCTATCAGATCAGGTTTCGGTAACTCAGACTCATCAGCTGCAACTTTTCTCTGTTGCCAGAGACCAGATAAAAAATTCTAGGGACATGTTGCTCGGTTACAGTTTGCTACAGGAGGACAATCCCAGCTGTGATGAACAGCTATGATACATGGGAAGGCACAGAGCTAGAAAGTTGCTTGTGCTCCGCATCTAATAAAAATGTTTTGCAGGGAAAACTGTAAATAAGAGAGCATATGGCACAAATTATACCATAAGTGCTAAACAAATCTTAAATTGTAAACATCCTCTTGGGTTAGAGTTGTTTAGCAACTTTCTGCTGTCTCTGGCATAAGCTGGTGGCTCCAGTAAATGTTATTTTACTAAGAGAATTAGTTTTGTTTAGAAGATTTATGTAAGAAAAGTGACTCGGTTGCTGTGAGAGGTTCCTTGGCAGTGGCATTTCTTGAATGTCCCCATGTGCAGGAGGAACAGTCTCTGTCCCAAAAGGCTTCAGGGAAATGGGTGATTATGTGACAGCAGAAGATGCTTCAGCTCCAGCTCTGCTGGAAATAGTTAGCAGGAACTTGTCTTCAAGACGGAACTCATCTGTGAGTGCTATATGACTTTCTATGGACATGGATTCTGTCCTCTTGTGCAGAAGAACCTTTCTCAAATCTTTTAAGCTTTTGCCAATTAACTGCAAATCTTATTTCTAACATATGTGGAGTTCCCAGATGGACTCAGGCAAATAAAGGCACTCTGAGAGTGTTTTTGGAGTACTCTTGATGGATTAAATGTATCCTGTGGGAAGCAGGATCATTACCTGGACTGGGAAGTATATCTAAATGCATTCAATTTTCAGCAAAATTATAATTAAAATTTCTATGCTCAGGGAACCTTTATCTGTGGAATCTTTTCAGATCATTTGATATTAGCAGCATCTCTCTAATAAACAACATAAACCAGCTCCTGTTGATGTTCTCACTGACTTGAATGATTTAATTTTATGTTTAGAGAACTTTTTTCTTTTTTAAATTATTACCTTTAGTGAATAAAAATTTCATGCATGGCAAAATATCTCTGTATAATGTTCTGAAAATAAAAGAGCCTTGCTCCCTTTGAGAAAAAAAAAATTACAGCAGAAGGAATCCCTTTAAGAGTTTTGTAGCCTGTAAAAATAGAAAGAAATCCATGAAGTGGAAAAAAAAGTAGTGTGAAAAAAATCTTATTAAAAAATCCCTTAAATCTTTAGATTCTTAGAAACATGATCCTTCAACAGACATTAATAACCGTAAATGTGCTGAGTCCTCTGTTATGGAGTACAAAGTTAATTTCACTGAAGAGATAGTAAATAATTAAAAAGAAATGTAAGACTATGAGAAAAAAAAATGAAAATTTCACATAGTTCATAGTATTCATTAATAATTACTGACATAATGGTGTATGAGATTACCATGAGAATCTTGTCAAGGCAAGACTGCGATCTCTTCTTCACTTTGGTTCAAATGTTCGTATCACTTCTGTCTTCTGTATTTGACTTTTTTAATTTACTGGTGCTTTAGTTCTAGGAGGTTGAATTCCAAAAGGTACAACCTGTAGTGAAATACATCTTGGGGGTATCATACTTAGAACAGATGCTCTCAAGTCCTTGGTGGTGAAATCCTAAGAGGGAGGTCCACCCTTGACCATGCCTGGACACAGAGCTGCTTCCTCAGGGCCCCATGACTGGGAGCCACCAACTGGTACCAACCAGTGCAAAAGCATCCTTAGAAGCAGCTGGAGATGTAAAGGCAGGCTCTGACACAGCTTTTCGCTATCTGACAGGAGTTCACCCCCTCTTACACACATCTGGTGTGTATTTATGTGCTCTAGAATGTGGAAAAATAAAAGTTAAACATATGGATTTAACCCGTTTCACCTAAAGAGGTGAAAAGTAGGTGTTTAGGTATTATCAAGTCTGTAGCTGGCAGTCATATAGACACAGTGTAAATCTCCCTGCAGCAGAGGCAGCTGGCTGGAAAGGCGTCCTCTGAGAGCAGCCAGCAGACACAGCAGACGCCAGACCCCGAGGGGGCAGCACAGGGGAGGAGGACTCTCACAGGTACACAACATGTCGGTGGTGAAGCTAGTAACACCCTGGCACTAATAGCCTCATTCATGTTCTTTCAATGCACAAGTGCGAAAAGGTCCTGGAAAAAAGCCTGAGCACAACTACTTACACACAGTGTGTGTTTCAGGCTTTACTGGGCGCTGCTCAGTGCGCTGTCAGTTCAGGAATCACCTCAGTAAATTGCGTTTTGGGTAATGTCACCTTTAGTGAGACAAACTTGGGTTGTCAACCAATTGTCCTATTTTAGCCCCAGACCTGGTTTATCTAAGCAAACCCAGGACTGGAAGATGTAGCAGAACATTTTTTCGTTGTCATTCAGTGCAGCAAAGTTTAGGAGAAGTATTTTCGAAAGCCACCAGTATCATAACATATATCATATTGGAAGATACTGTGATGATGCCCAACACTGGATACAATTCTGAACCTACTTTGGAAGGTGACATCTACAATGACCCATGCTCACCATTGGTACAGGGCCTATCTGTGCTGTGGACTGACACTGAGCTGCCTCTGCTTACAGCAGTGTATTTATCCATCTGTCTAAATCACTGGTTTATTATCAGTGGTTGATTCTACTTTAAGAGGTGCTTAAAGGCAGACGGTTTTACTTCATAAATCACTTTAGCGTAAAGATGGATGTGCTTTATACAGAGGTGGAGTTTGTGTCTTCTTTTCCTTCTTACTCATATTAACAGGAATGTGTATGCAAATTTCCTATCCCCCAGCAGCTATGATAAATTTCTTTTGGGCACTTGAGTTCCTTCCAGCTTGATTTAGAAGTTCAAAAGACCCATAAATATATCTTTTCTCCCCCTTCCAAAAAAAATCAGCTAGGTTAAGGAAAGCTGACTGCTGGGTTAAAAGCTTTAACCCCATGTTAGCAGTTTTTGAAGGTGGTGTGGTTTCAATGACATAGGGCTGTGTTCCTTCATCCACTTGTATGGGGGCTGCTGATCAATAAGCCAGAAAAATGTAAATAACAGATATAAGAAAGACATAAAACACAGACCAATGATTTAATACATTATGGCCTTCTATATGAGGCTTCAGTTGAGATGTATTGTCTCCAATTACAATGATCACCCCCAAACAATCACCTGGTGTCCCTATATACTCCCCAGGCCTTCAGCAACCCTCTTTCCTGTTGGGGGAGGCTGATGAGATGTTTTCCTACAGAATTTTGGCACTTCAGCTGGGTGAGTACTGGTCCTGGGCAGCTGTTCTGGGTGTGTCTCTGAGAAGTAGCATGTAAATAAGGCTGTCATAATGTGTTGTAAGTGCCATGTTTAGTAGGATCAATATGTTTGAACAAAGTTGATTCATTGTAGAATGATGTTGGGGTTGTTTCTGTCTTTCTGGGGAGAAATGGATGTGCTCAATCCTGCAGTTTCTAGTAGTTGGTTGAATGCAGCTGCTGTTGCACATGGATGGGAGCTTTGAGTCTTATTTCATTCCTTCTCCAAGAGCAGCTGGTGAGAGTTAGGCATGTTGCAGAGTATTTCCACCTTGTCTTATGCCACATTCACTATGAGGGGGCAGATAGAACCACACCATGGCCTTGTGAGGCACATCTTTAGCTTTCTTTCACACTGTTGCAATACAACAGGCAGCGTTCAATGGCAGGTAATCAGGCTTGCCCTACTGAATTGGTAGCAGGTGAGTTGAAACACTGGTATGTAGGTACATTGAGGTAATTATACTCACCACTGGCAGTATTTCCATTCAGTGAGCTGGTAATAGAAATATCTCCCACAATCTTGAAAAGATAGGGGAAGCAGTCAGTGAAGTGCTACAAAATAACTAATCCATTGACTCTGCAGTAGCAACATTTCCACGCCTGCCACTGAGAGAATAAAACAAGTTTGAATTTACCTCGTCCTTCTTTAAATTAACTTCTCAGCAAGAAGCTCTATTATAGGAAAGAATTCCCACTGTTTTGGCATGGCTGCTATATTACTTGTTTGTTCTGGAAGTATCATTTTGGCAACAAAAGAAAGGAGGAGTGTGATCTTTGGAGAAAGAGGAACTTAAAGGGAAGGGGAATGATCTAAAATGCTGTGTTTTGGTGAAAGGAGACTTTGTCCTAAATGACAATTTGCATCACGACAAGTTCACTTTTTTGATAAGTAATGCATGCCTTCTACTGACTTCCTGTGAGGGTGTCCAAGCATGATATTTGATTCTCCCCCATGACATGGGGATTGTGTAGGAATGACCTGGCATTACCTATCCCAGGCATAGGAAAAAATGAGTTAAAAAGTGGGTTTCCAGCCCCGCTCTGTGCCTCCCACTGTGTCCAGCAGCAATGGTGTCTCAGTGAGGGTGCAGCTGTGACCATGGAGGCTGGGAGAGCATAGGGAGAGATGCAGAACTGTCAGCATGTGCCAGGGCAGCCCCAAGAGTGGGGAGGTTATGGGAGGCAGGAGGTGCCCTTGCAGTGCAGGGGTAGGCATGAAGCAAGGACAAGGCAAAGTGATACAGAAGAGAACAAAAGTGCAATTCAACTCTGCCTCCACCTGTATTTTCCCAACCTGCTTTTTCGCATCTAACCAGTTAAAAAATGCTTTGGGAGACAAATATCCTCATGTCCCCTGTGCTGTCAGTGGGTGTGGACAGGCTCTTCCAGAAGTTCTGCTGTATTGAAACCAGGATCCCATGGCGAATGAGAACTGCCTGGTGTGTCACTTAGTGTTCACTGCTGGTGTTAGATTTACTCCTGGAACAGAAGCAAAACCAGGATTCGGAGAACATGTGTAGCCTGCACAGAGCTCCTCTTTCATCCAAACCAATTTCCTTCAAACATTGCAAACTGCATGTTTGAGAGCTGCCCAGCAGACGTGTGGGTGTTGAGCAGGACTGTGCTGCAGGTCACAACCGCACTGCTGCCCCCACAGCTGCACACTGAGGAGTTGCTCCAGTGCTCCTATTGAGCAGTGGCCAACTGCTGCTCTGCAAACACCTGTCCCACTGTGAAACACCAGGTAATTTGATACTAATTTGTATTGCAGTGGAAGTGTATAGGCCAGTGATCCCCCTTTCCCCCCACAAACTACTGAACAAACTTGGGAACGTGTATTTGAGCCTAGAACCTGTCTGTGATTGCCTCACTGTAAGCCTCTGGGAAGGTATGAATATGACACTTCAGCAACACCTGAGCCCCTGATCACCCCATCTAAATGCAGAAGGTGTTTCTTTCTGTCCTTCAACCCTTGCCAAGAGCACTTGGGTGAAGACATGCTCCAGGCATGGAATATGAGGTTGCTGGGAGAGAGAGAATATGTCACTTGTGTAATGAGGGCATTGCAGGTGCAAGGCCACTACATGATGTGTGGGCAGACATGCCATGCCCCCTCCTTCCTTCTATAAATGGTTTTCTGCTTGATTAGTGGTCTGTCTTACCACTTCTGCTTCAACAACCTAATTTAGAGCAGGGCTACAAATTTGCATTCCTACAGCCAGCTCAATGTCCTTAATTATATGTGTCTTTATATGTCTAAGGAAAATTTCAGGTTTGAAAATGGATGGAGAGAGGAAAGATTTCTATCTTTGTAGCACTATGCATTTTTTCCCATGTCGTATTTCTTGTAAAGACATCTGGGGTTGATTCTTGTTTATGGTAAAGCTGCTTTACATGAATGCAAAGGGGAGCTTGAAGCCTAAATGCTAAAGCAATATTGGGGGGACTGGTAGAAATAGGAAACCCACCAGAGTGCCAATGTCTGAGTGTAATGGCCTTGTTCTGAGATATGGTCACTGGAATCATCTCCATTCCCCCTGTCTGGGATGCTCAGGTGCACCTCTCATGGAAGTCATGTTTGTAATAGTGAAGGACACATATCATTTATCCTGATTTTGAGAGGGATGAAAGGGGACAACCTCCCCCAAACCACAAATCAGTAGAAATTCTTTCCTCTGAAGGAATTGTCCATTCATTGTCCATTGCATTGTTTGTTACAAGCTTCCTATTGTATCTGACCCTTTGAACAGTCCTTGACCATGCAAAAAGTATTATAATAAGATGTGGTTGATCAAGTAGTATCATGCTCTTCTGGAAATTGTCATGTTTCCTGGATTTCCTTATAGTACTGCACAAATACTTTTTTCTATAAATAATCCATGCAAAGGTCATCAGCCACAAACTGTTCCTGTTTCCAGAATATCTGTACTACTTGCCCATTTCAATAAGCTTCTTACAAGAAAGAGTTCATCCTTGTCTAGAATAAAGAGGAAACATGACAAAGCTTAGACAGCTTTCCCCTTGCTTTTAATGCATCAACCACAGTCTTTTCCATTTCCTCTTCTAGAACAAGGCTGGAAAAGTCATCAAGGAGATGCATTCGTTCATTTCAAAAAGGTTGTTGAATCAGGAAATGAAATGGAAAGTTAATTAATGCTGGTTTTCACTGTGCAACATTCTGGGAGATGGCTCCTCTGCTTTGTCACCAGTTCAGTTCTGTCCAAGTCCCAAGCCAGACATCAATATTTAATATGCTTTATAGATGTCAACTGTTTTTGTTGGATCATTTATTGCCTTTCTATTATGGACATAACATCCTAGTAAATGATGAAAAGTACCTTCTGGCTGAATGAAAATGGCAGATGTAAAGAATTTTTCTTCATTTACAAATGTATTGTAAAGAATGACAATATTTCCTTAAATTCTTCTTGTTAAAGTCAGTTGTTGGCCAGAAAAGTGTTACTGAGTAAGCCTGTCACATATCTTGTTACTAGATGAGCTGAAAAAAAGACAAAACCAAAATGAAGACAACTTTCAGGGAATTCAGCAGGTCTGTTTTTTTTCTTCTCATTAGTGTAAATCTACATGGAAATTGGTGCAGTTAGTGGAAAACAAATTTAAGTGAGGAGAGAATTGATTGAATGTACATGAGAAACGTAATCAGCTGACCTGAGTAGTGACTGTATTCTCAATTAGATTTGCCTTGGACTCTGGTGTCCAAAGGGAATATTGTCCACTGAACCAGCCCTGCACACCTGGGTGCAGCGTCTGATGTGCAGCAGGATTGAGTCCCACCTGGCGTCACTTCTCTCTAGCTGCTGTCCCCTGCAGACCAGAGGGGAGATCCTCACCCCAGGCAACTGCACTGTCATGACTGACCTCCACGGCTGGAAGACCCCAGGGCTGCTGAAGCCCTGCCTAAGCCTCTTTTCAAGTGCTGTATGTCTGAGGGAGAGCTGTTGAAGGTGAATCTATGCTGCACAGGAGTCCAGGCTACCTTGGAGCTGGCAGGCAGACCAAGGAAGTTGCCATACCTGCTGCACGTGGGATCTTTTAGCGTTTGGCATGAGGAAGGTGTGATGGTAACCTGAAACTATTCTAAGGTTTTCTCCTCTTCCTATGCTGGTATTTCTCACTTTCCTGGATGTACATTATTTCCATATGACAATAATACTGACTAATCCCCTACAATTCATGGAGTAATGGTGTGAATCCTAGTGCAACTATACTGGCAGTGTGTTCACCTGTAATGCAGTTGATTGACCTGTCCCACAGAGCAAGGCACGAACTGGAGTCCTTTGCCCAGCTAACTGTCCTGCTGCCTCTGCCCTGCTCATGTTAGCACAGCTCCCTGCCTTGCCCCTTCAGGCCTCTGCCATCAGGACTGATGCTGCTGTAATGCCTGTGTGTTTACTCCATTTCAATGAGACTACAAGCCAGCAGTAAAAATACATGCCAGCACAGCTGCTTGGTACTTGCCAGATCAAATGAACTGTGTGTGTTGGAGAAGATAACATGGCCCCTCAGGCAGGACATGTGCCACTGAATTTGAAGAACTGCTGTCCTGGTGTTAGACCCAATCACAGTGGTGACCTCTGTTACCCTGAGGATGGTATGACAACATGATTCACCTGCAGACAGGCATTGGAAACACACCACCAAATCTGTTTCATCCCTATGAGCCCATGACACAGCAAGGTATGCCAGGCTGATACCTCAAGTTTTCTCATTTCCATTGTTATGTCAGCCTGATAAACTTCTGAATCTTTAAAGACTGAGGTATTTTGGTATTTAGTGGAGTTTTCTTCATGCTGTTTTCCATATGCAGCTTTAATGTTCAGTGAAGGGAAGGTCCTGGTTCAGACTCAGCTCAGCCCAGAGGCTGGTGAGGGTGCAGTCCATCTGTCTCTGGATCATCACATAAGGCAGATGTAAAGCAGCCCTGACTGCAAGCTCCTGGAAATAAACTGCCCACGTTTCTTTCTCCCTGAGAAAGCACATCACCAGGTTCAGGGTGAGAAACCCTCCTTCTCAATTAAGAAACTGATGTACTAACATGCCCTAAATACATGTGAGACTGGAACTTCCATGTTACATTTAAAAGGGTTTGAAGTTATTTGTATAAAGTTATGGAGTCTATAAACTAACCTCTCAAAGGTTTGGGGCAGGCATACTCTTACACTTTTTCTTCACTTTTGTGACAGGTCTGTAAAAAAGAAAAGGTCAGAAAGGTTATTCTAATACAGAGTAGCACTTAACAGTGGAGTTAACAGTTCTCTAAAGCAGTCATATTTAACCATAACATCTATAAAATCTTGTCTTAGTCCCTGAAAAATCAGAGAAAGAAAAGTATCTTTTCAGTAAATATTCATACTTAGATGATCTCTGAGATGTTCCCAAAGAAGCTGTTTAAGAAGCATTTTCATGCTATATTTTGCCCCATGGTTTTTCAGGGTTTTTTTCCAATTCCTGTAACAGGCACACAAATATCTCACTAAAATTATCTTGCTCTTCTTGACCTGAAAGTTTGTTCAGCTTTGGATGATTGTGTAGCTGTTGATAACACTGGCAGCAATTGCTTCAGTCATGATGGCACAAAGAAAAATAGTTGTCTCCTTGGTTTTATCTGAAAAACACTGACCCCTCACTCCCCTCATGGGCATTTGCTGTTTATTGTAATATTTGACATGAAACTGAGAAAGAATTGAAAAGTGTCCTGGTGAGATACCTCTGCAGAAAACAAGGTAAAATCTATCTCTTTGAAAAGAATATCATAGACTACAATTTTTCCTTAAATATTTGTATATCTAAAAGTAACAGGTAGTTTTTTGCAGGTATAAATACTATAGAAAAGAGGATGTGTTTTCTCAGCTTGATTTAAACTTCAAGTAAAACAAGATAAAGAATTTCAGGTTCGCTGCTTACAAGGAGCTGGAACAGCAGCTTTTAGCATTTTACTCTCAATTTAGGATGCAGTATGAAACAAGGGACTCATGAATATATCATGTTTAGGCAAAAATGAAGATTTCTTAACCACTCTTGTTGAAGAGATGACTTGCAAAATATGAGCTACATTTCTGAGTATCATTCCAGAGCATGGCTTGACTTCCTCTACTAAGAGACTAAAACCAATCCCCTGCAACTTATTTATTTGTGAGTACTTACTTTACTCCTTTACATATGAAACAGTATCCAAGTTGTCTGTGGAAAATTTCTAAGTCATTTGCTATTCCTCTCTCACTGTGAATTCTTACTGAAGTACATTCAGGACTGCACAATTGCAAGGTAAATTAAAACTGAAAATATGACAGAGGGAAGTAGACCAAAACAAAGCCCTGGTGTGAGATGTCATTACCTGCTGTTGGAGAAGCAACTTAAGACTTTCGTACAATTGGTTGTAACATTTCCAGAACCAAATTATGCTGTCAGTAAACAACATAGAAGTTATTTAACACATCAGAAAATCTTGAAAAAAAAAAAGAGAACGCACAACACATAAACACAAGGGCATGATAAAGATATTGTATCATCTGTCATGAGAACATGGCATGTCTCAACCTCTGAATGACACTGTTGGGTTGCATGTATGTTCAATATTAAATATTAAAAATAATTTTTATAAAATTAATACGAATTATTTTCCTTTTCTAAGTCCCTATATGTAGTGCTATAGCCTAGTATTTATTTAAGAAACCTTAAGACAGATGGGTATGCAAGAGTAGGAGAGGGAAAAATTCATTACAGATAAAGTCCGCGCTTGTATACCACCAAGAGATAAAACACTGGATTGGTTTGACAAAGAAACCTTTCCTGATTATGCTGAAATCTTTTATGAGAGGTTCTCAAAGTACTCCAACAAGGCTGTTGCATGAGGACTCATAACTTACAAACAAAGCCACATATAAGATGAAGCTCTCTGACACGCTGTGCAGCTTTGTTTGGCCCCTGTAATTACCTCTGTGCGTGTTCTTCCCCTCACGGAGAACACAGGGAAGCTCAGCTGTCGATGAAAGCAGAACATCAAACAAGATGCCAAACAATCTGGCTTTACACAGCATAAATGGAGGGGGAAAGGGCAGGAAAAGGGACAAGACACAGGGTCCAAGCTCCACGTAGATGTGAAATGCAGAAGAATGGGGGTCCCAGGGGCTTCTGGGACATGATCAGGAGCTGCAGCTGAGTTAAATGCTGTTTCTGTATTTGTTTTAAAACTGGGCAGCAATGTCATCAGAGTGTAGTATGCTGCTGTTTGCAAACCTTTCGGATGTGTGAGCTCAGGCAGACAACAGCAAGCCTATGATGTAGAGTCTGATGTGGTATTAGCAATGTCGATCCAAAAAACAGAACTAAAAAAAGTTATTGTGGCACAGCTGGCATTGTTTGCGAGGATAACCTCTTCAGATTTTAAGCACTCACGGGACAAAAAAATAGCTCAATGCGATTTGAAGCACCACCATCCACCAAGCTTTTTGAATTTACAGCGGTTGGAACTACACAACAGATTGGAAAGGAAGCAATCTTGTGTTAAGAAACTCCACGCTACTATGCTAGAGAGTGTACAGGTGCAAGGTTGCAAAGGGCCAGACTCTGCTGTGGTACTTTCATCTGATACTCTGACTGGGCAGAGCGGTTCCTGCAGGAGACAAAGCCACTGAATGACATGAAACAAGTCTTAAAGCCCATGGAGAAAACAATGGTGCATAACTGAAGTCGGCAATTCAGGAGAGAGACTGATAGCTGCCAGACTTACCTCAAGCTCTGAATGTGCCTCTGCAAGAAGTGTATTTCTGAGAGTTAGAAGAGATCTCAATGGCCCAAAACCCACTGAGATGATCACCATATATTATGGCAACTATCAGCATTTATGTTTTGCGCACATTTGATACTCTGCTCTAAAAACACCCAAGTGGTGCTGAACGCTGGATGATAACAGGATAACATATCCCCTGACCTGCATCCACTTCCCTCTGCATCCAGCTCCTCAGTCGGTGGCTATAAAGTGCTGCATGTTCCCCTTGGGATGATGCATTGAGACACTTAGCAAAACAAAATGGTTTAACGATATCATCGAGGGTTTTTTTTCTGTATTATATTCTGGGAAATACAAAGAGAAAGGATTAGTTCATATTTTAGACTACAACAGGTACATCAAGAGAGGTGTGTGCATGGGGTGTGTAAGTTCAGGGTGCTGTTGTTTAATGGACTGCAGTCACATATTGCAGCATGTGTACATGTCTCCTAAACTGGAGACTGAATCCTTAAAGGTTCCCTTGCTACACATTACTTCTCCAGACAAGAGACAGCAATATAATACAGTATTACCAAAGTAGATGATTCATTCTGATATGCTACTTAAAACATGCCAAGGACATTAGCTACAGCTCAGCCAAAAACTCTGTCTGAAATAAACATTGATCTGATGGAGTCCTGCATTAATTTTTAAAACATAACAGCAGGGGGCAAGGAGGGACAGAGTTTTTCATTGTGAACTAGCTGCTTACACAATAGAAATGAGGTATACTTTTAATGCTTACTGTCCCTTTTTCTAAATAATTCTCTCCAGAAGCTCTAATTGCAATGGCAAAGTTCTGAAGAATTGTAAGGCTTTTAAAGCCCTTATTTCAAAATAATTCAGTTTTCAGTACATAGTCTGGAAAATGCATCCTGCCTTGCACATTGTGCATAAGATTGCAGAAATGTATTTTTAGAGTCATGAGCTAAATTATCATCTGGCTCAATGGATATTTCAGCTACATTACATGCATTTGATCTGAATGTAGCTCATTGCTTACTTTTTTCCCCCTCAGATTATGCAGTGGCACTTTTCCTATATGCTTATAACATGCAATTTATCCCCAACATCTGACTAAATCTTGGATTTTCAGTCATCTGGCATACTTGTAAGTTCTTCACATTTTTTATTACTTTGCTTACAGCTAATTATTCTGGATACAGCAAAGTCTATTTATATGCTTTGTAAACACTCCCTCTTCCAAATGTTTTGTGGTATCATTTTCTTCAGTGTCTTTATGGATGGCTGTCAAATGAGGGAAGCAGCTGAACTGGAGAGGTATAGGAGAGAAAAGGAAAATAAAACCCCTAACATCAACAAGGGAGCAATTGTCAGTATTAGCAACTATTTCCCCCGTAACTATTCTATTAAATTACTTACAAATCTGGAGTAATATGTTACCTGCTGCTATGCAAAATGAAGATTAGATTATTTTTTTTCCTGTCAGAGTTCTAAGTGAAGTAACTTCAGTGCATAAAATTCCACATTGCAGAACCAGCAGCTTTTGCAGAATCACATCATCATCAAAGTTGGAAGAGACCTTCAGATTGTCTTGTCCAACCATCAGCCTAGCACTGCCATAATGACTCCTAAACCATATCCACATGTGCCTCTTGAACACTTCTAGAGATGGTGACCCCACCAATGCCGAACCACTCTTTCAATGCATCCAGGAGAGATGCTGTACACTTCCTGGAGGTCCTAGAGTGGAGTGCCCATCTGGAGGATGTTGAGCACCAGAAGAAGGTTGCAGGCTTGTGAAAAGTAATCCAAGACCCTGTAAGAACTCCAGTGTGCAATGTGAAGTTGCAAACAAAAATTAATGCTGGTTCTTTGACAAGTTCTAGACTTCTCGTCTTTGAAGGAGTTCATTCATTAAACTGTTGCATCTGTGTTTTGGTCAACATGGTGCAGTTACTCATCTGTTTTTCAACTTTTGATTATGTCTAAGCCAAAATTGGATAACTAAACAGCCATAGGGTTTTTACAGCTCTCTGTAATTAGAGTAATCCAGGCACATGTGGCTTAATGAACTTCTTTGATCCAAGCACAAAAAGAAGTCTCATCTTTCAGATGTATTCGTATTTTTCTAGTTTTTTTAATCTCTGAATCACAATTTATGGGAGGATTTCATTCAGTTTCTTACATGACATGAGTGGGGAAGTGGGAAGGGTTATCTGAAATACTTGGTCTTTTGCTGCAACAGGAGTTCTATCTTACATACCTAATAAATTTTAAATAACTGAAGGACAGGATCAAAATTTCATCTCTAAAAATAAGGTGATGAAACAGGCTATTAAAAATACTATGCTCTATTGGTGGTACAGCTGCAAGGGATTTACAAACATTAATTATATTACTATTGTAAAAATATCAGCCTTCAAGTTAGTGCCAATGTATTTGAGTCTTGAAGTCTACATATTCGTCTGCCTGGTATTTTGAGAAAAAGCAATCAACTTAAAATCTCTTTTTTTTCCTGCTATTGTACATGCCTGATGTAAAATTCTTAATTTGGAAATTAAATGTTCATCATACAAAAATACCAAGCTGTACTTGACAATAATTTTGGCTTTCTTAATCCAGAGATTCCGAGAAACCAAACAACAATAAGCCCCATTTTTTTTTTTTTTATAATTGGGAGCTAAAAAGTTGTGAAGAAATCCTATGATGGCTTACTTATAGAAGAAGTATACTTCTTCTCTTTCTTGTATACATTCTTCTCTTTTCTTCTCTTACTTGAGAGAAGAAAAAGGTGGGAAATAGTACAAATTCTGTTTTCATTGATAATGTTAATACCTGTCTGGAAACGCCTGTTTTGTTAAACATCATCAACAATTGTCATCAGTTTTAAATTACTCCATTATTCTGCATGATTTAAGTAGGCTCTGTGTTAAAAGACTCAGGATGTTTAGAAACCCCTAGAGAGAGTTAGTGGGAAGTTGGAGGAAACTTTCTGACATAACAGAACAATCATTTATTTTTAATGGTTGAAAATTGGTCAAATTATTTATGTTTTTGTGATTAAATTTCTCTCTTCCAGAAGATGGAGTTCATAACTATTCATAGTAGATATTATTTCTCTCTCTTTCGAAGTTTGAGCAGGGAAAATTGACTTCCTGTGGCTGTCTCAAACAACTATATTTTGCTTAATTTTGAAGGTCATAAACAGGAGCCTCATGGAATTTTCTGCTTTTATAATTGGGGAGAACAAATCCTCTTAACTCTAAGGCAGAGATTTAACATAGTGTTAGCCATTGGGCATAAGTATCTCACCTCTCATCAGGTGAGAAACGGAGGGCCAAAGCTTCTGCAAATTCCCCTTGTTGTTGCCAGAAGCTAATTTTGCAGAAGCAAGCTAAAGCTCTACTTTCAGTTATTGCAGAAGGAACACGTATTTTTGACTGCAGGGCAGCAGTATAAGGACCCATTCAGTCCCAGGGCTGGAGACAGAGATGATCAGAACTTTGCTTTTCTAGGACTAATGAACTGTACAATGAAGCATCTCCCACAGTTGCTGAGAAAAGAAAGGGAATGTCTTCAAAAAAGACTCGCCTGATGTAGAGCTCTCTGTGGCTTGGGAATGAAATAATTCTCAGATGACTGCCATGGTTCTTCCAGATGTGTGAGCAATTTTTAGTGCTGATGATATTTTGTTAGCAGGCTAAGAGCACTGTATGAGTGTGGATGGTTTCACTGCAAATGGAGTCCAGTTTTATTCTTTTACAGAGAATGGGTTTCAGGAAATACCTGCAGATTTTATCCTGCAGAAAGATGTCCCATAAGATATCTCAAAGGGTTTTTTGACCCATATGTGAAGGGTGCAACAGACCACTACCAAGGAGATTAAGCAAGTGTCCTTGGGTGCTATGAGCTTGTGTTTTTTTCATATAGGCCAAACCCAGATTTTCATTCTTTTGAAAAAATAGTCTTTTGCTTCCTTTTACTGATGGAAACAGAGTAAGTTTTATATAATGACAGAGAACTGGGACCTTTTGGGGAGGGCTCCTGCTATGGGCAGGAGGCTTTGGGGCTGTGTAAGCCTTGATGCAGGGGACCCTGCCAAGGTTTCTGAATGTCCATGGCAGGAAGTTACAGCCACCATGCTGTAATGGTGGGAATGCTCCTTAAACACGCCTGCTGAGGCCCGTCTTGCTCGCTGTGTCTCTCAGCACACATCGGTAGGGATGGTAGGAATCAAACTCTTAGTCACATTTATGGGCTTTGGATACCAGGGTTTTTTCAGTTCAACGAGTATCCCAGAAAATACCTCATCTCTAATACATCTTTGTGCCTGTAGGAGTGGGTGTCTTTGCTTCCTGCCTGGATGGCAAACACTCTATCAATGATGGAATAAAGAT
The DNA here is from genome assembly GCF_003945725.1 of Corapipo altera. Lineage (NCBI taxonomy): Eukaryota > Metazoa > Chordata > Aves > Passeriformes > Pipridae > Corapipo > Corapipo altera. Next base: position 5,461,717 of record NW_020884905.1, read on the forward strand.
TAACCAAAAATGAAAGTCATTGAGTTTTCTCTAACTCTGGTTTTAGTTTCACCAGTTGTTCTTAGGCTCCAAAGCCCCTCTTTGAGATGGAAATTTACTGTGCTTCTCTCTTGGCAGTTTGGCTTATTTGGTAATTAGAGTCTACTTGCTTTGTGAGCTGTTCCCATGGTCCCTCAGTTGTGCTCATTCTTGCTCTTGTATTTTCTGTTCCCTTACTACTTTCCTAATAACTGCTACTCAGGCTCCTCTCTTCCTTTAATATTTTCTTGTGTGTTTGGCTAGGCTTCTCTGCATTCTTGGTATGGCATATGATGTGCCATCACTAGAACAAGATGTCACAGCTTTTCAGCAGATGGAAGTGGAGTTACTTCTCCAGAAGGCTCTGCTTCAGTCGCCTGTTTCAGCTCTCTCCACATGAGTTTTTACTGTGCTTCATGGTGGGTCTCTGCTACAGCAGTGGCTTTCCAAAATGGATAATACCTGGACTTGTAAGCAATTACAAGTATCTTGGCTTTAGAAGCCACCTTTCCCAGTTGAAGCCACTGGAATCTTGTGGTCTGTAGTCTCTACTCTGTCTTGTGGTTCACTGAGACTCTCTTCTATTTCTTGCTCCTGGCTGGATATATTCCCTTGTTTGTTTTAACTAAGTACCTTAAGGAAGCCCACTAGTCTATATGGTTATTTGTGGCTTGGCATTTTTTTCAGTCCTCACTCTATCATGCCAATTTTTTTTTTTTTTGCTCTATGTGCCAGGACCTCTTAAGTTTGGTCCCCTCTACTTACAGCATCTCTCCTTTCCTCCCTCAGCTCCTTCCCTTCACAGGTTTTTGTGTGTTCGTGTTGTAAGGTAAAAAAGTCCTCTTCACTCTGAACGCTTCGGAATGTAAACTGATGTTAATTTTCTCTTTAGTTTCCTAGTTGAAAATTAGAAGGGATAGGATTAATCCAAATAGTCATCATCTGTGGTCTTTAAAGGCATTTCCAGACTTCTGGCATATTGAAAACTGCCAGAACGTAACAGGCATACCTAAAGAGAGAAGACAAATGCTGGTCATTACAATTTTTTTCATTTTCTACAATGAATATGCATGTCTAATCGTTTCAGATCTGAAGTCCCCCTTTCTTCAATTTTAGCTGATTATTATCAAAGACATGCTGTAATCCTTTCCATATCTTGTATTTCTTAATCACATTTGATAGCTTGGTAACTTTCTTTAACCAGAGCAATGTGTTACACTTTTTTTTTGGCTGCCATAGAGAATTTTAAGTGATTTTGCTGAACTAGGTTTCAGCAGTTTTGGTATGTAGCCTAACACCATATACTGTGGTGTGCAGAGAAAATCAGTTCTCCAAAGGGAACTCAATAGCAGCATGGACCTTCTGCCAAAAATTCCTAATTCTGGGACAGTACCAGGAAACTTGTGTGGGTCACATTCTGCTCCTACTGAAGTCAAAGTCAAAGCTCCTCCCAGTTGCAGAGGGATAAGGTTCAGGCTCCAACACTCAGTCCTCGCATTCCCATTTCACACATTTTCCTTCAAATTCCTTTTTTTTCCTTTTATTTTTAGGCTCTGGCAATATACTAACCTTTGCTCTCTCTTGTACATTTTCTGGAAGCCAAATTACAGATAGAAACCATTTTTCCTCATCTCTTACACTGTTTAAGAGTAGCTCCTGTTTCGTGCCCCAAAGCACGGCTGGAACTCAGCAGCAGTAATCTGGAGTGACAGATGAGCAAGTCAGATCATGAAAGGAGGAAAAAGCTGCTGGAAAAGGAGCAAGCAAACAGAAGAAAAGCTTGTAGTCATATCAGAAAGACAAGAAGTGATGTCTCAAAAGAATTAAATTTTTATTTCAGTAATCCCTGAGTTTACTTGGAAAGACAAGGAATCGGGGATAGGCTGTGGACAAACAGGAGATAGCAGATGTGAAAAGATGGGATCTTGGGACATTTGCCATAGGAAATGAAACTCCAGCATCACTGTGTTGCAATAAGTGCTAATAGGCTTGGAGCTTGACCATGTCTTACGTGTGTGTAAGTATACACACTGCTATATATAGCTCTGGAAATAAACTCAAGTAATCTGATAGCTTTAAACATAGTCAGTTTTCTTATTGGACTGTAAGAACAGTTGGAAGAAGCAAGTGTAAGAATAGAATTGATACTGATTTTTACCATGAAGCTTAGAAGAGATATGGAGTTGATCTTAAACACCAGGTGATGGGTACAAGTTGGGGACTGCTAGACTTTTTCCAGCAGTGCCACACAGTCACTGCCTGACATCAGGGAAGAAATTTCATTTCCTTTTGCTTTTTCGTTTGCTTTCTTCATCTGCATTAGATGGTGCTAATTTCTTCTATTAGGAGCTGTTGAAGGGTGCTAATATGGAAGGAAAGTCACTGAGCTGCCAAGTAACAGTCTTTTCTCAACAAAAACAAGTGCAAGAATTTCCAGGTGGAGAGACACAGGGAAGGGAAGAAGGAGCATCCCTTGCACATTCCCAACCCGTTTGTGTACATATGACTTTGAAACACGTGAGCTGTGCGCAGTGAGGAAATGGAAGGGCCCAGGTAACCCTCCTCCTGGCCTGTGCCTCCCTGTGGCTTGACCAGCCCCCTGGGCTCCTTACATGAGCATAGCCAGGGCCTCTGTCCAAACACCCTAAAGGCTGTGTTCAACCCCAGCAAGGGCTGTAACAAGGTCATAAGGAGCAAAATGCCAATAAGGAGTCAAGAGTCCTACTTCATGAACTTAATTTTGTCGTTTTGAATATAGAAAACTGAGCAACCAATGCTAATTTTTAAACTTAGGTTGTTTCAAGTAACTGCATAATCACAGTCAGCAAAGCTTTATTTACACTCTTTATGTGCAGCTGGTAAGAATCTCAAACTGTGCCTTCTGCAGTGCAAATGCTGCTGGAAAGGGAGACTACTGCATGTAATGTCTGCAGCCCATCTCACCGTGTGTTGCAGGTTGGCTTCTGTACTTGTCAACGTGCAACGAAACAAGGACAGGGTTTATCCAAGGTCACTCTCAGGGCAAAATTCTCTCCATAATATCCCTAATACTGATGCTAAAGGGTTAAGAAAACAACTATTTTTCTACTGCATACTAGACATTTTATTTAAGAGATTGCAGATTTCAGGGACTAGCACCAAACCCAGTCAGTAATGTACATGTGTTACTTCATCTTAATGCTAATAAACAAAACCTAAATGAAATACAATACTTCCGTTGTTGGAAGCCATTCAAGTGTGATTCAAAACAGAAGGCTGACAAATACTTTATTGCAGTAGTATCTCCCTGGGCAGGTACCATGTTCTCTTCAGTGAAATATACATTTTTACAATTTGCTGTCTGTTTAATGTAAGGTACTTAGACAGGAAAGCAAAATGTTGTCAGCTTTTGCCTTTGGCTTTCAAAAAGTGAAGTAAATAGGAAATCCTGCAGCCAATGAGGATTCAAGGTATTGAAAATTAATTTGAATGTGAAATCAAACATCCTGCTGCATTGCCTAAGAATAATTTTTTTTCCCTATAACTTTGGTTTCTTATCCCCAGCAAAATTCAGCAGCTTAGGTTTGCTCTTAGTTCCCTCACAGTTTTCCCCTCCATCTTTTTGACAGTTCCCAGCTACCTGGATCACCCAGAAAAGTACTTTTCAGCTGACTGGAGCATCCTCAGTGACAACAATACAGAACTCCTGTCTTTTAGAGCATTTCCTCGTGTCTTCTCAGTTCTCTTATGTTCTGCTCTTTGGGAATATGTTTGGTTTTATTTCATGACATTTTTGTCTAACTTACCTACAACTAGAAGGTATTTGCTGCACGCCTGATGTGAAATCTTTGTTCTTGTAGCACCCAGTCAGAGCCAAGTACCATAACCCTAACTCACATCAGATTTCTGCTGAGGTTCATGGAAGCTTTGCTGAAGTAAGGCTGCAGGATTTGACCACAGGTTTGCTGTACAGTGTGTACTACAACCTGTGGTATTGCTTAACTCTACCGCGTTTGCTTCTAGTGACAGTTTGCGTAAAGATGTCTTACAGGATAAAGTTACAATAGGCTGTGTTACAGGGACAAGGTAAGAAAACTGGAAATTAAAGCTAGAAAGACCTTTGTCTCTCTAGGAAGACAGTGAATGGTATTGTATTTCTTTTGGCATTTTAATGCTACTAAATTACATCTCCTCTTCAAACATCGTTAAGGATGTTTCTGGACCCAACTCCAATTATGCGCGAGATACAAACCCTCCAGCGCGCTCAGCTTTTCATCTTTATATCGTTTCATCCTCCCCCCCACGCTAGTCCCCATATTTTAATTTAACTCGCAGCTTCCTGCCGAGTCTCCCCAGCTGGAGCCCATCGGCAGCCGAAGGCTCTTCTCACTCTCCGGGTGCACTAAACGGCATCACCTGTCCCAGCGCTGCCGCTCGGGCCGCCCGCACCTGGGCCCGGCTCTGCTCGGCTCGGCTCTGCTCGGCTCGGCATTGCCGGCGGCGGGTGCGGGTCCGGCTCCTCTCCCGCATGCGGGTCCGGGTCCCGGTGCGGGTCGGCGCCGGGGGGAGCGGCGCGGGGCAGCGAGCACCATGCAGGGCCGGGGCCCGGCCCGCCCTGGGGGCCGCGTGTGCTGATGTAATCGCCAGGCAGCCAGCGCTGAAATTCAACACCGCGGCGGGCAGGAGCTCCGCCGGGGCGGGCGGTGCAGCGCCGCTCCGCCGCCGGACTCCGCGGGCAGCCGCGGGGCGCCCCCGCCGCCCGGCCCCCGGCGCCCCCCCC